>NC_071388.1:138248987-138566537 GCF_022682495.2 Desmodus rotundus
ACACTGATTTGAAAGAACATAAGCACCTCTGTGTTCATAGCAGCAGCATTGTTCACAATAGTCAAGATCTGGAAACAGCCCGAGTGCCCATCAGTAGATGAGTGAGTGAAAAAGCTATGGTCTATTACACAGTGGAATACTACTCGGCTATAAAAAAGAAGGAAATCTTACCTTTTGTAGCAGCATGGATGGACCTGGAGAGTATCATGCTAAGTGAAATAAGCCAGTCAGAGATAGAAAAGTATCATATGATTTCACTTATATGTAGAATCCGATGAACAAAATAAACAAAATAGAAACAGACTCATAGAGGACAGGGTGATAGCTGTCAGAGGGGAGGGATGTTGGGGGGGGCTAGGTAAAAAATATGAGATTAAGCCAAAATTAATAAATAAAAGCAGAAGCAGACAGCCACGTGGTAATTACTAGAGGGATGGGGGTGAGTGGAGGTAGAAGAGGGTAAATTAAAGAGTGGGTAAATTATGACAGAAGGAGACTTGACTTTGGGTGGTGAACACACAATGCAATATACAGAAGATATAGGATTATATGCCAGAAACCTATATAATTTTACCCAGCAATGTCACTCTCCAATAAATTCAATAAAAAAAATTCAAAAACATAAAAAAGAAAGTTACAATAAAAAGAGGAAAGTGTGACAAAACAGCAGGGCACACTATATTGTAACCAGGGAATTAATGTGCTATAATGTTTGATCACAATCTAGTTGTTAAGTGAAATAATTGTATGACAAATATAATGTGTCACAAGGACCATCTAGTGAGGGGACCATCTTGATGCCTAAAAAGAATGACATCCTTCATTAATGCCATGGTGGAAGGAGTATTTTTAATGTTTATAATTTTTTATTATGAAAGTAATATCTTCCTTTGTGTGTCTATATACTTGGGTAAAACATATAGAATTATACAAGAATTATATACATGTTGTGTATGTATATAGAATTTTTCCTGCTTTTGTAAATCTAACAATACATCTTACATTATTTTTTTTTAAGAAAGTGTTTTAAAAGTGTAATTAAGGAAATCCTATTCTGCTACACACACCAAATCAAAAGGAAGAAAAAGGAATAGTGAAAACTGGACAGCCAGTTGAATGTGCCCCAGTGCTGAAGCAGGACTTTCATTTATTAAAAAAATTTTTTTAAAGTATTATTGATTACCCGAGCTTTCACAGGGTATATTAATAAGGGATGACATGTAGATACAATACTCTTTATGTTGCAGATAACAGAAAACCCAACTCAAACTACCTCAAATAGTGCTTCAGAAGCTCAAATCCAGAGGCAGTTCTGACTTCAAGTAAGGCTGAATTTAGCAGCTCTGTTGATTTTACCAGAGAGTCAGCTTCTCCCTATCTCCTACACTTTACCTTCCTTGCTGCTGATTTTATGGTCCAGCTCTATGTGTTTGCCCCCAGTGGGCACATCCACAATGGCTTCACAGCTTACATCTTCATATCTCATCATTCAAGAAAAAAAAAAGACCTCAACAGTCAAATACAAATGTTTGGTTCAGGATTTCTTTGGTCCAGGTTAGACCACATGCCTAACTTGGAACCAATCACAAGGACCACAGGAATGAGATGTTGATAAGCCAAACAAGGCCCAATCCAGCAATGAGAACAGGGTCAATCCCACCTACCACCCCATTACCTAAGAATAGAGAAAGATAGGCTGGAAAATGAATATCAAAATAAAAGTAAAACAAAATAATAAAATAAAATAAAATAAAATAGTAAAATGTGTACTCTATGCCAGTCTGTTATTGTTCCACTGTGGTTGGCTCAGATCAAACCTGCTTTGGTCTTCACAAAATAAAATGAGAAATGTGAAAATACAGTAGATGATTTATAAGTGAACAACAAAGATATATAAAAGTATTTGGATTCCTTAGCCAAACAAAGGGAAATCTGAAATCTGAGGCAACAGATTCCATAGGAATAGTTGTAAAAACTTATAATCTACATTATTTTCCTTTCCATAGAGACTAAGGTTTGGTTCTCCTAGATTTTTCCATTCATGAAATTTTCTTGCTATGAGATTCTCTGTCCTACCACAGAGCCAAGCTGGAATGCTCCATCACTTCACTGTGGCTACAGTGGCAGAATTAGCCTGGCCTTATGCCTAATCGTCCTGTCACTCGGAGGACAACACCCATAACAAGGGCTAACTTCTACCAATGGCTGATTATGTGCCATACAGAGTGCTAAGAGCTTTGCTCTCACTTAAGTTTCATAAGTCTATTAGGTGGGAGCTATTATTATCCTCATTCTAAAGATGAAGAAATGAAGTTGAGTTTCTTCTTCTCCAAGGTCACAGCCTCTAAGTAGAGCAGAGTTCTTTCTACATGTCCAAATGAGAAACAATACATTGACCCGATACCAAGCCAGTTGCGGAGCTCAGAGATGTGGTATTCTTTAAAAGAAGATTCTCACGTTTCTTGAGGACACATTCCTGTACTTTTGAGAATGGCTATAATGTCGTATGCCCTTTGAATGTTAATTATAGCCATCTCAAGACTATGACCAGAATTGGTACTCTTGGACTATGTTAGTGGATGGGTTAATCAGGCCAAAGAGTCTTAAACTATTGTTCAAACCTCTATATCTAATTTATCATAGGCACAAAAACACATTGAATTTTGAAGTTTCTTTTACATACCAATGCTATAAATAGAGATTCTATCTTTACAGTTAAACTCCTCTGTATCAGCCAGTGATTGTTCCACAACAAACCACCCCAATACTCAAGTCATAGAAATACAAGCTTTGATTCCAGTCACATATCTCTGAATCAGCTAAAGTGTCTTTGCTGCAGACTGGACCACAACTGCTCTGCTTCACTGGTCTCATTCAGAGGCCCAGGCTGAAGGAGCAGCAGATACCTGAGGTGTATGCTTACCTTGATGGAGGCAGAAGAGCAAGAGGGCAAATCCTAGTATGGGAGTATATGTCAAACATTCGCCCACATTTATAACTTCCCATTGGCTAAGGCAAGGCACATGGCCCAGATCAAAATCGTGGGATAGGGAAATGTATTTCTCCCTTAGAGGTGTTTTTGGGGGAGAAACTAAATATTGTCTGGGCAACAACTAATTCTACCACAACTCCTCAAATAAAGAACAAGGAGAAAAGGTTAACATGTATTAAGCACATACTTATCCATCAATTTAGAAAACTAGATACAATGTAGTAATTTTTCAACTAGATTCTGGGAGCGCAATATTGAATAGTCTACTGACAAAACAAATGTTATTTCCTTGTGAGCAACCCCATTGGTAAATATACTCCTCTCCATTTGACAGTTCAAGAAACTAAGGCACCAAGAGATCAAATAACATGGTCTAAGTCACACAGATAACAAGAAGCAAAGGTAGAATGTAAAGACTCAGCATAAAACCTACATTCTTTTAATCTCATCAGTGTTGTTTCCCAATAACAAATAAATTCTCATATCGCTTCAGAAATGAATAATGAAATATAGATCACCCACCCATCAGTTATGGTTTGATCAGGCAAAAATAACCAGTATGAGTGACAGAGAATAAGGAATTCACTCTATTGGCATCAGTCCTCATGCAATCATAAATGTCCACTGATCTAGGCGGCTACACCTGAACATCAGCAGTCAGGAAGAGAAGAAGGATATGAAGCAGTGGCAACCGAGGACAAATCAGAGCCTGCAAGGAAAAACTGAAAGGTCACCTCATCAGTCACCAAGTCCAGTCTCAGTGATTTGGGCCACTTGTGGGATGAGTCAGCATCCTTTACCACAGAGCTGTACTTACCCCGGCCCTGGATTTTCAGAAGCTGAAGGGGTTTGATGGGAGCCAGAGGGGCTGTGTGCCCAGCCACTGCCCCTTGCCAAAGGCAGACATGTGACAACGTGCACAAACTCCAACAGTGCCTGCCCAGCAGTACTCCTCAGACCGAGAAGTACCTGCCCATGGGTGTCAAATCCCTCAAGTTTCCCTCGTGGCCAACCCTGACTGGGAACCATACAAAAAGAGAATTTGGAAATTGACATCATACAAAGCCATCACACAGTTTAATACTTTTACTGTGAATTAACTAAAAGTTGTATTTAAAAATGGCAAGTGTGAAATAAAATGATTTGCTAAAACTTTCAAGTGCTCTGAGAGGAGAACACTGAGAGATGTCAGAGGACCCCTGTCCAGAACTTCTCCGCACGCTACTCTACACTGCTACATTTTGGAGTTACCCCTATTGGGGGTGGTAAAATGTTGTTATTACTTTTTTTTAACCTTGGCATTTCACACTTAAAGAGCCCAAACACTTACTTTTTCTCAGCATAATGCCACTCTGACGTATACTATTTTGGCGCAAGAATGCAAACCAGCTTAGGTAGAAAGGGGAATTTGAGGCTCATGTAAACTGAAACTTAAGGATAGCTCTCACTTCATGACTAGGTTCCAGGGTGCAAATAGTGTCATTAGGGTTTGCGAAGCATCTCTTAACTCTGCTAGTCTCCATTTCTCTTTGTGAGTAAGAATTATATTTTCTACTCCAAACAAACTCTCTCCACATTTCAGAAGACATAAGTGCCAGTACTTCCAAGTGTGCATCTTTAGATCTTAAGATGTAAAAAAATAAATAAGCCCTTTCTCTTCCAACACACACACACACACACACACACACACACACTCATTGAAAGACTCTAAATGGTCCTGTCAGGGTCACATGCCCACACTTGCATGTAACACTATAAAACAGAAGGAGAGATACCATGATTGAACAGGCTTGGATCTGCTGCCCAGTCCGCTGCCCACACTTGCAGCAGAAGCAGACAGAACACAAGGACTATCTTTTCTGCCAAATGATAGGAGGAGTTTGGCAGAACTTGGATGAAGGAGGAGTCACTCCTCAAATAACACAGGGGTTCTAATCAGATTAAAATGACTGGTACTTAATGCAAATGTACTTTTATATATATACATATATGTTCAAAGATTTTATTTTATTTTTGAGCAAGAGGAAGGGAGGGAGGGAAAAAGAGAGGGAGAGAAAAATCAAATGGTTGCCTCTCACAAGCCCCCATGTGGACCTGGCCCACAACTCAAGCATGTGCCCCGATCAGGAAAGGAACCGTCAACCTTTCCATACACAAGCTGACGCTCAATCCACTGCGCTACACCAACCAGGGCGCAAATGTACTTTAAGTCAAAAAATTGCAAGGTCTCTGTTAATTGAAAGAGAAATGTTGAAGTTTATGCTGTTATTCTTTTCCTTTTTCTAGAAAGCATGACAGTGACATAAAGAAGCACCTTTATTAATTCTCTGATAACAGACGGAGTGTAAATTTTTTTTTTAAAGCAGCACATATTGGCAATAGAACCAAATGCAGTTTTCTATAGATAGCACCGGCCTGCTGTTGTCTCAATTTAAAATATATTCAAAAAATTGCCACCAAATCTAAAAAACAAAACAAAACCAAACAAAAATTCATAGAAAAAGAGATCAGACTTGTGGGTACCAGAGGTGGGGGGTTGGGAAGGGAGAGTTGGAAAAAGATGGTCAAAGGTACAAACTCCTAGTTATAAGATGAATAGGTACTAGGGATGCCTGTAGCTAACACTGCTCTATGACATACAGGGAAGGTGTTAAGAGAGCACATTCTGAGAGTTCTCATCACAAGGAAAAACTTTTTCCTTTTTCCTTTTTTTCTTTCTTTTCTTTTCTTGAATCTATATCAGAAGATGGATATCAGCTGAACCTGTTTTGGTAATCATGGCATAATATACGTTCATTAAGTGATCATGCTGTTCTCCTTAAACTTTTACAGTGGAATATGTCAATTATTTATCTGTAAAATTTAAAAAAATAAAGAAATAAATGCCAACAGATGAACTTTATGGTCAGCTTTAGTTTGAAGTAAATAAAAGAAATCTGAAGTTCAACATATGTCCTGTAATGGTTTGTCTTTGCCTGAGATTTTTTATTAACAAATAATTATGTATGTGATTGTTACCTACTGGTCCTTCACAGCTAATATTTTTTTAATTACTTTATTGTTGTTCAATTACAGTTGTCTGCATTTTCTCCCCACCACTCCCCCCACCCCAGCCAATCCCACCTACCTGCCTTGCTTCCACCCTCCCCCTTGGTTTTGTCCATGTGTCCTCTACAGTAGTTCCTGAAAACCCTTCTCCCCTCTGTCCCCTCCCCACTCCCCCCTGGCTATTGTTAGATTGTTCTTAATTTCAATGTCTCTGGTTATATTTTGTTTGCATTTTTCTTTTGTTGATTATGTTCCAGTTAAAGGTGAGATCATATGGTATTTGTCCCTCACTGCCTGGCTTATTTCACTTAGCATAATGCTCTCCAGTACCATCCATGTTGTTGCAAGGGGTATAAGCTCCTTCTTTCTCTCTGCTGCGTAGAATTCCATTGCATAAATGTACCATAGTTTTTTGATCCACTCATTTGCTGGTGGGCACCTAGGTTGCTTCCAGCACTTGGCTATTGTAAATTGTGCTGCTATGAACATTGGGGTGCATAGGTTCTTTTGGATAGGTGTTTCAAGGCTCTTAGGGTATACTCTGAGCAGTGGAATTGCTGGGTCAAAAGGCAGTTCCATTTTGAGTTTTCTGAGAAAATTCCGTACTGTTTTCCACAGTGGCTGCACCAGTCTGCATTCCCACCAACAGTGCACTAGGGTTCCTTTTTCTCCGCATCCTCTGCAGTCTTGTTGTTTGTTGATTTGTTTATGATGGCCATTCTGACCAGTGTGAGGTGGTATCTCGTTGTGGTTTTAATTTGCATCTCTCTGATGGCTAGTGATCCTGAGCATCTTTTCATATGTCTCTAGGCCCTCTGTATGTCCTCCTTAGAGAAGTGTCTGTTCAAGTCTTTTGCCCATTTTTAATTGGGTTTTTTGTCTTCCTGGAGTGGAGTCATGTGAGTTCTTTATATATTTTGAAGATCACACCCTTGTCCAAGGTATGATTGGCAAATATGTTTTCCCATACTGTTGTTTCTCTTTGTAATTTGGTGCTGTTTTCTTTAGCCATGCAGAAGCTTCTTATTTTGATGAGATCCCATTTATTTATTCTTTCCTTTATGTCCCTTGCTTTAGGGGACATATCAGTGAAGATGTTGCTGCGTGGAATGTCTGAGATTTTCCTGCCAATGTTTTCTTCTAGGATTTTTATGGTGCCATGACTTATATTTAAGTCTTTTATCCACATTGCATTTATTTTTGCATATGGTGTAAGTTGGTGATCGAGTTTCATTTTTTTGCATGTAGCTGTCCAGATCTCCCAACACTATTTGTTGAAGAGGTTATTTTTACTCCATTTTATGCTTCTTCCCTCTTTGTCAAATATGAATTTACCATAGAGACTTGGGTTTATTTCTGAGCTCTCTGTTTTGTTCCATTGGTCTATGTGCCTGTTTTTATGGCAGTACCAGGCTGTTTTGATTACAGTGGCCTTGTAATACAATTTGATATCAGGTATTGTGATCCCTCCTGCTTTGTTCTTCTTTCTCAAAATTGTTTCAGCCATTTGGGTCGTTTATGGTTCCACATAAATTTCTGAAATGTTTGTTGTATATCTGTGAAATATGTTATTGGTACTTAAATAGGGATTGCATTGAATCAATAAATCGCTTTGGGTAGTATGGCCATTTTGATGATGTTAATTCTTCCAATCCATGAGCATGGTACATGCTTCCATTTGTTTGTGTCTTTCTTATTTCTTTCTTCAGTGTTGTATAATTTTCTGTGTATAGAACCTTTACCTCCTTGGTTAGGTTTATTCCTAGGTACTTTATTTTTCTTGTTGCTATATCAAATGGGATTTCTTTTCCTGATTTCTGTTTCTGATATTTCACTGTCAATGTACAAAAATTCCTTTGATTTCTGAGTATTGACTTTGTGTCCAGCTGTTTTGCCAAATTCATTTATTAGGTTGAGTAGTGTTTTGGTGGAGTCTATAGGATTTTCCTTGTACACTATCATGTCATCTGCAAACAATGACAATTTTACTTCCTCCTTTCCAATTTGGATGCCTTTCATTTCTTTTTCTTGTCTGATTGCTGTGGCTAGGACTTCCAATACTATGTTGAATAGGAGTGGTGAAAGCAGTCATCCTTGTCTTGTTCCTGATCTTAGTGGGAAAGCTCTAAGTTTTTGTCCATTGAGTATGATATGGCCTTTATTAGGTTGATGGATGCTCCCTCTATTCCCACTTTGCTGAGTGTTTTTATCATCAATGGGTGCTATACATTATCAAATGTTTTTTCCGCATCTATTGATATGGTCATGTGGTTTTTGTCTTTGCTTTTGTTTATGTGGTGCATTACGTTTACTGATTTGTGAATATTGTACCATCCTTGCATCCTTGGGATGAATCCCGCTTGATCATGGTGTATGATCTTTTAAAAAGAATCCAGAAGAATGGAGAGGCTTCCTAATAATGAAGAATATCCTCTAATTGTACTGGATTTTACTTTTAGGGAAAGTGGTAAAAGCTAATTTTTATAGTATGACAAAATTATTATTTTTCTTAATGGCTTTCTTTCTATACAGAGTGTGAAGCCATAAATGATAACATTGAAATTGGTTCACAACTAAAGGTGTTAAAGGATTTATTCATTCCCTCATTCCTTCACTTTGTACTGAGAGCCTACAGTATTATCATGCACTGAGCTAAGCACTAAGGATACAAAAAGGAACAGGACATGACCTTTTCCTAGAGAAGCTCACACATAGCAGAGGAAAGCTCAAAGGCATAGACAGCTACAGACCACTCATGTCCAGACAACCACATCAGCACAAAGCAGCAAACAGTTTTGCCTGGGGTCTGCCAGAGAAAGTCTTTTAGATGAAGGCCATGATGGAGAGATAGTAATTTTTTTAAACCAGAGACCTAGAAAGCACATGCCAAGAAGAAAGAGCAGTGCTCACTGTTATAGGACTTTGTGGATTCCCTAAGTTGTGGGCAGGGTAGGGGTCAGACAGCAGGAAGGAATGTCAGGGAGCTGACAGGAGGTGAGACCAGACAGAATGGGATTGGGATAACTTTGGAAGTAAGGGAAAGAATGGGTGACAGAGGAGAGAGACTGATTTCACTGAGACCTTGGACATTATAGTAAAGACTGACACGTGGCCTAAACAAAGACTGGAAGTCTACAGAGACTATGCAAAGTTCAAATGGAAATTGTTAGTAATGGATTCAATGAGGGAATTAAGGATGAAGAAGGAATCCGAATACCTCATGTACCCAATTTAGGAGACTAATTGATGGAATACCCTCAAAGATATTTGGGAAAATGGAAGAAACAGTCATTGTGGTACAAGACAGGGCAGGGATGGATGAGAAGAGAGAACAGAGCTGTGATCAGCTATGCTAAATGACATTAATTTTGTGTTTTAGTATAATAGCTATATAAAATAATGTGTCTTACTAATAGTATCTTATTCTTTGATGTATTTGAGTAATGTCCCTGTTAAATGAATTCACTATGTTAAAATACATGTTATATAACAGTAGGGACCAAGTCACCCATTTCTATATTCCCAATACTATAACAGGAGCATAATATGTTGAGTAGCAGTACTCTTATGTTATGTTCAGTATTCTACTTTCATGAGTATATCACAGCTGCTTTGGAGAGAAAATAAACACCATCTCCATGTGACTGCACATAAGTTTGAGACAAAAATTTTCTGACTTCAACTATTGATCTCTTTATTAAAGCCAAGAACTGATCCAGTTCATATTTCCTAACTTCCACTTTTCATGTAGAGATATTTTCATGTGTAGGAGTATCACATGGTTCAACTTTTTCGAATGATGTCTTTTGGTTTAATTTGCAAAATTTAGGACTACAGGTTCTGATGGATTAGAAGTAAACTATTCAACAGAAACAATAATAGCTACTAGCTGTTGAATATACACAGCATTTTCAATGATGTTCTAAGAAACTCGCTTACTACTATATTATAAAATGTGCATAGTGATCTTGGAAAAGGCATTAAAACATTATTACAGGAAAAGTGGTTGAGGTTTTTTTTACATCAGACGTCAGGGTGGTAGCTTTCAGTGTCTAGTCTTATTTCACACTGAGTCTTTTTCATTTACTTTTCTTAATGCGTTCAAAAGTTGTTAAAGTTTCTTATATAAAAACATGATTGATTGTTACAGTGACAGTAATTGCATTTTAGTAAAAGTAACCATTATAGTAATTTTCTTCAAAGAAGAGAAATCTAACTAACTGAAGTAGCTAGTTACTTTCTCACACATTAACTTTGAAATTTTTAAACATAAAAATACTTGATAAAGGAAGTACAGATTGAGAATATAAAATGGCATGTAATCATTATAAAACAATTTTTATCAGGTGTTTATAATTTTATGTAAATTAGGTGAAACAAAATGAAGGAAAAACTAAAATTTCTATACTAGCGGGCCAACTAAACTAAGTCCTGAATTGGAGCTCAGATATCTCTTATTTTTATTCTAAATTATAGAAGGTAATGAATTTTTTGAAACCAAGATTTATTCATATCATGCCATTAGAAGGATGAATCAAAATGAGCACGCAAAAATATATGATTACAAAGAAAAAAAAACAATTGTACATAGACAGGGAAATACTGCTTATAGTAAGAGTTTGTACATGTTAAATCACAAATGAAACAGCATTTGCATTTAATTCCATGTATTCCACCACACACCTGAATACTAATTAGCAACTAAAACAGGAAGGGTGTGACACTGCATGTATTGACAAAATCTCAGCTCTTCATCATTCAGACACCAGTGATTTGACATGAATTGCATACTTGAAAAAAACTGTGTTATCACTTTTACAGTTTTATTTCTAAAATCCTTTTTCCTTATTATTGGGAGTTCATATACTTATTTTAAAATCAATCAAAGGTAACCGAAATGTTAGCTGGGTATGGAATTGCATTTTCTAATATTTATTGTTAAAAACGTGTAGGCAGTAACTGCCATGAGGGCTGTAAAGCAGAAGCCTCAAATCCAGTATGCAAATAGATGAACAGTATTCAAGGTGCCTAAAATGAGTAAACTCAAATTTTTCATTTGGGGGGGGGGTCACAGAGAACACTGGTACTTTGTTTCTGTCCCCCCCCTTAACCCTGTTTTTTAAATGGCCCCCAAAACTGCAAAAGAAAGATTTATTTTGAGGGCAGACATCGAGGAAAAGGTGTTTAAAGTTCATGATTTTCCCCTGGCTGCCTCTATTCATCTCTCCATTCCATTCCTTTGCTATCCTTTGTATTTAAATTGGCTCTTGCACTAGTATTTGATTTATTTTGGCATTATTCTTACAGATGAGAATTCTATTCACAAAGGCTTATTTCTTTGAATTAATAATTTCATGCAGTTTTCCACTATCCTCATAGATTACAGTCCTCTCCCATTTGTTTGTACTGTTTTGCCCATCAATTGCATCTATAATACAATTTAGTTATCATTATGTATAATAAGATACACAGTGGGGAAGACTGGAGGTGTGTGTGTGCATGTGTGTGTATGTACTCATGCTGCATGTGTCTGTGTGCTTTTGAGTTGTATTCTGAACCTAAGGATTCAGTATAAAATTGATGATAGTAGTCTTTCAGCAAAGCCCTATTTCTTTGAAGTCTGGATGGTGTCTCATTTATTAACAGAACACAAAAGTAAAGGTAATTACAAAATAATTATACCTCATAGACATCAAAATAGAATGTTTCAAAGAGAAGGATCTAGTAAATAGCTGCTGAGAAAGTCACAGGGGCTGTATCAGTTGGGATACTTCTAGTTACAAACAACAGAAAACACAACATAAAGTTGCATAAGCGATGAATATATTTCATTGGCCCATGTAGCTAACTGTCCAGAGGATGGAAGAGTGCAAACGACCAAAGCTCCAGATAATTTGGCTGCATTTGTCTCAATACTTCCCTTCTTGTCTGTTGGTTCTGCTCTTAGGCTAGCTTCTTTCCACATTGCAAAATTTCATCTAGAAGCAGCCAGGGTCATATTCTTTCTCATTCACATCTCCCAGGAGAGGGCATGTTCTTTCCCAGTCGAAAAATAAAAGTCCTGAACTTCATTCTCATTGACCCGGTTGTGACCACTCTTGAATCACCTGTAGCGGCAAGAAGGAAAGACATTCAGTAGTCTCCCACCCTGTTCTGCAGGGAATACATTCCAAGATCCTTACATATACACCCCTATGTAGTACCAAACCCTATAGTCACTGTTTTTTCCTATACATACAGGCATACCTATGATAAAATTTAAACTACTCTTACATTTTGTGGTCATTATTAAGTAAAGTTAAGGATTACTTGAACACAAGTACAGCAATATTGTGCAGGCACTCTGACAACCAAGATGGCTACTAAGTTGACTAATGGGAAGGGAACATATGCAAGAGTGGTTAGGCTGGACAAGGGGATGATCCACATCCCACAGTGAACAGAGCAGGATGGCACAAGGTTTTTTATCATGCTACTCATAAAGCATGCAATTTTAAATTTATGAATTGTTTATTTCTATAATCGTCCATTTAGTATTTTCAGACCACAGTTGACCCTGGGTAACTGAAAGTGTGCAAAGCAAAGCCATCGATAAGGGTGGACCACTGTATTAATTTAGACCAACCAAGGCTTATGCCTGGCACACCCTGATACAACTCCATAGGTTTCTTAAATATTGAAATACTTCTAAACATAAGTGGCCAGTGCTCTGAGTCTCCCCAAGTGTTCCTCATTGATCAGCAGCCCCACCTGAAATCCCCTTGACCTCCCCATTATCCAGCAACTACAAAGTTAACATCTGTAAAGCAAAGATACACTTGGACCACGCTCCAGGAATACAGTAGGTGTCTCTTCTGTTAGGAAGGGTCATGTCCTGGTCAATAAATATTTTGAATATCATCTAACCTGCAGCATCAATCCCATAACAAAGTACCACAAACTGGGTGGCTTAAAACAACAAAAATTTACTATCTCATCATTGTGGAGGCTGAAAATCCAAAATCTAGTTGTTGGCCGAGCCATTCTCCTTCCAAAAACTCCAGGGAATAATCTCTCCTGGTCTTTTCTAGCTTTAGCCAGCATTCCTTGGTATGCCTTAGTGTGTGGTAGGAGAACTCCAGTCTCTGTATCTGTCTTTGCACAGTGATCTACCATATGTCTGTGTCTAAATTTCCCTCTTCTTATAAAAACATAAGTCACAGGATTAGGGCCCACCTTAGCCTAACCTTATTTTAACTTGACCATATCTGCAAAGACCTTATTTTCAAATAAGCTCACACTCACAAGTTCTGAGTGGATATAAATCTGAGGGGACACTACTTAACCCAGAATAACGCCCCCCCCCAAGTGATATGCCTGCTATGCAATGGGAAAGTGCAAAGTGATTTTAGGGGGGTTCCCACAATGTCCACTATAGATGTGGAACCCTCTGGCCCTTTGCTCTCTTCACTTACCTGGTAAGAGTCAACAGCTTTACAGTTGAACTGGAATTTCAGATTTTACTTGCATCTTCTGAGCTAGATCCCATACTGCCCAATCTCATTTTAATTCTAAGGTCTAAGTCTATTGACTTGTTTGGGGGCAGGGTTTGGCAAAGAGTCCCTCAATCCACATACCAGTTCAAGTATTATCAATACACTAAATAAGCAATACCTCTCACCTACGTAAGTACTTTTTTAAAAAATGTATGTAGCTATGATTAATTAAATAAAAATTCATTTAAAATCTTCCTGCATTTAAGATATCTCTTTGTTTTTATGTATATTCTTTACCAACAGACTATAAATTACAACTGCTGGACTTTAGCACACTGGCCTCTATAAGAAGGACTGAGTAAATTGGGATACAATTCTGGCTGCTGTCACAGGGCCAAAAAAAAATAATAGCTCACACAAATAGACACTGATTTCTTTCTCAGGTAAGAGCTGGAGCACAATGGTCCAGGGGCCACATGGCAGCTCCACGGTCTTGAGGACCGAGGCACTTTCTATTTTGTTGCTTTGTCATTCTCAAGACATGGCTTTTGCCACTCTATCAGCGTGGCTGCATTCTGCTCACATACCATTGGCCAGATCCTAAACTAAATGGCCAAACATAGCAGCAAGAACAGCTGGGAAATGTAGTCTTTATCTGCACTGCCATGTACTAAATATTGAGGGTTCTATTACTAAAGAAAGGAGAAAATTAGTATTAGGGAAGAGTTAGCATCCTAGACAAAATCTACATGCACTTGGGAGAAATTAGTGGATATATGCAAATGATTTGTATATTCCTAATAAATTATGATGGTTGTTATAATTTTCAAGATTAACTTTACACATATTTAATATTATTATTTTTTATTTGTTTTCTTCAAAATCTACCTCGTGTTACTAAGTCTATGTATATAGTTGGCCTAAAATTTCTCACATAAGATTTGAGCAGAACTTTGCCAAAGCAAAACAAATTAAACAACAATGCAAAATTTTAAAAAGGAGGAGGAAAAAAGGTAAACAGTTTTTTTATTGTTGTTCAGTTACAGTAGTCCCACATTTTTCCCCATTGCTCTCCCCTGCCCTGCTCCCCAGTCCCACATTCAATCCCCTCCATTGTCCATAAACAATTTTTTTAAAAGAATAAACATTGGAGGGTTGGGAGTATATTATTCAATATATAATTGTTCAAAGTTCTTATTGGTGCTGAATTTCTCACAATTCTGTCTTCTTGCAGAATGTTATTATAAACATTTTATGGGCACAAGTGTACTGGATGGTCCCAGTGTATCCCTCGGATCCACTCTCCATCCTTCCACACCAGATCTGACTTGTATGGAGCACGCCAGTAGGCTTGCTTGCTTTCTGGTTTCTTGCTAAATCCCACCAATGAGAAGCTCCAACAGGATACTGGGCACTGGAAGAACAGTAAGTTAAGTGTGTATTTCCCTGCTTCCCTCCATGCCCCATTGCAGGTTGGCCGTGCCTGCATTCCTCCACTGAAGGCCACAGCTCCTGTCATTTGGTTCTTTCGTACAGATACAGCTACCGCTGCCTCCCCTGCTCCCTGGGGCTAGAGAGGGTCTAGCCAGACCATCTGAGCGGTTTAACCCTGCCTACACCGTTATAAATAGTTCCTTCATTAAATTCTCCTTAATTGCTCCTTTTGAGTGAGTCATCTGTTTCTGGGATCCTGAGTGGTACAATGAGGAAGAAATGGCTCATTCACCAAACAACTAGTTATACTAACCCAATGGCTAATAGGCCATTCTGGATTTTTAAATTCTATCTTTCCTACAAATCCATGTTCTCTTTCTCATAAACTTGGATCAAGGTTCGTTTCTTTCATAAACCATTTCTAAATCAGTCACATGGTTCTACAGCGAAAAAACTTCCCAACCCTGTTCATCACCTCACTTTTTTTCTACTTTTGATGTATTTACAAGCCATTTATAAGTTTATTGATGCTTCCTCCAGACTTTTTAAAAGGGATTTTAGCATCTCTCGTGTGGAGATGATTTTTTGGTCTACTTTCTGTACAAATTCCCTAAACACTTTGACATTTCTATGCTTCTTAAGCAATAGATATGCAATGTTTGTTATTTTCAGGAAGCAACTACCTCATTCTCTTAGGGTTTGAATTGGGAAGCAAAGTGAATATAGATAAATTTCCTCAAAATATATTCCTCAAACTACACTTTCACTATGAGCAACATATTGGAAAATCAGAATTCTTGCTTATCTCCAGTACTTCTTAATGCTAGAAGGACCCAGGACCGAGCCTCTTGACCACAAACACTCTTCCCCTGGTAGTTCTCATCCAGTCCCATGACTTTATAAGCCTAGAGAGTATTTCCACTTCTAAGTCTAATAAGCATTTAATCTCAAACTTAATATATTCAAATCCAAATGTCTGATCTCCTCCTCACATCTACTCCAAATATGTTAATGTTCCAGTCTTCTTCTCTCAGTGGCCAGTAATTCCAGTTTCTTAGCCCCAAAACTTTGGAGTCACCCTCTACTCACCTCTCCCTGCTCTGCTCCCCACCACACACACACACAGTACAAAAGTCCTTCAAGAAGTCATATCAATCCAATATATAAACTGTATACAGATTCCAACCACTTCTCACTGCTTTCTCTATTACTGACCACTCCAGTCCAGGCCACTGCAATTTATTGCAACAGCCTACTGACTGGTCTCCCCTGCCTCTGTCCTGGTCCTTCTAATTCTCTTATCTCAACAGAGCAGCCAAACTACTTCCTTTTCAAATCTTAGATAATGTCATTCTTCTGTTGGTTGCACACTTGCTCTGAGTGACACCCAAGGTCCTTATATATAGCCTTCAAGGTCCCACATGATATGGCCTCTGCTATCTGTTTGGCCATGTATCCTACTCCATTCTGGACACTGGCCTCCTTACCTGAAGGTCAATGTACCTGCCGCCCTTTCTTCCCCTAGGTATCCACACCCACACGGCTCACTCCCTTACCTCCTTTAAGTCTCTGCTTTAGGTTTACCTGCTCAGAAAACAAGCCCCCCTCTATAGTAGTTGTCATTATTTGACATATTATATATTTCACATATTTATTTTGTTTATTGTCTGTCTGCCACATAAGGATGCAAAATCATGTATAAATTTAACATTTGTTAAATATCTTCAGTTGTATTCACTATATATTCTCAACTCTTAATCCTGTGCCTGGCATAAAAAAAGTAGACAACAAATATTTGGTGAATGAATGAAAGTAGATATTCTTCTTTTTGTAGACATAAATCCTTTCACAAAAATAAATAGGCATTAGAATACCTCAAATAAATTTAAAAGAAACTCATATGTATGGAGTGCTAACTGTGTGTTAGGCTTTGTGTACCACTTTACAAGTACAATCTTTGTGAATTTTCATAGCGGAGCCTATGTGATTGGTCTTATTATAACCAACTTATAAATGAAGTGTTATATAACTAGTTTTAGAAGCAAAAAAAGTCAGTACATGAGGAATATGGGTTCAGACCCTGATATTTCTGACTCCATGCCTCTTTAAAATTAAAAAGAAGTCACCACCACCAACAGCAATAAAAAAGATGATGTCTTTATTTTAATAAAAGGGCAACTAAATTTACTTTTTATATATTTTATTTATCACACTATTAAAGTCGTCCCAGTTTTTTCTCCCCGTTCCCCCCTCCGCCCTGTACCTCCCCCACCATCACTCCCTCCCTTAGTTCATGTCCATGGATCATACATATAAGTTCTTTGGCTTCTCCATTTCCTGTACTATTCTTAACCTCACCCTTTCTATTTTGTACCTACCATTTATGCTTCTTAGTCCCTGTACCTTTTCCCCCATTCTCCTCCTCCCCTCCCCACTGATAACCCTCCATGTGCTCTACATTTCTGTGATTCTGTTCCTGTTCTGGTTGTTTGCTTAGTTTTTGTTTTTGTTTTTTAGGTTCAGTTGTTTTTAGTTGTGAATTTGTTGTCATTTTATTGTTCATAGTTTTTGATCTTCTTCTATTTCTTAGATAAGTCTGTTTAACATTTCATATAATAAGAGTTTGGTGATGATTAATTCCTTTAACTTGACCTTATCTGGGAAGCACTTTATCTGCCCTTCCATTCTAAATGATAGCTTTGCTGGATAGAGTAATCTTGGACATAGGTCCTTGCCTTTCATGACTTCAAATACTCCTTTCCAGCCCCTTCTTGCTTATAAGGTTTCTTTTGAGAAATCAGCTGATAGTGTTATGGGAACTCCTTTGTAGGTAACTGTCTCCTTTCTTCTTGCTGCTTTTAAGATTCTATTCTTATCTTTAATCTTGGTTAACTTAATGATGATGTGCCTTGGTATGTTCCTCCTTGGGTCCAATTTCTTTGGGACTCTCTGGGCTTCCTGGGCTTCCTGGAAGTCTAGTTCTCCTGTCAGATTGGGGAAGTTTTCCTTCATTATTTTTTCTAATAAGTTTTCAATTTTTTGCTCTTCCTCTTCTCCTTCTGGGAGCCCTATGAGTTAGCACTGGAACATTTAAAGTTGTCCCAGAGGTTCCTAAGCCTCTCCTCATTTTTTCTGAATTCTTGTTTCTCCATTCTGTTCCATTTAGATGTTTATTTTTTCCTTTTGTTCCAAATCATTGATTTGAATCCTAGTTTCCTTCCCTTCACAGTTTGTTCCCTGTATATTTTCCTTTACTTCACTTTGTATAGCCTTCATTTCTTCCTTCATTTTGCTACTGAACTCAGTCATTTCGTGAGCATCCTGATTACCAGTGTTTTGAACTCTGCATCTGATAGGTTGTCTATCTCCTCATCACTTACTTCTTTTTCTGGAATTTTGATATGTTTTCATTTGGGCCATATTTCTTTCTCTCAGCCCAATTGTTACATCACAAGGGGCAGAGTGTTAGATATTCGCCAGGGTGGGGCAACCCTCTGCTGCATTGTGGCACTGTCTGTGGGGGAGGAGTCAGAGAGGGAACAATGCTGCTCACTTTGCTCTCACCCTACTTTGTGTCAGTTCCCTCACTTCCAACAAGCAGATTGTGCCCTTTCAGGTGCTGATTCCCAGGTAGGTGAGTGTATGTACATTCTAGGATCCCGCAGGCCTCTCCAACAGACTCTCTTTTGAGAATGGGAGTTTCTCTTGCCTTTGCAACTCCCGCAGAATTTTACAGCCAGAGGTTCTGAGTCTTCAGTTTCCTAGCCAGCCATCCCAGCCTTACTTGTCATCAGCCACCTTGCTGCATGTCCTCTCTGTCCCTCCTACCAATCTGGATGAATGTTTCTTTAACACCTTGGTTGTCAGAGTTCCATGCATTTGATTTTCTGGCATTTCTGGTTGTTGTTTGTTTTTAGATTGGTTGTTATCCTTCTTTCAGTTGTGCAAGGAAGCAAAGCATTTCTACCTATGCCTCCATCTTGGCCAGAACCTAAAAGGGCAACTAAATTTCTGACTAGAATTCTAAATGTGTAAAAATTATAAATCCTAGATTTCATTATTTTTTTCCTTGGAGAAAAAAATTTTCTATTTTATTGTTAAACAAGTTGGACAAAAAACTAGATTTTCTATAAATGCAATAGAACAGGATCAGAAAGGCTTCCCTAGAGGCCCCAGGAGTATTTGGATATGATACTTTTGATTGCTTTGTGATAACATTTATGACCTCCTAGGTATTTCCTTTCCCTGAAGAAAATGCTCAATCAAAAGACTAAATCATACAAAGTATTTCGTAGTATTTTCAAACTGATGCCCAATAATAAAATTTTTAAAAAAGAAATATTCATAACACTAAATTATGTTTAGCAAATACTTGAATAAACTACATTCAGAAACACTACAGTAGAGCAGCTTACTAGTATTCTGATGCTCTGCATGCCTACAAAAATAGCCATAAAGAGTGTTATGTATTCAGTATAATGCTGATGTTTTACTTTTTGCAAGCCATGTATCTTTTGGTTACATTCCCCCAGTTGATTACATTTCAAGTAGCTTTTAAATAATCAGTTGTGACATTTTTATACTGAAGGTATTAAGTTCCTTGCAGGGGATCCTGGTTAGAAGAAGGAACAATCTGTAGGCATCCTTCTTCATTACTGAAACCAATCCAAGCCCAACCTGAGCCTTGAACACCAGCAGAAATAGCAGTCAACATCTCTTTAAATTAGGTGAAGGAACCAAAGTCACATTTGATGACTTCCATCAATTGCCCTTTGGGCTCTCCACCATAGAATCATAGAATGCCAGAAAATTCTATGATTGATATGACCTCCATTGTTGAACTTCAGTACAGTTTGAAGAGCTATCTGAGTTCTAACATCACCCTTCTCCAACACCTCCTGGTACTTGTCCTCTCCTGGTACTTGTCCTCAGGGGCATTCAGAATGTACACATAGGCCACGTGGTATTTGCTGTGGTACAGCTGCCTGATGTGAATGTTGATGTGAGACTCAAGGGCACCACAGTCATAGGCAAGTTGGGGAAGTTGTGCTTCTGCTGGGTGCCTGGAGAAGCTTGCACCAGCTTCCAGTGCATGTGGTGATGCCACCTGCAGGCCTTATCAAGTTCTAGCCTCTGCACCTTTATTATTTATTTTTAAGTTTTTATTGACTTTATTGGGGGTGATATTTGTTAATAAAATTATACAGGTTTCAAGTATACAATCTATAACATCATCTATATATAATTGTTTTTGTGTTCACCTCCCCAAGTCTCCTTCCATTTCCATTTATTGCCCCCTTATCCTCTTCTCCAACCAACCCTCTTTCCCTCTAGTAATCACCATAATGTTGTCTTTGTCAATGAGTATTTTTTCTTAATCCCTTCACCTTTTTCATCCAGCTCCCCCAAACCCCTCCCCTCTAACAACTGTCCACATATAAGTGAAATGATATGGTATTGATCTTTTCTCTGACTGACTTATTTCACTGAGCAATAAATTCTAGCTTTTAGAAGTTAAAACACTGAGTAGACCAAGCAAAAGACTCAGCAGAGAGTAGAAAGGTAGAAACACACACTTATACAGACCAAGAGATTATGAGTTAGAAGAACTGCTTTGAAAAACTCATCTTCTCTTTTGTGTCTGTCACTGAAGCAGCAGTTGCTAAAATGAAGTCCAACCCCTTTGTGAATTCTGAACAGAGCAAGAACCATAAAAGGAATTTCAATGCACCTTCCCACATCCACGGGAAGATTATGTTTCTCCCTCTTTCCAAAGAGCTAAGACAGAACTACAGTGTTTGATCCATGTTCAATCAAAGGGATGATAAAGTTCAGGTTACATGAGGACACTACAAAGGTCAGCAAGTTGGTAAATTAGTCCAAGTTTACAGGAAAAACAAGTGTCATCTAGATTGAATTTGGTTAATTATAAAGAAGTAGAGAGGGCTTTCATTTGTTGTGTTGCTGGCCATGTGAAGAAACCTGAAATTGGCTCTGCCTCTGTTATTCTCCAAGTCTTTTTTCTTGGAAATATGCACTATGTTAGCAAATCACTATTTTAAAAATAATCCAGGAAAAAGAAAGAAAGTAGAAGTCATAGTACCCTCTAAACACAAGGAAATATTCTTGGGAAGCATTTGCAAATAGGCACCTGAGAGTTTTGAAAACCACATCAATAAAAGAGGTTACATGAATTACTTTTGAAAATTGACATTTCAAGTATGTTACCAAATCAGGAGGCCCGTTAAGCAAGATAACACCTTTTTAAAGGTATCTATCACATAAAAAGATTCTAAAGGGTCATTTATATAAGTAATTCACATTTGGAGCCAACAGAACCCTCCTATTGATGAGAGTATTTCAATTAACAGGGTCTCTCAACACACAGAATAAGTGCCTTAAGTTTTCAATTCTTCATGTTATTTGACCTGAGGTTTCATTGATTTTATTTCAGAAATAATGTCTCAGAGAAAACTAAAATTTATATAAAACTTCTTTAGGATTTTAAAAGCATTTTATATTTTGGCTTTCTTTACAGAATTTTGTAGAAGAAAGGTGAAATATTGAGATTTAACCATACCAGAAACAAGGCAATAAAGTTAAATTACTAGACCAACTCAGGATTTCAGTACCAGTAGGTACTGAATAAATCTACATACTCCCAATCCTTTGACTCTAGATTGTACATCTTTCATATTCATTGGCATACTACCCAATATGTATATTTATATTTTACCAACAGTTAGAAATATGGTACAACTTGTGATCTACCTCAAATGAGAATATTCTTTAATACATCAAATTTCATGTTATAACGGCTAGCTCAGTACTAAATGACAGCTGCAGTTCTCCAGAAACTAGCACTAAATGGTGCTACTATCCATGCAAGCACTTAAAGAAGATTTAAAGTTGTCTCTATCTAATCTAAGGTTGAGCACTATGTATAGAAAAGTAAGCTGGCAGAAATCCAACAACCAGAAGTCTGTGTCTCCTAACAAAAGACAATTGGACAACTCCTCTAAAAGCCAGCAAGGTATTACCCAAAAGTCAAACATTTGCCTCTTCATTTGCTAGGGAAAATTGTTTTCTCTCATCGAATCCACTATGTGTTATTTTTTAAAGTTACATGCCCATCACTAAATGGCTGAGTTCACCTACATATTTGAGCTAACATATCAAACAAAGTAAACAGGCTTGGCCGCAAAGTCAATGAAAGTCAAATAAAAGGCCAAACTAAACAGATGAGACACCATGCCCTAAAGATCAACAAAGGAGATCATTGTTAGGCGGGGAGGGTTTAGTAACTTCAGCAAGCAGGATTTGCTGTGCTCGTCACAACACAAAGCTACTCATTTAGGCTACTTTAACACGAAAACACAAATCCAACTTCAAAACTGATGGGTAGTTTCATAAAACTGCACTTTTTCTTTACTGCACTGTATTAGAGTTAAACTTCATTGAGCCTTACATGGATCCTGGAGATACTTGAAGAAATAATAATGGTAATAATAAATAGGTAGTAAATTTTTCTATCAGTTTCTTTTTAAAACAGAGTGCTACATTAATGTAAGATGTGACAGAAATGATGATGGCTGAGATTAAGATAATAATGAATTATCTATTTTAAAACAATCCTCATTTCAGTATATCCCTCCTAAAATGATTAGAAGCCTTTGAACACTTTGAACAGCCTTTTACTTGATCTGGTCTAGAGAACAACAGGGTCCATCATACACCCATATTTGTCCTTCCTGAGATTTGTCGGAAGGAACTTTCATCCACTAAACTGAAAAGCACAATTTCTTCTTCTCCACAGCATCCATTAAGATTCTTCCTGCCAGATATTATAATTATAAACCTAGAAAGCACAAGAGACTCAACTTAAAAGCTACTTAGCAAAGTAGTGGAACACAAAATTATTATACAAAAGACAAACAACAAATAGTATGAATATATAATGGAAGAAAGTACTAATTTAAATAGAAAAAGAAGATTAAAGGCACAAGGAATGAACTTAGTAAGAAATGTTAAAACACACTGGAAAACATACAAGAAATTTTGTACAAAGAGAAGATGCACTTAGTTGATGGAGTTAACATAAAAAGATGTCAATTCTTTCTGAGTTAATTTATAATTTCAAGACGAGCCCAATAAGAAAAATATTGGCAGTGGGTTTTTGAAACTAGGCCAAGTGGTCAAAAAGTTTGTATGGAAAAAAATTAATCAAGAATAGGTTAAAAGGACTTGGGAAGAAAAGGTCCATGAGGGAGAATCTGCACTATTAGATATTAAAACATAAAAACCTGAACACTTAAATAGTGTGGTATTGGTTCATCATTAGACAAATTGACCAATAAATATTATAGAAAGTCCAGAAATAATTCAAAATGCATACTGCAACTTAATATATAAAAAAATAACATTTCTAATCAGTGTGGAAAAGATAAATACTTCAATAAATAGTGATGGAATAGCAAAGGAAAAAGATGTTGGATTTGTAACTCATACCATGTTCCATTAAAACCAGGGTAAATTTCAAATAAATCAAAGATGTACATACAAAATAATGAGAGCATATGAAAAGTAATAGAAGATTGCATAGGAAGTTCCTTTCAATGCAGTGAAGAAGGTCATTATGACTCAAAATCTAGAATTCATAAAGAAAAGAAATTCAACAACATATAAAACTATAAACAGAGTCAAAAGATAAATAATAAACTGAGAAACTCACACCATAGACAAATACTAATCTCCCGAACATGAAGAGCTACTAGAAACCAATGAAAGACTGTTGTGAGCAAGGGAACATCACCAAAAGGAGACACTTCCATATCTTTGTGTGTTTCCACAATGCCAGATTTATTAGGGGAGATCTCCCCAATATGCCAGTAGAGTCACATGCTTAACAGAAGTGAGCAGAGCAAGCATCTGACTTGTAGTCCTAGCCACTGGTGGCGTCTGCAGGTGGAGAGGCGGGCCTTGGTCTCAAGCCAAGCAGCTGAAGTGGCAGCACACACTGGTGGAGTAGAAGTGAGGCAGGGCTCTGTGTGTACCGTGCATGGTACAGCCAAGCTCCAGCATTGGGTGGTCAGAGCTCTGAGTTCTTACAGCCCACAGGGGTGGAGGTGCCACTTATATTGATGTCCAGATGGAGTCCTTATCCAAGTGTCCAGACTTGTGGTTTGGGTATTCTGGGTCCCTCTTAAAGGTGTTCCCATAATATCCCATTACCTTGGTCTTGGCATAGCACTTGACATAACTGTCATGGCTGAGAGTGACTCCATATTGGATTGTCAAAGGTCCAAAAGTCCACTCTGCTTTTGCTGTATATATTGACCATCTGCATAATAGAAAAAGAGGCATATATATATGTATGTATATGCAGATATATGTTATATATGTATATATTTAACTCCAATAATCTAGAATTCCCTTCAGCCATTTTTAAAATAGAGAATTTATAACACACTTTGCATTGCAACTTGCCTTATATGGTAATGATAATATGAAAGTGATACTCCTACAATTAAAACATTGTATTTGGTTTGTTTGTTTCCCCCCCCCAATTTTCCTCCCTGTTTTTTAGTTTCATCTCAAGATTGAATTTAGGAAAAAAACCTAGGAAATAATGATACTTGAGAAAGTAATGTTAATACAATATAGTAACCATATTTCTTTTTAAATTAATATAAGCAGACTGTGATAATTGTAGAAGTTCAGTTATGGATATCTGAGAGCTCAATATAATATTCCTCCATTTTTGTATATTTTGAACAATTTTTCATTAAAAAAATTAAAAGAAGTAAACACTCTCGATCTCTTTTACTGTGGTACATATTTTGTATTGAATTTATTAGAATAACATTGGTTCATAAAATTATATAGGTGTCAGAAGTACAATTCTATAATACATCATCTGTATATTGGATCGTGGGTTCACCGCCCCAAGTCAAGTCTCCTTCCATCACCATTTATGTCCCCCGTAGTCTTTACTACCTCCTCTACCCGCTTTCCCTCTGTAGCCACCATACTGTTGTCTAAGTCTATGAGTCTATGAGGTTTTGGGCTTTTCTTTTTTGCTTATATCCATCACCTTTTTCACCCGGGTCCACCACCTCCAACCCTTCTGACAGCTGTCAGTCTGTTCTCTATCTATGAATCTGTTTCAGTTTTGTTTATAAGTTTACTTTGTTCATTATATTCTACATATGAGTGAAATCATATGGTACTTGTTTTCTCTGAGTGGCTTATTTCACTTACCATAATGCTCTCCAGGTCCATCCACGCTGTCACAAAGGGTAAAGTTTTCTTCTTTTTTTTATGGCTGGGTAGTATTTCATAGGGTAAATGTACCATGGTTGTTTTATCTACACATCTACTAAAGGGCACTTGAGCTTCAGTAAATAATGCTGCACTGAACATAGGGGTGTACATATCCTTATGAATTAGTGTTTCAGGTTTCTTTGGGTATATTCCCAGAATTGGAATTGCTGGGTCATAAGGCACTTCCATTTTTATTTTTTGGGGGATAACTCCATACTGCTTTCCACAGTGGCTGCACCAATCTGCATTCCCACCAGCAGTGCACAAGGTTTCCCTTTTCTCCACATCCTTGCCACCACTAAGTGTTGTCTGTTGATTTATTGCTAACAGCCATTCTGACAGGTGTGAGATGATATCTCATTGTAGTTTAACTTGCATTTCTCTGATAATAAGTGACATTGAGCATCTTTTCATATGTTTATTGGCCATTTGTATGTCCTCTTTGGAGAAGTGTCTATTCAGGTCCTTCGTCCATTTCTTAATTGGATTTTTTGGTTTTGTGGTGTTGAGTTTTAGAAGTTCTTTACAAATTATGGATATTAACCTCTTATCAGATATATCATTAATGAATATTTTTTCCCATTCAGTGGGTTTCCCTTTTTATTTTGTTGATGGTATCCTTTGCTGTACAAAAACGTTTGAGTTTGATGTGGTCCCATTTATTTTTTTTTCTTTTGTTTGTCTTGCCTGAGGCAATATATTAGAAAAATATTGCTACAAGAAATGTCCAAGATTTTACTGTCTATGTTTTCTTCTAGGATTTTTATAATTTTAGTCTAATATTTAAGTCTTTAATCAATTTTTATTTTATTTTTGTGTGTAGTATAAGAAGGTGGTCTAGTTTCTTTTGTTTGGCACATATATGTCCAATTTTTCCAACACCACTTATTAAATAGACTATCTTTACCCCATTTTATGTTTTTGCCTCTTTTGTCAAATATTAATTGACCAAAAAGCTGCGACTTTTTTTCTGGGCTCTCTATTCTGTTCCATTGAACTATGTGTCTGTTTTTACGCCAGTACCATGCTGTTTTGATTATGAGGACCTTGTACTATAGTTTGATGTGAGTAGCATGATTCCTCCAACTTTGTCCTTCTTTCTCAAAATTGCTGTGGCTAATTTGGGTCATATCTGTTTTCATATTAATTTTTGGAGTATTTATTCTAACTCTGTGAAACACACCATTGGCATCTTGATAGAAATTGTGTTGGATCTATGGATTGCTTTGGGTAGTATGAACATACTTTTAATGATGTTAATTCTTCCTATCCATGAACACAGAATAAGCTTCCACTTATTTGTACTTTCTTCAATTTCTGTCTTCAGTATCTTATAATTTTCCTAGTACAGGTCTTTCACACCTTTGGTTAAATTTATCCCTAAGTATTTTAATTTTTTGAAGCAAGTGTGAATGTTGTGTTCTTAGCTTCTTTTTCTGATGGTTCATTATTGGTGTATAAAAATAAAACTGATATCTGGCTATTTATTTTGTATCCTGCTACTTTACTGAATTCATTTATCAATTCTAGTAGTTTTTTGTGGAATCTTTGGGGTTCTCTATATACAGAATTATGTCATCTGCAAATAATGGCAGTTTTACTTCTTCCTTTCCAACTTCGATGTCTTTTATTTCTTCTTGTTGTCTGATCACTTTGGCTAGGGCTTCCAGTACTATGTTGAATAAGACTGATGAAAGTGGACATCCCTGTCTTATTCCCAATCTTAAGGGAAACACTTATAGATTTTGCCCCTTGAGTGTGATGTTGGCTGTGAGGGTGTCGTACAAGGTCTTTATTATGTTGAGGTATGGCCACTCTATTTCCATGTTGCTGAGAGTTTTTACCATTAATGGTGCTGGATTTTATCAAAGGCTTTTTCTGCATTTATTGATATAATCATGTGATTTTTATCCTTCATTTTATCTTTACATATATCATTCCTGGAATAAATCCTACTTGATCATGGTGTGTGATCTTTTGAATGTATTGCTGTGTTTGGTTCACTAAAATTTTTTTGAGGATTTTAGTATCTATGATATTGGCCTGTAATTTTATTTTATTTGTGTGTGGGGGGTGTCTTTATCTGGTTTTGGAATTAGGATAATGCTGACCTCATAAAATGAACTTGGGAACCTTTCCTTTTCTTGAATTTTTTGGAATGGTTTAAGGATTGGTATTAGTTATTCTTTGAATGTTTGGTAAAATTCATCTGTAAAGCCATTCAATCCAGGACTTTTGTTTGTTGGGAATTTTTTGATTACCACTTGAATTTCACTAGGTGTAATCTATCTATTCAGATTCTCTTACTTTTCCTGATTCAGTTTTGGAAGATTGTATGTTTCTAGGAAATTATCCATTTCATCCAAATTGTCCCATTTGTTAGCAATAGTTGCTTGTAATATTGTCTTACAATCCTTTGTGGGGTTTTGTTTGGGGTTTTTTTGGTGTCAATTGTTACTTCTTTTTCATTTCTGATTGTATATTTGGGTCCTCTCTCTTTTTTTCTTGATGAGTCTGGTTAAATGTTTGTCAATGTTGTTTATCTTTTCAAAGAACCAACTCTTGGTTTCATTGACTTTTTGTATTATTTATTAAGCTCTATCTTGTTTATTTTTTCTCTGGTATTTTTTATTTCCTTTATTCTTCTCACTTTGGGCTTTGTTGTTCTTTCAAGTTCTTTAAGTGTAATGTTAGATTTTTTTTATTTGAGATTTTTCTTGTTCCTTGAGATAGGCCTGTAATGCTATTAATTTCTCTCTTGGCACTGCTGTCACTGCGTCCCATAGATTTTGGGTTGTTATTTTCTCATTTTCACTTGTTTTTAGGTATCTTTTGATTTCTTCCTTGATCTCATTGTTAACACATTTGTTGTTTGGTAACATGTTATTTAGCCTTCATGTCTCTGTCTTTTTCAGTTTTTTTCTTGTGATTGATTTCTAGTTTCATACAGTTATGGTCAGAGGGCATGCTTGATACAATTTCAGTCTTCTTAAGTTTACTGAGACTTTGTTTTGTGTCTTAACATGTGGTCTATCCTAGAAAATGTTCCCTGTACACTTTGAAAGAATGTATATTCTGCTGCTTTGGAACGGAACACTGAAGTTATCTATTAACCCATCAGGTCTAGTGTGTCATTTAAGGCTGTTATTTCTTTGTTTTCTTTCTGAAAGATCTATCCATTGATGGTGTAAAAATCTCCTACATTATGACTCTATTACTATCTCTTCCTTTATGTTCATCAAGATTTGCTTTACATATTCAGATGTTCCTATGTTGGGTGTGTAAGTTTTAACAAGGGTTATATCCTCTTCTTTTTTGCTCCCTTTATCATTGTGCAGTGTGTCCTTCTTTCTATCTTATGTTAGCCTTTGCTTTAAGATCTATTTTTGTTGGTTATAAATATTGCTACTCCAGCTTTTTTTATCATTTCAATTTACATGAACTATTTTTTCCATATTTTTACTTTTAGTCTGTATGTGTCTTTCATTCTGAGGTTGGTCTTTTGGGGGCAGCATATATATGGGTCTTGTTTTCTTATCCATTCAGCTACCCTACATTTTTTTATTGGAACATTTAAGCCATTTACATTTAAAGTGATTATTGATGGATGTGTATTTATTGCCATTTTATTATTTTACCTATTTTTCTTTGTTTTTTCTTCTTCTTTTTAAAGCAGGCCCTTTAACATTTCTTGTAATACGGTTTGGTTGTAACTTTTTTTTTTTGTCTGGGAAGCTCTTTATTTCTTCTTCAATTTTAAATGATATCCTTGCTAGGTAAATTAGTCTGGGTTGTATGTCTATGTTTTTCAATGTTTTTTAAATATTTGTGCTGATTCCTTCTGGCCTGAATTGGTTTTATTGAGAAATCAGATGACAGTCTTATAGGAGCTCCCTTATAGTTTACTGTCTGTCTCTTGCTGCTTTTAAGATTTTCTCTTTGTCCTTAGAATTTATCATGTTAATTATGATGTATCTTGGTGTGAGACTATTTGGGTTCATCTTGTTTGGGATTCTCTGCACATCCTGGATTGGTGTGTCTTTTTCTTCACCAGGTTCGAGGAGTTTTGGTCATTATTACTCAAATAGATTATTGATTCCTTGTTCTCTTTCTTCTCCTTCTGGTACCACCCCCCCTATGATACAGGTGTTGTTACACTTCATATTGTCCAAAGGTCCCTTAAATTATCCTCATTTTTTAAAAAAGATTTTATTTATTTATTTATTTATTTATTTATTTATTTATTCTTAGAGAGAGGGGAAGGGAAGAAGAAGGAGAAAAAGAGAAAAATTTAGTGTCTTTCACACCCCCCCCCACAACTGGGGACCCAGCCCACAATCCAGGAATATGCCCTGACTGGGAATTGAACCACAGACTTTTCAGTTCGCAGGCTGGCATCCAATCAACTGAGCCACACCAGCCAGGCTTTTTCATTTTTTTTTAAATTCTTTTTTTCTGTTTGCTGCTCTGATTGGGTGTTTGTTTGGGGTTTTTTTTGGTTTTTTTACCTTGTCTTCAAATTGCTGATTCAATCCTCTGCTTCATCCAGCCTACCATTTATTCCTTCCACTATACTCTTTATTTCAGAAATTTTTATGGTTTCTATGTCCTTTTTAATGTTGTTGAGCATCTTTATAACCATTACTTTGAACTCTATCTCTGATAAATTACATGCCTCTATTCCATTTCACTCTTTTTTCTAGAGATTCCTCCTGTTTTTTTTCATTTGGGACATGTTTATTTGTCTCCCTATTTGGCTGCTTCTTTGTATTTGTTTCTATGTATTAGATGTGATATGGCCCCCAGTCTTTGTGAAGTGGCCTTATGTAGTAGTGTCCTGTGGAGTTCAATGGTGCAGTCCCCTTCATCACTTTAAGTGGGTGTCCCAAGATTGTCCCTTCCGTGTGTTATGTGGGCCCTCCTGTTGTAATTGAATCTTAATTGCTATTGACCCATTCATGTGTGGGATGGACCCTTAGGTTGGCTGACTATAGGCTCAACCCCAACCACAGTATGCAAGCTGTTGTGCAGAAGCTGACCACACAAAGCAGATTTTGCCAGAATAGTGTTGGGTGCCTGTGAGATCTCCCTCTGGATATGCTGCTTGTGAAGTTTATTGGATCCTGTTCTGATGTTGTCTTAATCTAGCAACTGAGTATGATGGTTCTAGGCCTCTTGGGAAGGACTGTGGTGCAGACCAATGTAAGACACTGCCATGACTGGCCTTCAGCAACCTGTTTGGAGTTACCTGTGATCCACAGTTTGTGGCTGCCTCTGCTTCTCTTGGATGCAAGCAGGAAGGACCAAGCTGCAAACCAAGGCCAGCTTTTACCAACACTGGGCTTGAGAGCAGATTAACAGAAGTGCCATGGCACTCTGAGATTTTCCTTTGCCTTCCTCTGCCTGATGTTAAGTTTAGTCACTGAAAGAGCCTCTAGCAATACTGACTTGCATGAGGTAGGTTCACAGTGAGTCACCAGGTAGGGGCTCGTGGTGTTCACCAGAATGATACAGGTTCACACTTGGTGTCAGTGCTGGGTCTGAGGATACTCAGCAAATTTCCCCAGGTATACCAAGGCTAGCTGGGGGCTCATACACACTTGTGCCAGGTGCTCACACACATTTGTGTTGGGTCAGGGTCTCAAAAACTCTTCAGGGTGAGTCCAGAAGAGTTTATCAAACCCATACAGACCAAGATTTGGCCATGTGAAGGAAGGGCTCTGCTCCAGTCAGACATGTGAGAGAAAAATGTCCCCTGTCCTAGAGTCACAGAATTCAGTCGGTTCCAGTTTATGCCAGGAGAAGACAGAGCTCAGTGGGGTGGAGCTGCCAGTAGTTGGGAGGTTGGGGCTAACTGATATCCCATGAGGAGGAGGTTTGATTTAGGCTTCAAGGAGTGTTGGGGGATGTGGTCCCCACCACAGAGATGCACAACTCAGTCTGTCCCAGATTTTGCTCCAACCTTGGCAAGACAGAGCCACTGAGAATAGGGTGGGTGGGGCCTCCAGCAACTGAAGGGTGGGTCTGCCAGAAGCTCAGAAGGTGGTTCTAAAAGATCTTTCATGAGGGTGAAGCACCATTCAGGTTCATGGGAAAGCAGGGGGAATGGCCTCTGTCCTAAAGCCACACAACTCAGTCACTGACAACCCCTGAGCCTTCCCTATGGCCAAGGCAGCTGACTTCTCAGCAGGGTGTAACCTCTCCAGGGTGGGGTGAGAGGGAATCTAGAGGGTAAAGCTATTGCTTTCCCCCAGGCTGATGCCACACAGAGGGAAGTGCTCTACCCTAGAAAGATGGTGTCTTCCATATGGGAAACTGACTCAGCACCGGGATCCTGGCAGCTATCCCTTCAGCTCTTTCCCCAGAGCAACCAACCCCAGACTCTCCTCAGAAGATTCTGGCTTGCTCTGCCTTCCTTCTGGAGCCCAGGGTGAGAGGCTACAAATGAAATTTTTTTCATTGGTTCTTTAAGAGTGGGCCTGTCTCTCTAATGGAATGCTGTCTGTCCTGATGGACAGATACATTTTCACAGCCAAATATTATGTGCATACCTCCTCCTATCTCTCATGCTATGGGCTGGGGAGATCACCTTGGGGTTTAGACCCCACACTTCTTAGGGGGAACCCCCAGCAGCTAAGATATCTCTCTGGATCCTCAGCCACCGCCCATGGGAGCAGGACCCACCCTTTTCTCATCTTCGACCTTCCTTCGAGTCTCAGTGTGGCTTCTTCCATCCATCCTTGGTTATACAGGATGATTGTTGTATAATTTAATCGTAATTCCAGTTTGGTACTGGGAGGAGGTGAGTGTAGCTTCCACCTACTCTCTTGCCATCTTGGATCCTGTGGTGTATTTTATTAGATATCTTATCAATTACCTTTGGCCTCACCCCCAATATAACTATGTTCAGAGATAGAAATTAAAGAATGATTAAGGTAAAATGTGCTACATTTTATTGTGTTAATAATATGATGAGAAAAGTAAAGAGACAATACCAATATGCTGGTCATCCCCAAATGCCAAAAGCTGGGGGCCACTCAGATTGGTTGTTGATGGTGTTTGCATATGTTTAGAGTAAGACAGAGGGGAACATTGTATGAAGTTACACAAGGATCCTATGAGGAAATAAAGTTGCAAAGGAGCTCTAGGTCCAGATGGTAAAGAATATTAGAAAAGAAGGGAAAGAACAAATCGGGAAGAATTAATAATGAAAGGCTGAGCTCAGACAATTTCTTCATTGGATATCATCACATATCCAGAATAAAGGAAAGAAGGCTGGTCATGGGATTTCTGTGGGCTCAATCCCAATGACTCTGGACAGGCTGAACACTCATGCTTACAAGGATTACAGTTTTAACCCAAAATTGATCCAGGCAGAAAATGACCCTGCACCATCAGGATTATGGTTTTCTAAAAGAGGTTTAATTGTCCTCACCTGGTAGACTGGACTAGAAAGACAGAGCAGGATCTCAAGGGTTTGGACTCAAGGAGAGAGCAGTAAATGAAAGAAATGAGATAGCTTAGGAGGAATGGTTTACTGTTTTCTGGCTGTCCTGAGCCAGTGAAGCAATACACACCAATAACTCACCTTATCCATCTATGGCTTATTCCCTAGTATTACCCAAGGTAATACTAATATTAGTTTGGGGACTGAACAGATTGTGTATACTGTAGTTTGGTAGATATAATAGGAAAGGTATGTTCCAGAGAGGGGAAAAGGTGCCAGGCTACAGAGAGATATTTGGAGGAAAAATCTCCCCCACATACCTTGAATATTTACATGGTTGAAAAGGTCATTTTTCCCCCTCAAGATGAGGAACAGAGAAAATCCAGCTAAGCTGCTTTCTGTTTGGGATCTGGGAATGGTGTTTTACCAGCCATTTACAACTTAATTGCAAAAGCATAAATAAATTTCCCAAACCCCTTATTCTCTTTATAAATAACACTTTCTCACTTGTGTGCTATTCTTTATTTGCCTGAAAAGCAAATTAAGGCTTCCTAGTAGCTATCCACAAATACATAGTAGCCTGGTGGGTCCTACGTTATTATCTCATTTGTGATTTCAGAATTTATGTTGCGAATCAACTTATAAACTAGCCAAAGATACAAGGTTAGCTGACATGCCTATTACTGAAGAAAACATGATTGAATTAAAAGTCATCTTCACAAATCTAATGACCTTTACTTTGGACAAATGTAGATTAAATTATCTAAATAAAAGAGATAGATGTTAGGAATTTACATAAACTTTGCAGAATATTATCTAGAAATCGTGATATATCAGAAGCAATAAACAACAAAGCTTTTATAGTGATCACTGACCAGGTCTGAATCAGAGTACTGTTTTCTAGGATCAAACCACCTAGTAGGGATGAAATGACAAGGATCTTTTCTGATAGGGAGAAGTTCAGCCACTATGAGAATGCTTAGTAAATGGCAGAAGAAATGCCTAAATGAAGTAGAGAAAAGATCACTAATGTGAGATAGGTTTTAATATTCCTCAAACATTTAGAAAGGAGTCATAGATTGTGATCAATCATTTTACATTTGAGTAGAAGGCAGGGAAAGAACAAGCTGCAGAAATAAAGACAGAGTATAATCATGGGAAGACTTCATATTATAAAAAGTATGTGATATTGAGATGAGTGAGCATTGTGAAATCTCATCAAAAGATGCTCATGTTAAATGTGTAAGTTGTATCTCACAGAGAGACTTAAAAGAGGAGTTTCAGAATTCTGTCTCTTCCTAGAATCCTGTGATTACCTATAGAATCAAGGATTAACATCATATTTTAAGGGTGATTTAATAGAGATCTAAAACCTTGGGTACCCATTTAATTTTGATAAGTTGGTGATTAGCAATATTCTACAGAAACTGTTAAGTGTGGCAAAGACACATAATAATCCAAGAGTAAAACACAAAGTATCAATCCTGACTCTACTATTCACAAATTCTGACTCTACATCTGACTGTTTTCATTTGGAAAATATAACATGTAACCTTCACCTTCAAGAGTTGTGGAGATGATAAGATAATAAATGTGAAAGCAGTTTAAGACCTATAGAGCATTGCAGATATATATATATAATATATATAATCCTCTGTTATTAGTAGTAACAATATTACAAATAAATCATTCTTATGTCTCAGTGGCACATATATAAGTCTCTTAACTACAAATATGAAAAATTTCACTCTTTGCATAAAACTCTGCAAGAGACTCCATATCCAAAAATTAAAGAATGGACTTGCAGTTAACCACATACTTTTATTTGTTAGGTTTTTTTGAGTGTAAAGTTCACAAAGGGTATTGCTCAAAGAATTTTAGTAAATGAATACACCTGTGTAATTGTCATCCAGATTGATATATAGAACATTACCAACATTTTGGACTATTCTCTCATGCCCCATCCCAGTTAACTCTCCCAAAGGTAACTCCTATTCTGACTTTCATCACTATACATTTGTTTTAATTATTTTGGAAGTTCACAAAACTGAAATCATACAGTGTGTATTCTGTGTGTGGCTACTTTCACCAAAATTATTTCTGTGAAATTCATCAATGTGATTGCATTATTCATTATATATTTTTTAAATTTTTATTGTTATTCAATTACAGTTGTATGCCTTTTCTCCCCATCCCTCCACCCCACCCCAGCTGAACCCACTTCCCTCCCCAACCTCCACCCTCCCCCTTGATTTTGTCCATGTGTCCTTTATAGTAGTACCTGTAATCCTCTCTTCCCACTGTCCCCACCCCCCCCCTGGCTATTGTTAGATTGTTCTTAACTTCAATGTCTCTGGTTATATTTTGTTTGCTTTTTTCTTCTATTGATTATGTTCCAGTTAAAGGTGAGATCATATGGTATTTGTCCCTCACCGTCTGGCTAATTTCACTTAGCATAATGCTCTCCAGTACCATCCATGCTGTTGCAAAGGGTATAAGCTCCTTCTTTCTCTCTGCTGCGTAGAATTCCATTGTGTAAATATACCATAGTTTTTGGATCCACTCATTTACTGATGGGCACTTAGGTTGCTTCCAGCACTTGGCTATGGTAAATTGTGCTGCCATGAACATTGGGGTGCACAGGTTCTTTTGGATTGGTGTTTCAGGGTTCTTAGGGCATAATCCCAGCAGCAGAATTGCTGGGTCAAAGGGCAGTTTCATTTTTAGTTTTCTGAGGAAATTCCATACTGTTTTCCACAGTGGCCTCACCAGTCTGCATTCCCACCAACAGTGCACTAGGGTTCCCTTTTCTCCACATCCTCTCCAACATTTGTTTGTGGATTTGTTTATGTTGGCCACTCTCACTGGTGTGAGATGGTACCTCATTGTGGTTTTAATTTGCATCTCTCTGATGGCTAGTGATGCTGAGCATCTTTTCATATGTCTCTGGGCCCTCTGTATGTCTTCCTTGGAGAAGTGTCTGTTCAAGTCCTTTGCCCATTTTTTAATTGGGTTGTTTGTCTTGCTGGAGTGGAGTCATGTGAGTTCTTTATATATTTTGGAGATCAGGCCCTTGTCTGAGGTATCATTACCAAATATGTTTTCCCATACTGTTGGTTCTCTTTGTAATTTGGTGCTGTTTTCTTTAGCCACGCAGAAGCTTTTTATTTTGATGAGGTCCCATTTGTTTATTCTTTCCTTTATGTCCCTTGCTTTAGGGGACATGTCTGTGAGGATGTTGCTGCGTGGAATGTCTGAGATTTTCCTGCCAATGTTTTCCTCAAGGACTTTTATGGTGTTACAACTTACATTTAAGTCTTTTATCCATCTTGAGTTTATTTTTGTGTATGGCGTAAGTTGGTGATCAAGTTTCATTTTTTTGCATGTAGCTGTCCAGATCTCCCAACACCATCTGTTGAAGAGGCTGTTTTTGCTCCATTTTATGCTTCTGACTCCTTTGTCAAATATTAATTGACCGTAAAGACTTGAGTTTACTTCTGGGCTCTTTGTTCTCTTCCATTCGTCTATGTGCCTGTTTTTATGCCAGTACCAGGCTGCTTCGATTACAGCGGCCTTGTAATACAGTTTGATATCAGGTATTGTGATCCCTCCTGCTTTGTTCTTCTTTCTCAAAATTGCTGCAGCTATTCGGGGTCATTTATGGTTCCATATAAATTTCTGAAATGTTTGTTCTATATCTGTGAAATATGTCATGGGTACTCTAATATGGATTGCATTGAATCTATAGATTGCTTTGGGTAGTATGGCCATTTTTGATGATGTTAATTCTTCCAATCCATGAGCATGGTACATGCTTCCATTTGTTTGTGTCTTCCTTAATTTCTTTCTTCAGTGTTGTGTAGTTTTCTGAGTACAGGTCTTTTACCTCCTTGGTTAGGTTTATTCCTAGGTACTTTATTTTTCTTGTTGCTATATCAAATGGGATTTTTTTCCTGATTTCTGTTTCTGCAGTTTCGTTGTTGGTGTACAGGAATGTCTTTGTTTTCTGAGTATTGACTTTGTATCCAGCTGTTTTGCCAAATTCATTTATTAGGTCGAGTAGTTTTTTGGTGGAGTCTATAGGATTTTCCTTGTACACTATCATGTCATCTGCAAACAGTGACAGTTTCATTTCCTCCTTTCCAATTTGGATGCCTTTTATTGCTTTTTCTTGTCTGATTGCAGTGGCTAGGACTTCCAATACTATGTTGAATAGGAGTGGTGAGAGAGAGCATCCTTGTCTTGTTCCTGATCTTAGTGGGAAAGCTCTAAGTTTTTGTCCATTGAGTATGATGTTGGCTGTAGGTCTCTCATATATGGCCTTAATTATGTTGAGGATGCTCCCTTTATTCCCACTTTGCTGAGTGTTTTTTTTATCAGAAATGGGTGCTGTATCTTATCAAATGCTTTTTCCGCATCTATTGATATGATCATGTGACTTTTGTCTTTGCTTTTGTTTATGTGATGTATTATGTTTATTGATTTGCGAATATTGTACCATCCTTGCATCCCTGGGATGAATCCCACTTGGTCATGGTGTATGATCTTTTTAATGTATTGCTGGATGCGGTTTGCCAATATTTTGTTGAGAATTTTAGCGTCTATGTTCATCAGCGATATTGGCCTGAAGTTTTCTTTCTTTGTTGTATCTTTATCTGGTTTTGGGATTAGGATGATACTGGCTTCATAAAATGAGTTTGGGAGTCTTCCATCAGTTTGGATTTTTTCGAATAGTCTGTGAAGGATAGGGGTTAGCTCTTCCTTAAATGCTTTGTAGAATTCTCCTGTGAAACCATCTGGTCCAGGGCTTTTGTGTGTTGGGAGTTTTTTGATGACTGCTTCAATTTCGTCTGCTGTTATTGGTCTGTTCAGGTTTTCTGCTTCTTCTTCATTCAGTTTTGGAAGATTATATTTTTCTAGAAATGTGTCCATTTCACCTAGGTTTTCAAATTTCTTGGCATACAGTTCTTTGTAGTAATTTCTTACAATCCTTTGTATTTCTGTGGTATCAGTTGTAATCTCTCCTCTTTCATTTCTAATTGTGTTTATTTGGATCCCCTCTCTTTCTTTCTTGATGAGCCTACTTAAAGGCTTGTCGATTTTGTTTATCTTTTCAAAGAACCAGCTCCTGGATTCACTGATCCTTAGAATTGTGCTTTTAGTCTCTATGTCATTTAACTCTGCTCTGATCTTGGTTATTTCCTTCCTTCTGCTTGCTCTGGGCTGTCTTTGTTGTTGTTCCTCCAGTTCTTGTAGGCGTAGGGTTAGGTTGTTTGTTTGAAATGTTTCTATCTTTTTAAGGTAGGCCTGTATTGCTATGAACTTCCCTCTCAGGACTGCCTTTGCTGTGTCCCATAGGTTTTGGGTTGTTGTGAGTTCATTTTCATTTGTTTCCAGGAAGTTTTTGATTTCTTCCCTAATCTCGTTCTTGCCCCATTCATTTTTTAATACCATGCTATTCAGTCTCCATGATTTTGAGTGTTTTGGGTTTTTTCCTTTTGGGGTTGGTTTCTAGTTTCAGTCCCTTGTGGTCAGAGAAAATGCTTGATATGATTTCAATTTTCTTGAATTTGTTGAGGCTTGCTTTGTGTCCTATCATGTGGTCTATCTTTGAAAAAGTTCCATGTACACTTGAAAAGATTGTGTATTTTGCTTCTTTGGGATGAAAAGCTCTATATATATCATTTAAGTCCATTTCCTCTAGGGTATTGTTAAGTGACACAATATCCTTCTTGATATTTTGTTTGGAAGACTTGTCCATTTTTGACAGTGGGGTGTTAAAGTCCCCTACTATAATTGTGTTGCTGTCAATATCTTTCTTGAAGTCCTCCAAGATTTTCTTTATGTATTTGGGTGCTCCTATGTTGGGTGCATATATATTTACAATGTTTATGTCTTCTTGGTGGATTCTTACTTTGAGTATTATGAAGTGACCTTCTGGGTCTCTCTTTATGGCCCTTCTTTGGAAGTCTATTTTGTCTGATATGAGTATTGCTACCCCTGCTTTTTTTTCCTGTCCGTTTGCTTGGAAAATTTGTTTCCAGCCTTTCTCTTTCAGTCTGTGTAAGTCTTTTGTCCTGAGATGGGTCTCTTGTAGGCAGCATATGTGTGGGTCATGTTTTCTTATCCATTCAGCTATTCTATGTCTTTTGATTGGAGCATTTAATCCATTTACGTTTAAGGTTATTATCGGTAGGTAGTTATTCATTGCCATTTTTTCCTACCTGTGTTCCTCTGTCTTTCTCTTTTCCTTCCTTTGCTTAAAGCAGTCCCTTTAGCATCTCTTGCAGAGCTGGTTTGGTGGAAGTGTATTCTTTTAGACTTCTTTTGTCTGGGAAACTCTTTATTTGGCCTTCTATCTTGATTGAGAGCCTTGCTGGGTAAAGTAGTCTTGGTTGCAGGCCTCTGGTTCTCATTACTTGGAATATTTTTTGCCATTCTCTTCTGGCTTGGAGCATTTCCATTGAGGAGTCAGTTGCTAACCTTATTGGGGCTCCCTTGTATGTTACTTCCTGTTTGTCCCTTGCTGCCTTTAAGATCCTCTCTTTGTCTTGGAGATTTGCCATTTTAATTATGATGTGTCTTGCAGTGGGTCTCTTTGGGTTCCTCTTGCTTGTGACTCTCTGTGTTTCCTGGATTTGGGTGACTTTTTCTCTCCTCAGATTAGGGAAATTTTCCATCATTACTTTTTCAAACAGGTTTTCTATCCCTTGCTCTTCTTCTTCTCCTTCTGGTATTCCTATTATACGGATATTGTTACGTTTCATGTTGTCCTGCATTTCCCTTATTACCTCTTCATTCTTTCTGAGCCTCTTTTCCTTTTCTTGCTCTTTCTGGGCGTTTTTTTCTACTTTGTCCTCCAGCTCGCTGATCCAACCCTCTGCTTCATCAAGTCTGCTTTTCATTCCTTCTACTGTGTTCTTCAATTCAGAAATTGTATTCTTCATTTCCTCTCAGCCCTTGTTGATAGTTTCTATTTCCTTTTTCATGTTGATATAGTTTGCAGTGAGTTCATTGTAGTTTCCCTGTAGTTTCTGGTAGTTCTCTGTGAGCTCAGAGAGCTCAGAGAGCTCAGTGAGCTTCCTGATAACCATTGCTTTGAACTCAGTATCTGATAGTTGACTTGCCTCTTTTTCAGTTAGCATTCTTTCTGAGGCTTCCTCCTTTCCTTCATTTGGGGATTGTTTCTTTGTCTTCCCATTGTTTGTGAGACTCTTCTTGTTAGCCTCTGCTTCTTAAATTGATCTATTCTGACTCCCTGGGTTTATGGTATGAACTTCTATGGTAGAATGCCAATGGGATTCAGTGGTGCTGTCTCCTTAATCTCCTGTGCTCACTGGTCTTGAGCTGACGTTTATGGGTGTAACATGGTCTAACTCTGGTCTTTTCAGCACTCTAGGTTTTCTTGTCTCACCTGTGGGAAAAAGAGGAATGGGGGCAAAAAAAAAAAAGAAGAAGAAGAACGGAAGGAGGGAAAAAGGGAATAGAAAAGGAAAGGAAGGAAGGGAGAAGGAATAAAGAAAGATCGGAGGCAAGATAAGAAGGAATTTTAACAAAAATTAAAACAACAGAAAACAACAGAATAAATAAAAGAAGGCAGGAAGAAGGAATAAAAAAGGTAAAGGATGGAAGGATGAAGGAATAAAAAAAAGAAAGAAGGACAGAAAGGAAGAAGGAATTCAGGGGGAAAGGAGGAAAGAAAGAAAGAAAAAAAAAGGTCTTCTGCTGGCTTTAAACCGGTCAGTTTAGTTCTGCTGGTCTTCCTGTCTGTGTAACAGGAGGGGGTGGTTGGAAGGATTGGTTTCACTTTTCTCCCTTCCTGAGCCACACTCTTCGCTGTTGTTCAGCCTTCAGTCCAGTTCCTCTGGGTCCTTCTGCTCCCCACTAGGCCTTTAGTTTACCAGCTGTGCTGTCCTTGAGTTGCACCAATTAGGGGCAACTCACATTCCACCTTCTTGCTCTTTGCTGTCTTAGATGCTAGGGGCTCTAGGTGCTGCTATGGGGTAGTTCAGCTCCCTACTGGGTCAAGTCTTTCCGGGGAATGCAGTCCCCCCTAGTCCTGCAGCTCCCCTCTGCTGGGCGTTCTGCCTTCCTCCTAGAGAGCCAGTAGGCCCTGCAGGGTTCTGTGCGCAGGGGCTAGGTAGGAGTTTTTCAGAACAGGTGCTTTTGGGTGTGGTCGCCTGCAGGCAGCCAGGCCATTGATCGGGTTGTGTGGCCGATTTTGGCTTTGGGCCTGGGTTGGCTGCCGATCCCCCTCTTTGGGTCTGTGCGTGGTGGCAGCCAGCCACGATCCGGTTGCACACCCACCCGAGGTTTTAGGTGTGCGCGCCCACCCAGGCGCTTTTTGTCTGTGCACCCAGGCAGCCGGGCCGCTTATCAGGGCGAGCGCCCACCCAGGGTTTCAGGTATGGGCCCCCAGTCCACTAATCTGGGTGCGCACCAGCTGGGCTTCTGGTGAGCGCTGGGGCTGCTTTTCCGCATTCACAGTCCAGGGGCTGAGGGGGGAGGGGTGCCAGAGACCGCGGCTGCTGCAGAGAGTTCTGTAACTAGCTGCTGAATGCCTCTATTTTCTTTTCCTTTTTGAGAAATTCTTCCTATTCAAGCCCCCCTGGTCCAAACAAGCACCTGGCTGCTCACACAGCCCAGCCTGGCTCTCTCCCAAGAATCCTGCAGCAGACCCTGCACCCGGGCCGGGGCTTTAGCCGCCCTGGTCCCTGTGCTGGTCCTGGGGACCTTATTGTCCTTAAGCACTCTTCTTACCATCTGATCTTTCAATGTCCTCTGTCTTTGGTCTCCAATCTTCATATATGCTGGAATACTGTTGCCTGTTCGCTCTGCTCCTCAGATCAGCTAGGTATTTCACTGGCATTGAGGGGAAGTGGACTCCGCTCCCTCCTATCTCGTCGCCATCTTCTCTCCTGTGTCATTATTCATTATTTTTACTGCTGTATACTATTTCACTTTAAGAAAATACTAAAACAGAAGCACTTCTGGAATGGCAGAGTAAGGAACTCTGAAAATCTCCTCTTTTATAAAAGCAATGAGATCACTGGTAAAAATTGTTAAAAGAAACTTTTCTGAACTCTGAAAATAAACCAAAGACTAGCAGCAATCTGAAGGTCATTTTAAAAAACTGAGCTTTGTGACATTTAACTTTGCCTATTTTGGCTGCACTCTCCCCAGATCCATAGTAGCCTTGAAAACCAGCAACCTCACACACAGAAGCTGTGAAGACACCCTGGTAGACACTGAAGGGGACAGAATGAGTTTGGAGCTCTCAAAAGACCCTCCGTCGATTATTGCTATTTGATCTATCTGGAAATACCCTCGAAAGGCCCCATTCACAAGACTTCCATTTATTTTACCTCACCCAGATTTACTCAGTGAGGAGAGCTCTAGTTCCAAGGCACTATCAAAAACATTCAGTGGCAGCGATCTTAGATCGCTGTGATTTATTTACAATCACAGAGATCTAAGGTAGAGAAACAAGTAAAAGGCTTGCCAAAAAACTGACCAGGAAAATCTGAAAAATGGGCTACCCATAGTGGGTTTTGAAAGGCTCCAACATATTCCTGGGGATCTAGATGGACACACACACGTGCAAGACTGTGTGCATGCTCCAGAATGACCGTGGAAGGCCCTACTCCCTTGCTTGTAGCACAACCTGAGGCCTTCTGCAAACAGGATGTGAAGGCGAAGGCATACTTCAAACATTAAAGACATGCCCCAACGCAAACACATGTAGAGCCTCTTAGCAAAATCTTGAACAGACATTGTTTGAAGGCATTTAAGGAAATCTTTCCGCAATTGTTAGCCAACTTCAGTAGCCACATATGACAAAAGTGCAAATTTTACAGAATTAGTCTTCAATATACAATATGTGAGACCTAAAAACAAATTGCAATAAATTTAAATGGATTTAAATAATACCACATATGTTTTTTACCCAAGTGGAATAAAATTAAGAATCAATAAAAAAATTGAGAAATTTAATATTTGGAAATTAAACAACACATCCCTAAAGAACACAGAGATTATGAACCTTTAAAAAAATCCCTTTAGACTTTCTTTTAGTGTAAGTCTGCTTGCAACAAATTCTCTCTGCCTTTGTTTGTCCAAAATGTATTTATTTCACATTCCTTTCTGATGGATATTTTTTGTGAGTATAGAATTCTTGGTTGGTAGTAATGTTCTTTCAGAACTTTAAAGGTGTCTTTCTATTGTTTTCTGAATTCCATAGTTTCTATTGAAAAGTCAGCCTTACATCTTGTTTTTGCTCCTTTGAAAGTAATGATTTTTTCCCTTTGACTACTTTTATATTTTCTTTTTAACTTGTTTTACAGATTTTTGAATATGATGCACTTCTTGTAATTTTCCTTGTATTTATCTTTCATGTGATTTGCAAAGCTTCTTGAATTCATGATTTGCTATCTTTCATCAGTTTTGTAAAATTAGTTGCCAATACTATTTGAAATGTCACTTTTGTTTAATTCATGCTTTTCCATCCTTCTTGGACTTGACTTACAGATATACCCAACTTTTAAACTCTGCTTCACATTGCTCTTATTCTCTCTTCTGTGTTTTCCATCCTTCTTACTCTATATACTTAAATTTGAATATTTTCTATAGCCTTCTCTCTCAGTACACAATTCTTTTCTCTGATGTGGCTAATCTATTACAATCCTGTCTTTTAATTTGCTTAGTTCTTGTAACTTTTTGTTCTAGCATTTCCATTTGGTTCTGCTTATTACATACTTGGTAATTTTTTAATGGAATGTTGAACATCTTGTGTGTAAAATTGCAAAGATTCTACATGAAGTTAGCTTTCTCCAGAAAGGATATAATATGCTCCAGTCATATGATATATGGAAGGAAACCTACTCCAGTCAATGCTAAATTTTAGACTATGCTATCCTCATCAATTTCCTTTTTTTTTCTATTAAAACATAGACTTTAATTTTTAAAGAATAGCTTTCTTGGGTTCTCCTCTGAAATCCTGAGGTGTTTACTTGGGCTCTCATTTCTTGGTGGTGTCTAAATTTTCATTGCTGTCTCCCTAGGTCACTAGAACTGCCAAAATCTATGCTCAGATCTTTAACATCCAAGCTGCTTCTTCACACTTAGTTTCTCTGAGTTTTACCTTGCACTGTTTAGCAGTCAGCACATGCCTTCAGGAGAAGTTATGCAGAAGTTTGGGTTCACTCCTTTTAACTCCTAGGCATTTGTCTCTGAAGTTGTAATCAGTTTGGTAGCTTCAAACTCCAACATCTGTCTCCTCAACCCAGTGAGACTGCTGTAAGCCCTGGATGACACTTGCTTCTTGGCCTCTATTACGCATGCCATGAATCTGCAAACATACTTGTGAAAAGCTAAGGTCAATGTGGGGTTCAATTCATTACAGTTTTCTCCTCTCTGGGATCTTGGTCCCTCTAGTACTGGCTTCCTCTGTTCCCCTCTAATGACCTCAAGCAGTTGATTATATTATTTTAAAATAGCTATTCTCAACAGGATAGTTAAAGTAATACAAGTTATTCTATCATAGCCAAAGTGGAGTTGAACCATTTGCTTTTAAAAAATATATTTTATTGATTAGGCTATTATAGTTGTCCTAATTTTTCCCCTTTGCCCCCCTCCACCCAGTACCCCCCACTCCCTCAAGCAGTCCCCACACCATTGCTCATGGTCATGGGTCATGTGTAGGTTCTTTGGCTAGTCCATTTCCCGTGCGGTACTTCACATCCCCATTTTAAACCCCTTACTTTTAATTTACACTTTTCCTTAATCTCTACTTTCAATATAGTCTTCTCACTTGTGGTTCCTTAAAACAGCAGAGTTAAAATTGAATCAGAAAAATTATGTACCTGGGTGACTTAATATAAGAAAAATGAATCAGGAAAGCATTTATTGAAATACTAAATAAAATTTACACAATTGATTGCTATTTTTCCATGAATAACATAAATATTACAGGGAAAATGGTGTCTGACTTACGTAGATGCTTGTTTAGCCAGCAGATTCACTATTCTGTGTATCCCAGGTCTAACATTAGGATTGAAAAACAAAATCAAAACATTGTTTGGGTTTACAAGTATAAATGTTAGTGTCTTTTAATAACATATATTTTGTATTACTTTTTAAATTTATAACATACATTTCCTTTCTTAAAAAAGGTGAGTTTAACAGTTTTGTATTTTTTAAGTGAAAGAAGTAGGTCGTTTTACTATGTTGTGTAGGTATTCTGGATGGGATATGCTCCATTTAGAGCTGTGTTTCCTGCTTGGAGGGATAATTAATATGCTCAGTACTTGAGAAACAGCATGGCTCATTGGACTGAGCTTTGAGTCAGTAGTTTGGAGTTGAATTCTGCTTCTGCTACTGATTCAGCTTGTGACCCTGGGCTAGCCATTTAACTTTTATATTTTTTCACTTGAAAAAAATGGGATAAAATTATCATTTATTTGCAAGAGTAGCTAGTAGTAACTGATTTTGAATATAACGAAATGCATATAGGCCCTGGCCGGGTTGCTCGGTTGGGTGAGCATCATCCCTAATACTCCAAGATTGCGTGTTCAATCTCCAGTCAGGGCACATACAAGAAGCAACCAATGAATGCATAAATAATTGGAACAAGATCTCTCTCTCTCTCTCCCTCTTTCTCTCTCTCTCTAAAATCAATAAATAAAAAATTTTTAAAAATAAATGCATATAATATATGAGGTATTTTGACCTGTTGAAATTACTAGAAACATACCTAAATTCAGTTTCCTCTAAAACCCTGGTACTGCTTTGATTAAAATTCTTCTGATCTAAGTTAAAATGAAGCACAATAAAGTGCAGTTAAATGTTTTGTTTAATTTGCATGCTTAAACAGGTGGGAAAATCCAGTGTAGTTGAGCCAAAGAAAACAAAAAATGGTTAAAAATAGAAAGAAAAATAATCTTTCTTTCCTCCACAGATTCTTTTAAATTATAAAAGTATTATATATTATACATGTATATTACTCTTTATTACAAATCACAAAAATTTACTTTTATACAATAAGAACAATAAACTCACATTTATTCTTTTTCTATTCTTATAATTCTTTAGAAGTGGAATTTAAATAGTGATTATTCTCAAATTTTATAATAATTTTATCTCAGCACAGTTTTTTTTTTAATGCTCTCACCATGTCATAAAAGGGAGTGAATGGGCAGATTGTTCCTTTGCCTGGTACTTTATCTTCCTTTTCACAATACATGATATTGAAAAAATATGAAGATTGAATTAATTTGAATATAGAGAATTTTAAAATATAGGACTTGGATTTAGGAAACTTGCCATTGAAAGGAAGCCTTAAAAAGAATGCTTTTAAATATTTAATAAACCATATCCAATTTATTTCAAAAGTTTGAATTTAATTTGAAATAGAAAACATTAAATTGACCCTCTTTACCACACCTCTTTATAACTGCTTCTAGTGCATTTGTAATTTCTCTAAGACTCAGTTTTTTTTCTTATCTATGAAATAGTAAAAACAATATCAAAGCTACCTGTCAAAGTTGTAGCAGCCCAAGTGCCCATCAGTAGATGAGAGGACAAAAAAAGCCATGGTACATTTATACAATTGAATAATACTCAGTTGTGAAAAAGAAGAAAATTTTACCCTTCACGACAGCATGAACGGACCTGGTGAACATTATGCTACATGAAATAAGCCAGTCAGAGAAAGACAAATACCATATGATTTCACTTATGTATGGAATCTAGTGACCAAGATAAATAAACAAATAGAAACAGATACACAGATACAAAGAACAGACTGACAACTATTGAGGGGTGTAGGGGTCTGATTGGAAAAGGCGAAGAGATTAAGCAAATTAAAAAGAACTCACAGACACAGACGACACTATGGGGGTCACCAGAGGGGTGGGGGGACTGAAGGGGTGGGGGGAGGTAGAACAGGGTGAAGAGGGGATAAATGGTCACAGAAGGCGATTTGACTTAGGATAGTGAACACACCTGAAACCTATAGAATTTTATTTTATTTTTTAAAAAATGAATCCTCACCCAAGGATATGTTTAATGATTTCTTAGAGAGAGAGGAAATGGGGGTGGGGAGAGAGAGAGGGGAACATCAATGTGGGACAGAAACATGGATTGGTTTCCTCCTGCATGCACCCTGACTGGGGATCAAACCACCAAGCCAGGTGAGTGCCCCAACCGGGAGTCAAACTCACAACCTTTTGGTGCAGAAAATGACTCCACAACCTAATGAGGCACCTGGCCAGGGCTGTAACCTATACAATTTTATTAAGCAATGTCATCCCAATAAATTCGACTGATGTAAATAAAATAAATTTTAAAAGTTTTAAAAATCAAGTAAGAATGTATATGAAAACAATTTGAAAACCATTTATTTTGTTAGAAATAACATTGAGGAATTCTGTCATCTAACAGCCTCCAAGTAACATCTCTATTATTGAAGTGTTGATGTTTTTATTCACCAGCCTAATCTCTGTCACCATTCTAGATGGTTTCAACATCCATGCAAATAACTCATCCAACTCCCCGGATGCTCTGACATCCAATTTTTGGATCTTCTCATGGTTAGTGACCATTTTTCCATCACTCTAGTGGGAACTCCCTAGCCACTGTCATCACCAGACACAACTCCACTCCAAAATCTTGAATTCTTATTCATAGATTATAGTTCCTATCCTTCTAGCTCACTTGTGCAAATTTCTTTCAGGAAGCAAGAATCCTCCTAATGGTGTCAGCCTTCTTATCCATTGGTCCCATCACTTCTTTCTACCAGCAAGAGCCTCTTCTAGATTGTACTTTCTTCTTATCCAACTGAAATTCTGTTACTCATTGTCCCAATGACTCCCATGTGATTCCCATAACTGTCTTGTTCCTCTCTTCCTCCATTTCTCTTAACAAATCCAGCCAAGGGAGTACTCAATCATCTGCCTTCTCTGTGCCTGCCAACACTTGTGTTGCAGGAAATAACCACACACACAGCTGGGCAGACTGAGGTCATGACAACCATGATCTCTAACCTCTCAACTGGATGCGCAACCCTGGGAATTCGACTATAACGCGTTTCTCTCCAGTCTCAATTAGGACTATGTCAAACCATTTCATCGTGTCCTTTTCACTTTATGCTAAAACCTTGCTTTATATTTCAGGGAAATTAGAGCTCTCAGCTGGAAATACCATCACCCTCCAGTGTCCAGTTGTACAAACTCATCTGCTTATATTTGCCCTTTTTCCTTCTTCTTGCCTGCCTCAAAGGAAGAAAGAAAGAGATAACAGAAACAGAGACAAAGACTAGAGACAGAGGTAGATAAGGTATTAGATGAAGAAAAGAGAAAGGGAGGGGGGAAAAAGCAAAGAAAAAGAAAAAAGGAACAGCTGTGATTCTCTTAAAGGCTAACCCATCCATCTCATGCTCTAAAGCTTCTTCCTTCTTACCCTGACAAGTATTTTGTCCATTTATTTAGTTTTCTTCACTTCCTTCTGCATTTTCAATCCTCCCTCCTTATTGCATCATACCTCTTAGTTTACAGATATAATTTACGATCTTTCTCACCTGAAGGTAGAAACAAAATAAAATCCTCTCTTGATTCTGTGTTTGCCTCTAGCCATTGCCTTATTTGATTTTTTTATGGCCAAATATCTTTAAAGAGCTGTTATTTATGTAATCTCCAAGTTATTATTTACCATTGACCCTTCAAACATCTCAGTCTGGCTTCTTCTGAAATTGCTGTCAAGTACATCAATTCTCCTTGATGGCCACATCTAGTGGTCCTTTATTTTTTTGTTCTTCAGTTTACTGATGTCTCTGTAAGAGTCGGTACTGTTCCTATCTCCCTTTGTAAAAAAACAGTCATGTATGACATCTCTTTCTCTTGCTTTTTTATCTCATCTCTCTGGCTACTACATTTTCATCCCTTTTTCTTGCTTTTAATATTCCACTTGATACATTTCTTCTCTATGTTTACTCTTTTTTAGATGTTCTCATGCATCTCCATGGCCTTAAATACCACTTATGGGCTGAACGTTCCCAAATTCATACCTGTAGCATTGGACGTTCCTCCAAATTTCGGTCACCTATATTCAATTGATTACATCTCCATTTGGCTGTCTCACAGGCAAGTCGAACTTAACATTTTCAAAATAAAAAATTTTCACTATTCATGTCTTCACTCCCTTCTCTATAGCATGTATCTTCCCCTAAACATTTTCCATCTCAACAGATGACACCATGTCTGTCACCCAATTCAGCAGGAAATCATGTCGATTGTACTTAGAAAATATATCTTACACACCTGACCATTTCTTTCTAAATGAGCTCATATTATCAATATTCTCTTGCCTGACTTATTGCAGTATCCTCCTATCTAGTCTTTGTGCTTTCTTTAGTAATATCCTGCAACCTCTTCTCCATATGAGAGCAAAAGTAATTTTTAAAACATAAACCAGACCACATAACTTCCTTATTTAAAACCATCCAATGGCTTGATGCTTCACTTTGAATAAAATCCAAGGACCTTACTTTGGCCCATGAGATCTTGCATGGTCTGGCCTGTACTACTCTGTCTCCTTATTCATACTACTCTCCTCATTGCTATAAGGGCCTCCTTTCAATTTCTTGAACATATCATAGGCTTTGTACACACTATTATTTCTTAACTAGCTCCTTTCCTATCTCCTTTTCATCCTGTAGTTTTCAGTTTAAATGCCCTCGTAAGTCCTTCCTGAATCATTCTCTGAAAACAGGTCCCCTCTTTCTATCTAATCCCACCACACTTATTCTTTACTTCAGCATCCTGTCTGCTATTAGAAATAATGCTGTCCATTTAACAATTACAGTTTTACTTGCTACTTTGGTCTCCCACATGACACTGTGAGCTCAATGAGGGCGGAGACGATATCCATTTCACTTATCTCTATGCAAACAATACCCAGCACAAATCCTATGGCTAGTAACTACTTGTTGAATAAATGAATACCACAGAAAAAGATGAACAATGTGATAAAAATGACTGATTCTTATGCAGCCTTGCATTATAGAACATTTCAGGACTGTAGCATCAAAACTTTATTCAAGATTTTCAGCATTTGTTGAAATGGATGGAAGGCACTATTTTTGAGAAAGAGTCTGGGCTATATTGCCTCTTCCCTGCTCCAGTACCTCTCAAATTCTCTGTGGGGAATTTACAATCTATGACACTTTTGTAAAATACAATAAAACTTAATTACTAAAACCATGAAAACACTTATTATTATTATTAGCTTCATGACATGTAAACTTATTTTGTTAAGTTTCTACAAAACTTTTTAAACTGTTGTTAATGTCTGCACCAATCTCATTGAAGACAGTTTAAGACCAACACTGGCTTGAGAACCACACTTCTGAGTAATGTAGGTTTACTCCACCATCTTTTCATTTGGGAGGTAGTGTATGTCAAAGCCTTGACTATTCTTTGTTATAGAAAGAGTAGTTGAAAACTATTAGAAATAAAATAGTTATAAAATTTAGAAATAAGACAGCTATAAAACTATTAGAAATTAAATAGTTAGAATTCGTTAGAAAACTAAACCCCTGAGTTCATGAATTTATGTATTGAATGGTGGGGGAAAAAACCTTGCCCAAAATAATCCTGTTCTTTTTGTTTTCCACATATTTACTGAATTTCGAAGGAGGTAATATGGAAGAAAAAGTCAAATGTTTGGGAGATTATAGAGAACTCAAATGCTTGTTGAGATGTATACTACTAGCTGGGTTAATGTAGTCTTTTTATCAAATTGGATACATTATTTCTACCATAGCTTCTTATAACTCTTCTAGCCCACTTTTCTGCCCTAGACAATTTGGCCTTCATGTTTTGTCCCCCATCTACTCCCACATCCTTATTCTTAGTATGTTTTTTTACCCCATTGGCATGGTACAATCCTAAGTAGAAAGAGAGGAGTAACAGTAGCAAGAACTAGGATATGGGGAGTATTCTTCCCACCGCACATTTAGTGAGAGGAGGCTATTAACGAAAGGTATGCTGATTATTATCTACCTTCCTTTGACCTACCAAGGTACCAAGTTTGTTCCCCATGTATTATGCTTTACAGCATTGGTATATATATAAGAAATTCATCAGTTGAGCCACTTCTGGAATGCCCATTTTATCTTAGCTCAGGAGATTTTTTATAGCAGCTGGAAAGATGCAGAAATATTTAAAAATCCTTCATTCCTCATACTCTACAGGGTTTGGTCATTTTCCTGAAGATAAAGAAAGAATTGGTATGTGTAGTTTATATGTAGCTGTTGGTATGTCCGAAGACTGGTAAACACCTTCAGGTAAATTTCCTCACCATATATGCCATACTACCCAATCTCAAAGGCTAGTTCAATTCCTGTCCCACTTCAGAGGTGAAGAATTAAGGTTCATCTTTTTGTCCATACCTTTTTGAACCATATGAGAAATCATCCTTTATTCTGGAAGCAATCTGTGACCCTCATTTACCTCTGTTCCCTCATCTAGCCAGCACACACTTGAATTTCTAGGTTGAGCAGGCTTCTTAAGATTCTTCCAGCTGGGAATGATTTGAAGTTTAATTGAACTTCTTGCTAGGACTCTGACTTGAAATTCTAGCATTGTAGTGGCTGACTATAGGGCTAAGGCTCAAGTTTTGGGATTAAGCGTTGCTAGTTAAAGCTGTTTAACACATAATGTCTAATGCTCTGGTAGACCAGAATTCCTTTCATGTTTCATTTTTCTTTACTCACTGTTCTTCCTAAATCCAGTTTGTACAGCTTGCACTGTTAGGGAGGTTTTGGATCTGTAGATAAGAAAAAGTGATTCTACCAAATAGGGAGGAAAGAGCAGTAGAGTCAGCTGCAGCTACCTGTCTTCTTTTGAAGCTTTAAAATTCCTGTGGGAATTAGTCACATACTCACTTCTTTTTTATTCTTAAAGATTTTTATTTATTTTTGGAGAGAAGGGAAGGGAGGATGAGATGTGTGAGAGAACATCAATTGGCTGCCTCTGGCATGCCCCCCAACCCAGGACCTTGCCTGTACCCCAGGCATGTGCCCTGACAGGGAATTGAACTGGCGATCTTTCAGTTTGTGGGATGATGCCCAACCCACTGTGCTACACCAGTCAGGTCACTCTCATGTCTGAATAGGTTAAATTATTTTGAATATTTTAAACATGCAGAGAGCAGTCCTGGCAGGTGTGGCTTAGTTGGTTGGAGCTTCCCTCCATAACCTAAAGGTTGCAGATTTGACTCCTGGTCAGGGCACATACCCAGGTTGCAGGTTCAATCCCCAGTCTGGGCACCTACAGGAAGCAGCTGATCGATGTTCTTCTTTCACCTCACCTCGTTGTCTCTTTCTCTCCTTTCCCTTCTTTCTAACAGCAATGAAAAAATGTCCTCAGGTGAGGATTTAAAAAAATGCCGAGGGCAGGGTGAACACAAATTTAGGAACACGATAGGTAACTACTGCTAATGGATGCTAGTAATATTTCCCATGGGGTTATTTTAACTTTTTATTAGAAAAGAGTATTATAGTGAAGCCTTTGACGTGTTGCCCCTCTTTCATACTACAGAAAAATAATTTTCATCTTCCCTTACATTCTTATACTAGGTAATTTGGGTGGTAAGGTTAGGAATGTTTTCAAGTTTTAGTTCTATTGCTGGTTATTCCAGTTATTCCACTTGCTCTAGTTTCACAATTCAAAAATATTGAAGTGATGCAGAGATAAGACAACAGTGAGGCCTGATCCAAGGTATAACCGACGTCAAATTCCTGGATGAAACAAAGGTAGTTCTAAAGAAAACACACTCTTTCATTCCAGAAATGTTAGTGGCATCTCTTAATTCAACCAGCCAATGGAAGATGTATATTTATCCCTTTGAATAGCTCATGAAGTCCAGAGAACCACACAAGATCTTTTAAATACTTTGAAGATCAACTTTGGATTTTTCTTAACTGTGGCACAGTATCAGTCACATTCTGAGTACCATGACTTGAGAAATGGAAGTCTTGGAGAGAGTTTAAAGTGCCACAGTGATTGCTAATAACCCTGGTAAGTTATAGAAATGGGCAGATAAATACACAATGAATTTAACAGAAATAGAGTAATTTGGAGGAACAGAAAAATAAAACATTGTAAATACAAGGGACAAAGCTTGGCTTTGTGGGAAAAATGTGGGAATTGGTAAGCCACAAGTAAAACATAAATGAGCCACATAATATAGTTGCTTTATTATTTTTATTAATAAAACAACAAAAATTGGTACAAGGCAGAATATTGGATTTAAGAAAAACGCAGTTATCCCCTGGCCATTTATACAATTATTTACTAGGCAGTCATTATATATGCTAATTAGATAAGATCCCTACTTTCACGGAGCTTGCTAAAGTGTGGTAAATGACAAAGTCAGTATCTTTAATACTGTCTTTAGTCTGTATTCGGTAGTCACATCTGGTATAGCAAATACTGTGATCTCCTTGAGGTAGGCATACTACTTTTACATTTTGGATCCAACTTAGAACAGCACCTTCTAAGCAATCAACTTAGCTTAAGGGATAAAAATAGGCCCTAAAATTTGAAAAAGTAAACAATTTTCTGATTATTAAATATGTCGATCAAAATCTGCAGGTATTTGCGAACCTACTACGTTCAGGATAGCTCTCAACACAACGATTCGTGTACTAAAAGGAAGGGTGGGAATGAATTCAAACTGCACATCGTAAAGACTGACGTGGATACCCTGACCGGGTAGATAGCCACGCTCCTCGGTTTTGTTTTCTTCTCTTTCTTTTCTTTCTTGCCGAAAGACAAAACACTCAAGCAGAAACCACAGGGGCGGATGCATCGCTAAGACTGGTGGCACAGACACACCAGCTCGCGCGCACCGAGCTCCGGCAGCTCGGTAGGCGCAGCGGGTCAGCTCCCACCCGCGGCTTCCCGGCGCCCGAAGTCTTAGAGCGGACGAGGCGTCCCCCCAGAGGAAATACAGGGCGCCGCAGACACCCCCGGAGGAGTCACCAGCCATCCGCCCCGCCTTAAGGTCCTCTTCTTTTTGGGTTCCCCTGGCCATTCGGGCGTGAGCTCCAGAGGCTAGTGGAGCGATTAAAAAACAAGGTGCTCCGGCTCGCGGACCACAGCCACCAGCCCGCTGTCACCCCGTAGCCTAGCAGGCCGAGCAGGCCGGACGCCGAGGCCTCGCGCTGACAAGCCTCCATCCGCCCCGCCTCCTCGCTCTCCAGCCGGCCCCGCCCTCTCTCTCTCTCCCTCTCTACCCCTCCACCGCTCCCGCCTCGCTAGCTCGACAATCTCTTGGAGCTCCGGGCTCGGCACCCGCGCTGCGCCCCACAGCCGCTGCCGCCGCCGCCGCTCCGCCGCCGCCGCCGCCGCGCAGCGTTCCTTCACGGTGCCTGCCTTCCAGCCTCGGACCGGAACCGGAAGTTTAGGGGGCGGGGCCGGTGGAGGCCAGGGGACCGAAAACGCGGCCGAGCTCGGAGTCCGGAGACGGAGCGGGAGCCAGAGCCTCGACCAGAACTTGCCTGTCTCTTGTACCGCGGCTGTCGCTGCAGCCCGTCGCTCCTTCCCCGCGCCGCTGCCTCCTCGGCCGCCGCTGCCGCGAGCTCGGCTACTAGTGGTCCGCAGACTTTGGGTGTCCGGGCTGAAGGTCGGTCCGGACGTCGGACCCAGCTCGGTTCCCGGACTGTCCGGGCGGCAGCGGGCGCCGGCGCCGCCGCCTCCTCGTCGCCTCAGCCTGGCGTTTTGTTCTGAGAGACCCGAGAGGCGAGCGGAGCTGACAGTGATTTTGACAGTGATTTAAGCCTGCTTTGTTGTTGTTGGCTTTTCGTTGTTTGGTTTAGTGTGTTGTGCGTGTGTGTGGCGGTTTTTCCCCCGTGGTGCATTTCTTTTTATTGTTGTGCTCTTTTTGTTTTTCCTCTTTTTTTCTTTTTCTTTTTTTTTAAAACCCCGTGAACGTTTTTTGGTCGGGGCTTCCGAATATGTTTTATGACGGTTAATTTTACACCAGGAGGTTTGTCTCCGAGGAAGATCCAGGGAACTGGATATCTAGCGAGAACTTCCTACGGCTTCCCCGGCGCCTCGGGAAAATGGGAGCTGCTGCGAAGTTGGCGTTTGCCGTCTTTCTTATCTCTTGTTCTTCAGGTAGGTGCCTGGAGCGCGGCGCGGCGGGGCTGCAGCGGCTGCTTGCTGCCGCGGCTGGCGGCCGCGGTTGTTGTTGGGTCGGCGAGCTCCGGTGGAGCCTGGGGAGTTCCCCGCCCCCCCCAACCCGAGCCCCTCGGCTGCCACCCCCAAGGGTCTGACTGTGATCTGGAAACCTCCATGAATTTTCCTCGTTTTGAGTTAGGCTGGTAACTGATAAGAGTGCCTGCTCTGTTGTTGTGGAAGTGAGAAAGTCATGGTTTTGTGGCCATAACACTGGATGACAGCGCCGGTTGGGTTGCAATTAAGCCGCAAATACCACAAGTGACAATTTATGCAAAGGTTTGAGACCTGAAAGGCGTATCCCGACATGTCATCTAGTGTGGCATCCAAAATAAGGGTTTTTTTTAAATCGTCTTTTAATTAATGTTTCACCAGTACTCTGACTATAACGTCAGAGATCAAGTCAGTTGCTACTTAATTTTGACCGTGAGAAACAATGGATCATAATCAGCAATTTCATCTGGGTCTCCTCTCACGTTTTCTTCAACTTCAGAGTCCAGCAATGTTAAAAATAGTTGTAGTTGTTGCTGTTGGAGTATTAACTATAATCCAGTACAGACGAGGTATGCCGCTGTGTGTTGTAATGTTACTGGCTCTCAACCACCATTTATGTGCTTTTTTTCTGGCATAGATTTTGCTTACCTACGGAATACCTATTTTAAATGCGTTGTATTGAAGCATTGTTTTGGGGTTAGAATAGCCCATTTGAAATTGTTCATGCTGTCAAATACACTATATTCATAAAATAGGTTTTGGCCCAAGGTTGGAAGAATAATCTGGCCCTTTTGTATTTGAAATTTTGATTTTGTGAATACGTTCTATGGTTGCAACCAGTGGTTGGAAAACTATCTAATCTTTTGTATTTGAAATTATGTAAATGAATACAGCATCTAGCTCAAAGGTGTGCAAATGTACATAACAAGAGAGTTAGTTCGAAAGATGAACAATTTTAAAGTCGCGGTGGATCTATTTATCATAAAATTAAATATTCAGTTACTAGGTTGTGAGATAGAATAATGGGGTGGGGGGAGAAATTGACAGTTTTCATGGCAGTGTCTTTATCTCATTTGCCACAGGGAAATTAGAGGGTGGTAGTCTTTTCTTTGTGTACCTCTGTGGTGTGTGTGTGTGTGTGTCCATCAGTCCGTCCTCCCCACCCCCCTTTTTAATAGAATCCTTTGTAATGTAAAGAATTTTGCTGAATGGCACGTTTCCTTGTGGTTAATAAATGGATAAAGTCTAGTCCTATGTCTGTAGTGGTATTGATCAGTTCTGGGTGGGCTGAATGTGTTGTGAAATGGCGATCATTGCCAGAGATTAAAAGAATCATGTCTGTTTAAATGGAAGAAGGTACATGCTTAAGGCAGGCTGACAGTTCTTTTTGTGCACGGTTTGGGAAGGAAGATAAACAATGGTGTCTGTGAAATGAATGAATACCTTGATAACATTAAACATCTTTTGTGACATGACTTAATCATGAGGTTTTTATTTTTCCGGTTGTACTCCTTCTCCTCTGCCCCTATATGTTCTGGTTGGTGAACTCCTCTTGTTCCAATCCCTCTTTCTGATCTCCTGCCCTTGAGGAGGAGGGGCATCATGGCCACTGACCAAAGAATTGTGGACAATATTCCCCTCCCAAGCTCACCTGAGTCACACTCATTGGTGAAGGAGGTTATTCTTGAGCAGTCTTAAGGTATTACTTCTGGAAAAGCAGGCTGCCACTACAGATCTTATAATCTTACAGCTTTCTCTGCTTGGTTTGGGAGTAAAAAAGAATTGAGCATTAGTTTGTTGTTGGATTATTTTCGCTGGGCCAAGAGGTCAATAGCTAAAATTTTGAAATAAAATAATTTGTTGCTATAGAGCATATAGATATTCTACTTACATTAAACTAATATTAAATATTTTTTCATAGTTTTTAAAATAAACATCCCTAATTGAACTAAAATATTCTATTGAGAATAACTTAAGTAATCTTAAACACTTTAATCCACATTTATATGTGAAGGTTTTTAGAACTTAAAACGTCTGCTTTTTTAAAGGGCTCATGTTGTGAATCAAATGCACTCTAAAAAAGGATTATTATGTTTATTTTCCTAATTGATTTTTCTATGTAATTTGTAATCTGGCACAAGGATGGATATTTTTATGAGAATTAATTTTTTTTCATGTTTCCAGTTTTTTGTTTATGGATATTTGAACATTTTAAATCAGATGGAGAATAGTAGTAAAGAACAGTTCTATTTCAGGTGTTTAGGATAGATGTTTACTGTTTTCTTTAGTATTACATGGATTTGTATTTTTCAGTTTCCATTCTGTGGTATGCATACTGGAGACTGAATGTACAGACTATTCCTGTAGGGTATGGCCAAGTGTATAATTTTCTCCTCTCATTCTGGGGGAAACATTCTTGTGTTTTACCCTCATCTAGAAATGTCTACAGATTCGCTTTGATTTTGATTTTTTTTTCATTCTTCTTATTCTTCCTCAGATTTTGTTTCACACAGAAACCTTCTTAGTCTTTTTTTGTTTTTAAAGCATTGTGGTTAATTAGTACCTTTTTCCACAATTTGTTAAAATAGGAGGATTAGTTTAATACTTATTCTAGTTCTTAGTTTTATACAACCTAAAGTGATGCAACTGTTGTGGAGTAAGTTGAGAATTCCTTTGGATTCTGTGGGAGCTGGAGCAGTCTGATTCATATATTTAATGAAATAAGAAATGGAAATAAAGTAATATGTACATTTCTTCAGTTCAGCTAGGAAATACTGTGTGTAGTTCTGTGATAAGTATATGTGGTTGGAGGGGAAATTGACAGTGCAGTGAATCTTCTGGGACTCTTCAGAACTTTAGCTAACAAATGATAGATATTAAATGCTTTGTTTTCTGAAAGGCAGAATCTCTTAAATGTAGTCTGTGATCAAATTCATATATAATATATTGGAACATCAAGAGTAGATGAGAAAGTAAGTAATCCACTCCCCCATTCATTTAAAAAAAAAATTTAAAGTTTATGAGAAGCCATCAGTTTTCAAGCTTGGGTGACCTTTGGATACCTCTCCAGCACCTCTGCCCCAGGGCACATTTGGAGACTTTTTTGGTTGTTCCAGCTATAGGGGAGGTGGGAAGGGTGTGCTACTGGCATCTAGTGGGTATAGAGGAAGGATGCTGCTAATTATCCTATAATGTACTACACAGCCTTCCACAACAAATAATTATCTGGCTCAAAATGTCAGTCATGTTGAGGTTGAGAAGCCCTACTTTAAACTTTTAATTTTTAAAAGCATTAGTATGTTAGTAAAGGTGCTCTGCTTCCCCTCCCAAGTTATCTAAATTTTATAAGTACGTAGTATTGGTGATCCCCAGGTGACCTTGTATTAAGAGTTTTCATCTTTTCACTATCTTTTAAAATTAGAGAAACAGACTATAGGTATATATACATTATTTCATTCTATTACACTTTATTAAAAATAATTTGCTCTTATGAATACACTTTCTCCAGTCATTTGTTATGATGGAATGCTCATGAAGATTACACATTTATGGATATGATGAATGATTGATTGGTCAAGGTATAGAGTTTACTTATATTTGCTTTTGATCCAGTAGTTTATTTGCCACAATGATCGTCTTTAAGGATATTTTCTTTTATCCTTACAGAAATTACCGCCTGGACAATGTGTGTATGTGTGTGTTTAACATGGTGCCTGAAAGTTTTGTAAGTTTCATATTGAAGAAATATGTTCACTATTACATGTTTCCTGAATGATTCAAGGTGTAAATTCATTTTTTTAAAGAGTATTTTTTTTTGTGTGTGTAGCTAACTTTAAATTCAAGAAACTTAAAATGATTTCTTAATTACATAATTTTCTTGAGAATCATTAGCAGAGTTTTGGTTACCATTAGGCTTATTTAAGCTGTACTAAATAATATTCTATGATCTATTGTGGACCCTTGTCCTTTTTAAGGTTAAAATTTGACCATAATTAAAAGTGCTTACTCTGTTTTGAAGTCTGGTTTTAAGGAAGTTAACTCATCCAGCCACAATAAGAATTACAGTGAAACTCTTAAAATAAGTAGCATTAAAATGGTGAGAGGAAAAATTCTGAAGTCACTCCCACAAAAAGTATGCAAATAAGCCTTATAATGTCTTTGTGGCACACCTCCCATATATATATTTGATACTAACAGATTCACTGTTTAATGAAAAGTAAAGTATAATTAAACCAAATGAGATTTTAATAATCTCTAGATTGTCCCACAGACTCTAAAACTGCTTTGTTGTTTTTTTATTTTTGTAAATATGCTTATTTTTCATCTTTGGTATCTTGTAAATCTGTGATTTAAATTTCTCTTTTCATGCTCTCCTATGTTGCCATTTGTCATGGTGCCCCTCACACAGTAAGTTATGTACAGTTGGCAGAGCTTGATATTGGGATCATTAGTATCCCTTCACTTTTTATTCTGTATTCTATAACTCATTATTTCTTCCATTATATTAATATTTCCCTTGCTACTTTCCTCCCTTCTTTGTTTACTCTCTTCCTCCTCTGTTCCTTCTGTACTTCCCTGTACTGTAGACTACTTGCTTATGGAACCCACTCATTGCTTGCATTAAGGGTGGCTCAAGAGGGCTCACCCATGGTTTAAATGAAACGGATTGAATTTAGAATGCTTGAGAATTGAGCAGGTAATCTTTTCCACTGTTCTTTCATTTTCTTGGTTTTTGGAATACCACACACACACAGTTTGGAGTAGTGTTACTGTCTTGGAATCAAATGGCTTCGTCAACCTTTAGATTGCTCTTATTCCCTTTTTAGCATTCTGGTTTTCTTTAACTCTTTGCTGCTTTCAAAAAGTCTACCACTTGTTAATGTTCATTCATTGTGACTGTTTAAACCAAAATTTGACCAGACCAGAGAGTATATTTATTGCCACAGCTCTGACCACATTAGACTTTCTCTGTGGTAAATTTAATTCTGTGGGATTATAATAGTCATGTCTAGACAGAACATTGATTTGAAATTGACTATTGAACATGAAAGTTCCAGGAATAGTGTGTAAAGGAAGGAGAAGGAGAAGTCAAGAAGGTAAGAAAACTACTATGGAGAGCAACTGACTTCCGTTCGTTCTCCAGCTGTTAGTCACTTTCATATACCTAATGCATCTAATGATCAGGTTTTGTTTAATAAAGGGACTTAAAGGGAATGTGTTGTCTCTGAGGTTGGATTTCTTATACCGTCAGAATGGTGGCTGAAGGGGAATAGCTGGGAGGTTCTTATGGACATTGGACAGGAATGTGGTTGTGGTGGTCATTAGCCTTGGGTTCTGGTGGCAGCGCTGCCAATGTCTAGCCCAATATCATTTTTCTTACCTGAGTTATTGTACATTTCTAGCTAAGACTAGCCAGCTCCTTGTTACTACTTCCTCTTCCAGTCCATGTACATAGCTGTCTGTTATTTTGACCTCATTAAAAAATAAATCTGAATATGTCACTCCTGCTTAAAACCTTTCACTGACCGTGAGTCACCTTTAGCTTAAAATCTAAAGTCTAAGAATGGCACACAAAGTCCTTTATCATTTGGTACCTGCCTGTTTTCTCTAACCTCTTGGGATAGTGGCTAAGAGCACAGGTTCTTGGGTTAGACTTCATCAGTTTACACGTTTTACATTCTGGCTTCTCACCTTAACCTTGGGCAAATCACTTTGTGTGCTTGTTTTGTCGTCTACAGAATGGGGATATTAATAGTGCCTACTTCAGAAAGTGGTTTGAATATTAAATGTCACATAAGTGCTAGGTACTCTGTTGTGACTCTTCCTCAGCATGAGTCCTATATTCCAGCTATACAAACTCGACTTGCTGTTCTTGAATGTACCATCTTTTATTGTATAGTAATGTGGTACTTTTGTACATGTTATTTCTTCCTCCAGAACATGGCTAACTCCTTGTTTTTAATTGTTTTTAAGACTGAGAAGTATCACCTCTTTAAAAACATTTTTTTCTGCCACTCAACCCAGATTGATTTAGTTGCTTTCTGTTTTCTTATACTTTATAAATTACATTGATGCCAGTAATTATTGCCAATGTATACTTGCCTATATACACTTTAGACTATGAACTCTTCGAAGACATCTCTTTTTTCACCGACCCGATCCTAGATCCTGGCACACAATAGGTGCTCAGCAAATGTTTATTGAATGAAGTGAAATTTATTTTTTTTTATTTCTGAGTCTGAGGTTTTTTAATGCATTAAAGCGGTAAACTTATATTAGATGATCTCTGAACTTTATCTACTGTAAAAACTTTATGATTCTTTAATTTTAAGGTTAGAGTTTAATAACTGTTTTAATAAGAAAAAATAATTTTTTTATTTCTTTTCATTTTCTAAAATGATGTCTCTGATTCTTAGACTAAGTTTTTTGATATAATTTGAATCATACAGACTTAGAAGGGATCTTAGAGGTCTTCAAGTTCAGTGACTTTCAACTTTTTTGACCATATCCATAATAAGAAATACACATTGCATCATGACTCAGTTCCTGTACACATAAATATGTATGAGGGGATGCAAAAAATCCCTGGAATTTATTTATAAAAATTTGTTTACAATTTTTTATAAATAATTCTTACGTGTTTAAACAAAAAATTCTTACATGTTTAAACTTAAGTCATCTTCCAATTACTCTCCATTTGATGCAATATACCTACAAGACGGTTTTTCCATTGCTCAAAACAGTTTTTGAACTTGTTAATTTTGATGCCTTTTAGTGCTTCTGCTGTTTCTGATTCATGTCTTCCAGATTGGCAAAACGTTTCCCTTTGAAGACTTTTTTCATCTGGGGAAACAAACAAACAAAAATTGTTTAAAAAAAAATTGTTGCTGGGGGAGAGATCAGGTGAATAGGGAGGGTGGGACATGTGGGTTATGCCTTTTTTTGGTCAAAAAGTGTTGAACACTCAGCATGGTGTGGGCATGTGTGCTTGTAAATCACCCATCATGAAATGGGCAAACACGTTGAAAGACTCTTCAAAATAATTCTCTGAAGCTGAACACAGCCTCTCACAACAACGCCAGCTGGTACACTGATACAGATGGATTCCTAGAACACTAACCTAAAGGAGGAAGCCTTTGCCACAAGGTGCCTGCCCTCCAGAAGCTAATTCCAGTTTTCTTTGGGTCCTCCCTCATATATGTATCAGAAGTTTCATGAACTAACTCTTACTGTGTGCAGGGCACTTTTATTTATTTTTATATTCTGTTTCATTTAAATTTTTTTATTATGATCTATTAATTAATTCAATGATCAATGGTTAGTGAACTCCTAAAAAATACTGACCCACTTCAGCAGTCTCTTACTCTCTATAACTGGTACTCTTGAGTAGAGAAGATGATGTTTAAGTAAATATTTGCAAAAGAAAATAATGTGCACTGAAGAATATACTCATTATTTAATCTACAATAGAGAATATGTCTTAGGTAGAGAATCAAGGGAGAACATGGACCTGCCCTGCCTGAACTCTTTTCTCTTTTGGATTAGCTGGATGAATTAAGCACACAGGAAGGTGCCAAAACAAAATTAGATTGTAATTTTGAAGACTTCACATTTTTTTCTTTTAGGAAAGATATACTGGAAAATATAGGTCCTAATAATAGGGGAAAAAATGGCTTGGCAGGAGGTTGAGAAGGTTATTCATTTTTTTTAAAAGACTTCATTTATTTTTAGAGAGGGTAAGGGAGGGAGAAAGAAGGTGAGAATCCTTAATTGGTTACCTCTTGTAGGTTACCCCAACTGCAGAGGTGGACCAAACCCACAACCCAGGCATGTGCCCTGACCTGGAATCCAACTGGTGACCTTTTGCTTTGTGGGAGGATGCCCAATCAACTGAGGCACACTGGTCAGGGTGAGAAGGTTATTTATCGTAATATGAAGAGAAAAGTACAATAGGATCAGGAACACAGAGGGCATTTGTGAGTAAACTTGATCATGGATGAAAGGCAAGTTAGAATGAAGGAATTTTGACTAAATCTGAAGGAGAGATTTATATTATGAAAAGTTGTTTAGAATTGTTTGAAGAAGCAGCACCATCTCACTTTAGGGGGTTAAGTGCAAATGTAAAGTCATTAAAACCTAGAGGAGATAGGAGTCGATGCTATGATCGTGATTGGTGTCCTGAATACATGTGTGATATATTATAGGACACAAAAGCAGCCTGAAGTTTGAGGTAGCACTAAATAAAATTGGTAAAGAAATAACAAGCCAGAAGAAAAGAGGAATCACTCTCATAACAAAAGAAATTCTACACACAGATATAGATTTAGATTATAAGCATGAATGAAAACACAGTGTAGATTTGGAAAAGTAAGAGTACGTAAAACCCATGATAGCATAAATGCTCTTTTATAGGGCACAAACTGTATGATGGATATGCAGCCATTGTGCTGTCGACTTAAAGAATTTGAGCACCAGTGGCTCAATATGTTGTTTGTGTTTAAATATTCTTTGAAATCTACATGAGGCATTTTCCTCACAGTAATTTACACTGTTCCATAGAAATAGATTTAGAAATTTTCTGACTTGGTATATCTTATTCATGCCTGAATTCTAAACCTTTTCAATACCATTCTTTTGGACTATATAAAAGCTCTTTTTTTTTCCTTTGGTTGACCATTTTCTTAGTAGCTATAGTCACATTTGGAATGATTTTATTCTCTAATGTTGATGAAGAAAATAAATATAAAGCAATATAGTAATTATTAGAAGGACCCGTGTATGGACGGGTTGCCTTTTAAAAGATTTTAACAATGAATTGTCCTTACGTATTTTAATAAAAATAAGCTTATTAAAGTTTTGAGATAGGATTTTTTTTCCTGGGTAGGATTACTAAGTTTACAATTTATATTTTATAGAAATGAGATCTTGATTATTAGGAACAAAGCTGTTAGTGTTCAAATCTTTATACATGATGAATCAAGCTTGTTCCAAAGCATTATTTCAAGAGAAATGGGCATGGACAAAGTATGAGATATTGAAAAATTTCTAAAACTGAGAATTAAAAAAAATTTTTAAATCAGTATATATTAAATGAAATAATATGCCACATGATACATAGCTGGTTCATAAATCTTACCTATATGGGGTGGGCAAAAGTGGGTTTATAGTTGTGAGTACATGAAACAATTTATTCTTGTAATATTATTTATTAATTATTGTATTATTTATTTGTATTACAACTGTAAGCCTACTTTTGCCCACTCCTGTATGTGTTAGTTTTTAACCTATCTTTGTCTTATTAAAAATGTAGTGTGTAAAACATTTCAACTGAAAACCTACATTTGCTCACTCCTGTATATGTTAGTGTTTAACCCATCTTTAAGTCTTATTTTTAAAGATGTAGTGTGTAGTATGTAAAACATTTAAAAATATGGATTTAGTTCTTGGGGGGTATTTTTTAAATTTGTTGGTAAATTAACTATCAGTTAATGTGAAATACTATTCTGAGTGATTCAGCCAAAGAAAATAGCAATAAAGAGTGCTGAGAAATATCTAGAACATTCAGATATCATGGTTCTTTTAGAAGTTCTTTAAGGTTTCATTGTTCTAGCATGCATTAAAAGGAAACATTGGAGTGAATCTCCATATCTATTTATTTGTTGGAATTTAAAATATTTTTCTTCAGTGTTTAAAATTTTTCATGTAAAAATAAAGTCTTGAAAGATTCTCAAGTTTTTTGGGGGTATCAGCTACAAACTTTAAAAATATGGTCTTTCAGTTTTGAGGTAAATATTTGGAATGTGGTATAATATTTTGAACTAAAATTTTGGAGTCTCTCATTCAGATTCCTTGTTTCCTACTTTTCTTTGACCTTAGCAACCTCTGAGACCCCACTTTATTCATCCCTAAATTAAAGAGGATAAAATAAGCATTAATTTAATTAGTAAATCTTGAACTACATGCTAGGCACTGTGCTAAGTGGTTGGCGTGCAACAGTGGATAAGATAGACATGATTATATCCTTATGGAGCTGACAGTCATAAGTTAATTAATGAAATTAATAAAATAATTATAAATTGTCATATGTGCTCTGACAGAAACAAACAGGGTCCCAAGAGGGTGACTGTTTCTCTCATATCACATGTCACAATCTCTAATTACTTAGTTTATTTATCTACCTATTTATTGTCTGCCCTTTCCACCACTGGAATTTAGGCTGTAAGAGAGGGTGAGATACCTCTCACCTTCATTGCAATACCCCCAAGGGATAGCACAGTTTCTGGCAGAGTAGAAGCTCAATAAATATTTGACTGGCTGCCTGAAGAAATGGCAGGGATGGGATTGGAGAGAGAGTCAGGGACAAGATCACGCAGGGGTTTTGATCTGATATGGGGAGGAATTGGAATGAAATCCAAAGGGCAGGGGGCAGCAAAGAGTTTTAAGGAGAAGCTGGATCTGGGTTATGTGTTAAAATCACTTTGGAAGCTATCTGGAAAATAAAGTGAAAGTATATATAGGAGTGAAGAGGTGAGACCAGTTACGAGGTGATTATTACATCAACCTAAGCTAGAGTGACTCTCTAAGATCACTTCTAGCTTTGACCATTCTCTGTGTTTTAAAGCTTGGCTACACTTACCAGTCTTCCTCTTAGTCACCCGATTTTCCCTACTTATTATTTAAAAAGAAATGGATGGGTTTATTGTGCATATGACAACTTTGAATACAATGTCTTAAAAAAAAATCCAAACCTCAAAAGGAGGTAATAAAATAGACCAGAGGCTATTGAATTTTTGTGGCAAATTCCTGCCTTCAAGTTTTGGATATCTACTAATTTATATTCTTACTTACCAAGCATTCTTATTTCTCTCTGGAACTTTGGCTTTACTTGTTTCCAGATGCCCTTTTTTTTTCCCATGAGATCACCTTTTACTGTTTTAAACATGTAAGGTATTGTTGGTATGGCTGAAGATTCAGAAGTAGAAACTTGGCATATTTTGCATCTTAATTCTTAGGAATTTGATATCTTTATAGATTATAAAGATCTTATAATAAAGGCTGAAAGGATAAATAGTTAATACTATGGGCTATTTATTTTTACTCAGGGCTGTGGACTTTAAGTAGTCAGCTTGAATATTTTTATCTGTGAAGGATTTCAAGCCTCTCCTGTTGGTAGGAGAGGGAGTTGGTGCTTGGCGCAGGGAAATCAGCTTTATATTGGCAGAAATTCAGTAGCATCATCTTTGACTAGGGAAAACTACATGATTACACAGAGATAAAACCAGAAGAGACATTAAACTTTATGAATTTAAAAATATAATGATGGCTGCCTCTTTTCATTTTGTTTCTTTCATTTTCACTTTTTTTTTACAGAAGCTAACTAAGTTACCTTCTGTAAAGAAATATAGTTTTACTCTATAAATATGATGAGCCCTTTTATTTATTACCATAAGTCAAGTAGTTATAGAAAAAGAATTGGTTGCTAGGTTTTGTCTTACCTGGTATGGAGTTTTATGATGCAGGATTAGTGAATAGAATTTGCTGATTATTTTCATTTAAGCTAAGACTTGAAATTAGTTGTATGAGTACACTTTAAAATGATATGGTTAGAAGTGAAAAGTCAAAAGAGAATGCTAAATTATGAGTAAGGGTACTTGTGAGATATTGACTTACACAAGATGGGCAAGGTAGTAGCTACTGACCATTCTTTTATTCTATATGAATATTATATAACAAACCTTACCTGGTAACCTTTTTAAACTCTCTTCCTTAGTTCTTTTGAGATACATAAATCCGGTTTAGGTATTGAATTAGGAAATTGATTGCTAATTATATGGTTTGTTAAAATGTATTAGAGATTGCCTATTATCTGAGAGGGCTAGAAATAATAGAAGCAATTAAATTAGGATGCTTTAACTGGTAAGAGAGTCTGCCAAACTGTCAGATACTATTTTGTTCAGTAACTATCTCTATCAGAATGATTTTTATGAAGAATACTTGAGTTGATCCTTAGTTCTGAAGGATGGAGTAAAGTTAAAAGATTAGGGTAAGAGAATTGTTTTTTTTTTCCTTTTGAATTAGTGAAGGGTAGTTTTGATCTTATCTTTCACTACAGGAGCCTGAGAATAGCTCCTACTAAGAATTGTAATTCCTGTTTGTCTAGCAACATATATTTAGCAGCCTCAATTAAGCAATATTTTTATAAGTAACAAGTAGTCTTGTTTCCATGATATGGAAAGAAATCAATAGAAGAGTAGATAAGCCTAGTATGTTACCGATTAAGAATTTTCTACAATTAGAACATGGCCATTAGGGACTAGTTAATAGAAATGAAAGATCAGCCTGTTGGTACAAAGCTGTTGGTTAGAAAGAATGGTTTTCTAAAACAAACAAACAGCAGTAAGAACATTCTTCATCTCAAATTCAGTGAAAGTAATTAATTATGCAGGTCTTGAGCTGGTATAGTAGAAAGAGCAAACATTCTGTAGGGCAAGAATGTGGGTGTTGGGCATTTCTTTACCATGGTGTGGTGGTATACCATGTGAACTTTGGGAAATTACATAGTAATCTTAGTTTCTTCATCTATAAAATAGTTTGTAATAGCAATATCTACCTCACAATATTACAGTGAGAATCAAAGGTTACATACATGAACATAATCATACTTGCATATACATATATACATGAAGCTTTAAAATATTATTACAAATATTTGCAACGATAATTTATTAAAGGAGTAGAGAACAATTTATTCCATGAACAACTGAATACAAAATGTTAGAGAATGTTTATTTATTACAGTGACCTTAAAAGGCACTGTTTGATAAGGCCCTTTTCCAACCTCATTTTTTGCCATATAGGCCCTCTGATGATTTCTACAACAAACCAAGTGCTTTTTGTTTCTCTGAGCTTTTTTTCACTTGCCTTTTATTAATACGTATGAGGGTGGCTATATCTGACTTACCCAATGTATTTTCCTGGTGTCTGACACATAATAGGTACTTAACAAATATTTATCATGAACAATATATAAATTAATGAGTGTGACTATTCTTATTTATAGACACGAGAATTTGATTTTCATGTGTGACAAAATACTCTTTTGATTTTTTTCAACCATTAAAATGTAAAAACCATTGTTTAGGGGCTGTACAAAAATAGGCCACAGACTGGATTTAATTTGTGGGAGATAGTTTACCACCCCCTGATAGAGAACATTGTATAAGGAGAACCCCCTCCCTGACTTAGAAATGTATTGGGTTGGCCAGAAAGCTTGTTCAGTTTCCCTCTATAATGGCTCTGCACTTAGTTGTCTTTAACTTCATTTGAAACAGTTTTGTTAGATTATATTTTGACTGCTGTCATATCAGCATACACTTAAAAAAGCTAATCAAAATTGGTGAATTTTTGTATAGCTATGTTAATAATTGAAGATGGAAGAAAATAAGCAATTGAAATGCAAACAAAGATTTGTGCAGTGTTTGGAGAAGGTGCTGTGACTGACTGATCACACGTGTCAAAAGTGGTTTGTGAAGTTTCACGCCAGAGATATTTTGCTATCAATGCTCCACAGTTGGGTAGACCAGTTGAAGTTGATAGCAATCAAATTGAAACATTAATTGGGAACAATCAAGGTTATACCACGCTAAGAGATAGCCAACATTCTGAAAATATCCAGATCAAGCGTTGAAAATCATTTGCACCAGCTTTATTATGTTAATCACTTTGATGTTTGGGTTCCATGTAAGTTAAGTGAAAAAAACCTTGACCAAATTTGCCACATGTGATTCTTTACTGAAGCATAACAAAAACGTTTTTAAAACAAATCATGATGGGCTATGAAAAGTGGATACTTTACAACGTAGAATGGAAGAGATCATGAGGCGAACAAAATGAACCACCACCAACTGCACCAAAGGCCGGTCTCATTCAAAGAAGGTGGTGTATATATGGTGGGATTGGTAGGGAGTTCTCAATTATGAGCTTCTTCAGGAAAACCAAACAATTACTTCCAACAAGTATGGCTCCCAATTGGACCAACTGAAAGCAGCACTCTATGGGAAGCTTTCAGAATTAGTCAACAGAAAACGTATTATCTTCCATCAGGATGACAACTCAAGACCTCATGTTTCTTTGATGACCAGGCAAAAACTTTTACAGCTTAGCTGGGAAGTTGTGATTCATCCACTGTATTCACCAGACATTGCACCTGATTTCCATTTATTTTGGTCTTTACAAAATTCTCTTAATGGAAAAAATTTCAATTCCCTGGGAGACTGCAAAAGGCCCTTGGAACTGATCTTTGCTTAAAAAGATAAAAAGTTTTGGGAAGATGGAATTATGAAGTTGCCTGAAAGATGGCAGAAGCTAGTGGAATAAAATGGTGAGTATATTGTTCAATAAAGTTCTGGTGAAAATGAAAAATGTTTCTCTTATTTGTACTTAAAAATCAAATGAGCTTGTTGGCCAACCATACATTATGTTCCAAAAAGTTTGGGACCTAGGAAGCATTTTCTTATAACGATCATTGATATATGTGTGGTTAGGTTCCCAGACCAATCTACGAGCCTGTTTTATTTCTGGTATTCTGGTGTTACAGCAATATTCTGGTATTTATTTCTGGTATTACAGCAATACAACTAACTTTACCCCAGGAATAACATGGTGTCTGAGGGAAAATGGATTTATCCCCTGAACTATTAGAATTTTCTTCTTCTCTGATTTCTCTTTCACCCACTGCAATTTACATTCTGAAAGTACCCTGCTCCCTGGGGCTCCAATAGGGTGGTATGGTGACCAAACTAAAAAGAAATTCATATATGTGATTAGGGAGGAGGGCATGAGAAGAGAAGTGGTGCAGGAGAGAGGAGAAAGAAAGAAAATAGAAAGTATCAAAATGAATTACACATAGTAGAGGTTAGTATCATTTTGTAAAATCTCAATTGTGAGATATGTCATATCTACATATGTGCTGAGTCACAATGAAAAATGTGTTTCTTACCATGGTATGTAGTCAGAGTTTGAAAGCATGTGTTGTAAGGATTTGAGATACTGGTCCTGAGATCCTTTATCATAGCCAAATGAAAAATATAAAGGAAACCTCTTGACTACTTGCTGCATTGTACTTCTGGTACTGAGCTACATTAGTTACCAGTTTTACAGATGAGAAAATAGCATCATATGGCCAATAAGCTGCACAACTGAGATTCAAACAGATGCTTACCTTATTGTAGAATATGGGCTTCGTCCATTATATGATGATGTTTTCCCTGTAAGAAATAAGTCCTGTGTGGCTTCCATTGTGTTTCAAAGGACAAAAAGAGTCCCAGTTGGTGGTAATGCACCAGATTGCTTGAGACAAAGGCAGTTGGCTTAAGTATTGGGACAGGGTCACTGGAAGAAAATGGTTACAAACTACATATGGAGAATGAAACAATGTATAAGAAAGGAAGGGGCCCTGTCATTTTGCCTTTATTTTTTCTTCTTCCCCCTCTGCTCCTTCATACCTTACCACCAGTATGGGTTCTTAACTCATACTAGAAACAGCAAGGGCTTGAAGATGAGGCTTAGTGAGGAAGAGTAACATAATCTTGTCTTTAGCTGAAAGGAGAATGAGAAGGGAAACTCAAGTAGCAGGGCCACCTGGTCACCCAGATAGGTTGGCTGTTCCCAGGTGGCAATTTATCAGTGAGTGTAGGTAAAACAGAGCCTGCTATTAATTGTGTTACAAGCAGAAGTCTTGACTTTGGAGACTGTTAACTTTGATATGCTAATTGAAAATAGTTCTTTTTTAGTTATTAAGGGAACATCTCTTTTAAACAACAAGTCCAGTTAGTTACCCATTTAAGTTACCCATTTTAAGTACTTAAAAGTCAATATGAGGGGGGACCCCCCCAAAATGGAATTAGTTTATAAAAAATTGTGTATTCTTACATGTTTAAACTTCAGTTACCTTCCAGTTACTCTCCATTTCATGCAGTACAGCTATCGAGACGTTTTTTCCACCACTCAAAATAGTTTTTGATCTCATTGATTTTGATGCCTTTTAGTGCTTCTGCTGTTTTGTTTCACCTCTTCCAGATTGGCAAAACATTTCCCTTTGAGGACTTTTTTCATCCGGGGAAAGAAAAAAGTTGCTCAGGGTGAGATGGGGTGAATAGGGAGGATGGAGCATGGGGATCATGCCAGTTTTGGTCAAAAACTGTTGAACACTCAGCATGGTGTGGACAGGCGGGCTCCTAAAACACCTATCGTGAAGTCAGCAAACATGTTGAAAGAGTCTTCAAAAAAAACTTACTGAAGCCCAACGAATGCAGCCTCTCACAACAATGCCAGTTAGTACACTGATGCACGTGGGTTTCTAGAATACTCACCTAGTGGCAGAAGCCTGTACTACAAGGGGTCTGCCCCCCAGAAGATAATTTGGGGGGGGAGGGGTCCTCCCTTATACATATCCAAGGCACCTCTTTCTGTTATGTATTGAGTTAACAAGTATGGTGAAAACTCATTTATGCTGATTCTAATTTCTAACTTATCTGGAATTTTCTTTGGAAATAAAGATTGATTGGAAAGTTATTGTTCTTAACTAAAAAAGTGACAAAACCATAGTGGACACATACTGGGCTAATTGAGTGGAAAAATGACAGACCCTTAGGAAAATGTATTCCTCTTTCTGAGTCTGAGTTAGGATTCTTAATTTTGCTGTGGGAATTACTAATTCAAATATAATTAGTTTCAACTAGTAATATCTGAAGACTTGGACTTAATATCGCTAATCCTATGGTACTGCTTACATATTTAGTATTATAATTGTTAATGTGTCCATCTATCAGCTGACCCTGTGCACTTTGAGACTCATTTAGCATAGTGCTAAGTTAGCATACGATGTAGGTTAAGAGCGTAGGAGCCAGAGTGCCTTATCTTGTATCTTGGCACCATGAGTTTCTGCCTCTGTGACCTAGGGCAAGTCATTTAAATTCTCTGTGTCACAGTTGTCTCATCTGGAAAATGGAAATAATAGTGGTACTCACTCTATATAATTGTTATAAAGTCTAGGAAAGTTAGTATATGTAAAGTGCTTTGAAAGATGTCTGGTATGTAGTAAGCATTCTTTTCTTTTGTAAGTATTCTACATTAACTCAATAAAAAACATGAGTTGAAAGGTAAGCCACAGACTGGGAGAAAATATTTGCAGTATTTAATAATATCTAAATAAAGGACTGTTATTCAAAATAGTCAAAGAACAAAGATGAAAACAAATAACCTAATTTCAAAATAAGTCCAAAACTTAGACACTTCATATGTCATCAGGGAGATGAGAATTAAAATGAGATACCACTACATACCTATTACAGTGGCCAAAATCTGGAACACTGGCACCACCAAATGCTGACAAGGAGATAGAACAACAGGAACTGTCATTCATTAATAGTGGGCATACAGAATAGTATAGCTACTTTGGGAGACAGTTGGGTTGCTTCTTACAAAACTAAACACTGTCTTACCATGAGATCCAGCAATCATGCTCATTGGTATTTACCCAAAGGAATTGAAAACATATCCACACAAAAACCTATACATAGATGTTTATAACAGCTTTATTCATAAGTCCAGACAATGGACTATTACTTAGTGCTAAAAAGAAATGAGCTGTCAAGTCATGAAAAGACATGAGGGAACCTTAACTGCATATTGGTAAGTGAAAGAAGCCAATCTGAAATGGCAACATCCAGTATGATTCCAACTATAGGACATCTGGAAAAGCAAAATTGTGACAATGAAAAGATCAGTGGTTGCTAGGAGTGGAGTAGGGTGTAGGGAATGAATGGGCAAAGCACAGAGGACTTTCAGGGCAGTGAAACTACTCTGTGTGGTATGATAGTGATGGATATATGTCATTATACATTTGTCTAAACCCATAGAATGAATATACAACACGAAGAGCAAACCCTAAGGTAAACTGTGGATTTTGGGTGGTTATGATGTGTCAGTGCAGGTTTACTCTTGCTAACAAATGTACCACTCTGATGAGTGATGTTATCATGGGGAGGCTATGCATTTGTGCTGTCAGGGATTATGTAGGGAATATCTGTATGTTCCTCTAATTTTGTTGTGAACCTAAAGCTGCTCTAAAATAATAAAGTCTCTTAAAAAAAAAGTTGCCAATGCTGCTTGTTTTAAATACTTCAACTCTAGCAGAGTCTAGCTAGAGTCAAAGCTAGTAGCTTTGCTAGCTTTGAACTATTTATTGAATAGGGATGAGGACAATGTAGTGAATCTAAAACTGAGGGCATTCCATTTAAGCCTTTTATCCATTTTGAGTTTTTTCTTGTATATGGAGTTATGAGGTGGTCTAGTTTTATTTTTTTCAAGTATCTGTCCAATTTTTCCAGCACCATTTATTGAATATACTGTCTTTACCCTATTGTATGTTCTTGCCTCCTTTATCAAATATTAATTGACCATACAGATGTGGATTTATTTCTGGGCTGTCTATTCTGTTCCATTGGTCTATATGGTTTTTTTTTTCATGCCAGTACCATGGTTTTATTTTTTATTACAATAGCCTTGGAGTATAGTTTGTATTCAGGTAGCATGACACCACTGACTTTCTTCTTTCTCAATATTGCTGAGGCTTTTTTTTTTTTTGTCAATTCCATATAAATTTTTGAATTATTTGTTCTAGTTTTGTGAAACATGCCATTGGTATTTCGACAGGGATTGCATTGAATCTATAGATTACTTTAGGTAGAATGGACATTTTAATGATGTTAATTCTTCCTATCCATGAACATGGTATATACTTCCATTTATTTGTATCTTCTTCGATTCTTTCTTCAGTGCCTAATTTTTCGAGTACAAGTATTTTACCTCCTGTGTGTGTGTGTGTGTGTGTGTGTGTGTATGCAGGTGTAAATGGGGTTATTTTCTTAGCTTTCCTTTCTGATAAAAATCTTAGAAGAAAACATAGGGAGTAAAATCCCTGACATTTCTCTTAGCACTCTTTCCTCTGCTGTATCTCCTCGGGCAAGGGAAACAAAAGAAAAATAAACAAATTGGATTATATCAAACTAGGAAGTTTTTACACAATAAAGGAAACCATCAATACAAAAAGACAGCCAACTAAATGGAAGAACATATTCACCAATGATACATCTGATAAGGGGTTAATATCCAAAATTTACGAAGAACTATTACTACTCAACACCAAAAATACAAAAACTAAATAAAGAAATCACAAACAACCTAATTAAAAAATGGTCAGAACTGAATAGTACAGAATGTTGAAAGGAGGACATACAGAAGGTTGCTAAGGAGGGCATACAGAAAGTTGAAAGACACAGGAAAAGATGCTCAGCATCACTAAGAGAAATGCAAATTAAAACCACAATGAGATATCACCTCACACCTGTCTGAACGGCTATCGTCAAAAAATCCACAAATACCAAGTGTTGGCGAGGATGTGGAGAAAAGGGAACCCTTGTGCACTGATGGTGGGAATGCAGACTGGTGCAGCCACTATGGAAAACAGTAGGGAGTAGCCTGAAAACTTAAAAATGAAGAGCAATTCTACCTTTGAGGATATATCCAAAGAAACCCAAAACATTAATTTGAAAGAATAAATGCTCCTGTGTGTTCATTGCAATCTCATTTACAATAATTAAGATTTGGAAGCAGCCCAAAAGCCCATCAGTAGATGAGTGGATATAAAAGCACACAGTGTTTGCCAGCATCCTTGCTCTCTAATGCCAGCACCACTTCTAGCTTGAGTTGCTCCAGCTGAAGAAGGAGGGTAAGCATAAAAGTGTCTAGGCTCAAACAAAGCAGAGTGCCTGCAAATCCATCTGTGTTAAAGCACCTAGGAAGCAACTGGTTACCAAAGCCACTTGTGAAAGTGTGCCCTCTACTGGAGGGTACCAGAAGTCCACTGAACTTCTGATTTGAAAACTGGTGCGAGAAATTGCTCAGGACTTTAAAACAGATCTGCGCTTCCAGAGTGCAGCTGTTGGTGGGTTGCAGGAGACAAGTGAGGCCTGTCTGGTTGGCCTTTTTAAAGATTCCAACCTGTGTTCTATCCATGCCAACAATGTAACAATTATGCCAAAAGATACACAGTTAGCATGCCGCGTACATGGAGGACATGCTTAAGAATCCCTTATGATGGGAAACATTTCATTCTTTAAAAAAAATCTCTTCTTCTTGTTATTGGTAGTTCTGAACTTTCTTTAAACCATTGGGCCAAAAGGTACCTAAGTATATGATTGCAAGTGGGAAATGGGTCAGAAATGAGGTATTGGCAGTTTTTCCTTTTTCATTTGCGTGAAAATTTTTAGTGTCAATGGGGCATAAAACATTAATGCAAGTCAAAATGTTTCAGTGAACGAGTTTTAGCAGTTTAACTTTATAGCAATACAAATAAGCCTGTTAAACCTGTTAAATTTTTTTGGATGATGCCAGCCTTTGGATTTTTTGCATTTTTTAATTGTATTTTTTCCATTGCCATTTAGCCCCTTTATACCCTTTTCCCCTGCAGTCACCACACTGTTGTATATGTCCACGAGTCCTTTTACCTTCTTACTTGATCCCTCTACCCCCTAAACTCCTCCCACCAAACTGTCATCCTACTCTCTATGTGTCTGTCTCTATTTTGCTTGTTAGTTCAGTTTGTTCGTTAGATGCCTCATATGAGTGAAATCATGGTATTTGTCTTTCTCTGACTGGCTTATTTCATTTAGCATAATGTTCTCTAGGTTCATCCACGTTGTCACAAAGGGTAGAAGTTTTCTTTTTCACGGAGGAGTAGCATTCCATTGTGTCAATGTCCCATAATTGTTTTATTCACTCATCTATTGATGGACACTTGGGCTGCTTCCACATCTTGGTGATTGTAGATAACGCTGCAATGAACATGAGGGTGCTTACGTTCTTTTGAATTAGTGTTTTGGGTTCCCATAGATATATTCCCAGAAGTGGGATAGCTGGGTCAAGAGGCAGATCTATTTTTAATTTTTTGAGGTATCTCCATTCTGCTTTCCACCATAGCTGTACCAGTTTGCATTCCCACCAACAGTGTAAAAGGGTTCCCCTTTTTCACATCCTTGCCAGCACTTGTTGTTTGTTGATTTATGGATGACAGCCATTCTGACAGGTGTGAGATAGTTTCCATTGTGGTTTTAATTTGCATTTCTCTGTTGAGCATCTTATATGTCTATTGGCCCATCTGTGTGTCTTCTTTGGAGAAGGATATATTCAGGTCCTTTGCCCATTTTTAATTGGATTGTTTGGGGTTTTTTGGTGTTGAGTTGTGTAAATTCTTTATAAATTTTGGATATTAACCCCTTATCAGATGTATTGGTGAATATGTTCTTCCATTTAGTGTGTTGTCTTTTTTTTTTTTAAGATTTTATTTATTTATTTTTTAGAGAGAGGGGAAGGGAGGGAGAGAGGGAGAGAAACATCAATGTGTGGTTGCCTCTCATGCACCCCTTATTGGGGACCTGGCCTGCAACCCAGGCACGTGCCCTGACTGGGAATCCAACTGGTGACCCTTTGGTTCTGAGTTCGGCACTCAATCCATTGAGCCATACCAGCCAGGGCTGTTGTCTTTTTATTTTGTTGATGGTTTCCTTTGCTGTGCAAAACTTTTTAGTTTGATATAGTCCCATTTGTTTGTTTACTTTTTGTTCCCCCTTGGCTTACGAGATATATTAGTAAAAATATTGCTATGAGAAATGTCAGGGATTTTACTGCCTATGTTTTCTTCTAGGATTTTTATGGTTTTGAGTCTAATATTTAAGTCTTTAATCCACTTGGAGTTTATTCTTGTGTGTGGTGTAAGAAGGTGGTCTAGTTTCATTTTTCTGCATGTATCTGTCCCAATTTTCCCAACACCATTTATTGAATAAACTATCTTTAGCCTATTGTATGTGCTTCCTCCCTCTGTTGAATATTAATTGACTATAAAGGTATGGGTAAATTTCTTATGGCAACTAAATAGTGTATGTAACATTTTCCACCCATTCACTATATTTTTCTGAGTTGTCTTACATGCAAGTACATTTTCTTAATGTTGTCTGTCTTCTGTGCTGTTCCTGTTAATTTCCTATTGCAATGCATTAAACTATTTTTCAAAAAGTTGTGGTACATTTACACAATAGAATACTACTTGGCCATAAAAAGAAGGAAATCTTACCCTTTGCTATGACATGGGTGGACCTGGAGAGCATTATGCTAAGTGAAATAAGCCAGTCAGAAGAAAACAAGTACAGTATGATTTCACTTATATGTGGAATCTAATGGACAAAATAAACAAACAATTTAAGCAGACTCATAGATACAGAGATCAAGCTGGTAGTTGCTGGAAGGGAGGATGGTTAGGGAACTGGATGAAAGAGGTGAAGGGACTAAGAAGCACAAGTTGGTAGTTACAGCATAGTCATGGGGAAGTAAGGGAAGCATAGGAAATATAGTCCATAATATTGTGATAACTATGTATAGTGCCAGTTGGGGTCTGGAAATATCCAGGGGAACACTATGTAAATTATTTGATTGTCTAACCACCAAGCTGTATACCTGAAACCAATACAAAATAGAATTGAAAGAAAAAAACCAAGTTGAGGGCATTTCAGTATACATGGTAGGGCAAAAATAGGTTTACAGTTGTGAGTACCCAAAACAGAGTTTATTCTTGTATTATCATTTATTAATTATTGTATTATTTTCCATATGAACAACTGTATACCTACTTTTGCCCCACCCTGTATTTAGTGAAAAACTACTTTTGCAGATGGCTCTGCTGCTTTTTTTAGGACACAATAGTGTTTGTTTTATTTTTAATATTTATTGGACTCTAGAACATGAGTTGGTTTTCAGGGAAGAATACTAACATTTTCAATTATGTAATTTTGTAGTATTGTTTTTAGAGATTTTGGGGACAGTCTTTTCAGAAAACTATAAAATAGGGTGGAGTAGTGCATCATTCAGTAGTATATTCCCAGATAAGAGCACCTCAAAACCTTTCCAAAATGAAATAAAGACAAAGGGAGTGAGTGTTAGGGGAAGAACTGAAGTTTCCAGAAGTGTATATTGTTTTATTGTTTCAGCATTTTAATATGTATTTGATCCTATTTGAATTGAGTTTCATAATTTTTTTGAGTTTCATGATTATTTCATGACTGAGATAATAGAATTTGCTTGAAGTTACACGTAAGTCCACATAATTGGTGGGGCTGGAACTTATACCCTGATTTTTAAGTCCAGTGTTCTTTTGTAAAAGTGAAGAATGCTTACAAACTTTTTCTTATCCTCTTCTGCCATTTCCCTCTCTTAGTGGAGAAATGTTTGAGTCATTTATATATAGAGTTAGTTGCTTTGCAGATAATCCTTGTACCACACTTTGTGAAATTCGTGCTTGGCGGGAAGATGGGGAGAGCCCGAAGTAGCAATACTGCAGTAGGAAGCACCAAAGTGAGCTCTGATTCCAGCGCAGAGGTGGTTGTGCTCTTGTTTGGATAGCTCAATGGCAACCCAAAATCCATACATGTTAGTTATTGCTGAAAGAAATGTGTAGGTAAATCCTACCTTTGACTGTTGCAGAAGTGCTTTTCTCAATCACTTTTGCTTTTTTTTAAATTTATTTTACAATTACTGTCGACACACACTATTATACTAGTTCAGATGTACAACATAGTGATTAGACATATATATAACTTAAAAAATGATCATGCCAATAAGTCTAGTACCCAATATTATGACTGTTACTTACACTGTACTTTACATCTTCAAATTACTTGTGCTTTTGATGAAATCATTAAAATTGTTTTCTTGATGGGCTTTTATTAGGTGAATTTCATTACACATATGCCGGAATTTTATATTATTACATTTCTTTGGCCAAATTTGAAGGTGGGAAGTTATGTCACAGCCCAAACATATGTAAAATAATAATGTTATTAATGATTATTATTAGTTAAAACTGCCATTGTTAACAGCCACTACTTAGTTCATGCTCTGGGCTAAGTGCTTTTAAGTTTTAGTGATAATGTATATGACTCACCCTACAAGATAAATATTATCCCCATTTTATAGCTAAAGAAACTGAGACTTAGTGACTTGCCTAAGGTTATATAACTAAATAAGTAACAGAGCCAGGGTGTATAACATAGGTCTACAGGGCTTAACTTTATTCTTTCTGTTGAATCAAGTATTCTGACATGTATATTAAAATAGGTGTTACTAATTCCAGGACAGTGTGACTTTCTTTGAACCTGTTCTACCAAAGTTTCCTCCCCTGTCTTCACTCTGATATCAGCTGCTGTTGCTGGTATCCCTTAAAACCCATGATGTGTAAAAAATGCTGAATTAACAAATTGAGTTATTGATGGCCTACCGTGGTTCCTGTGGCTGATATCCTACTTTCTCCACCCCTTAAATAAAAGTAATTGTTTGTTCACAGCTCTTTCAAAGACAGAAACAGAAGTTGTTCCTTTTGGTTGTACAGTAAGCCAGAATCAGAACTAGGTCAGAATTCATTGGCTCTGATCACCACTTGAGTAATTAGTGAATCAAATGATCAAAGTAAATGCATCTTTTCCAAGTGATTATACCTTGATTCCAAGAGGTTGAATTAATTGAAATTTGCTCATGTAGAAGAAGACAAATCCAGGTTATTTTGACTCATAGTTGGAAAATAATTTTATCATAGTGGTCATTATTGCTCACTTTTTGCCCATTACACATGCTGGGTTTTTTGAGGAAGATCATGCTCCATAAATAGGAATGTTCTGGCATTTGGACTTATGGCTCCCTTGCCCACATTCATATTAAAAGAGATTGATACAAAGGTGTAACACACACTTTGTTTTATAAATCCAAGGACTTCAGTTTTCTGTTACTGTAACTTAAATTTTAGGTTAGCTTGTAGAAAACTGAAAGATGCTGAAGAGAATAGGAAGAAAAGGAAATCCCATGTTTCTGTGTTTCTTAGACTAGGAAAAATGAATGAATGTGGCAAATGAGTAGTAGAAAGTAATAGATCCATGGGGATTTGGTTTGAATTTAAGTGACTGAATTTATAGAAAACTAATATTGTCTATATTAGCTATAATTCAATCAGTCAGTATCTAAGGGGCACCTACTTTGGGCTTCTCAGTATGCCTAGTACTATGGAGGTTACAAAAGGAATATATAGTATTTGCTTGTCTAAGAACCTAGTCACTTTGGAGTGATAAACCTTACACTCTAAACATAATACACATTTTGAAAATGAAAATGTAAAAAACATTTGACACATTAATTACTAAAATTAATGGTGTCAGGCAAAAAGGGGCATTTCTCTCTTTTTAAGGTTTTGGTTATCTTTTAGAAGAACTTTGTGGGGAATGCTTTTCAGATTCTCCTTGATCTAGTCTTTTTAAGTCTTTGTTGGCTTTGTTTCTTCCTGAATTTATTGCTACTCAAATAAGAGCACCATGGGAATAGGGATTATGGCCTTCATATTTATCACTACATTTCTAGTGTCCAGCGATCAATAAATAGGTTTTGAATAAATTAATGTGAAAGTCTCCCTTTTTCCTCTCATTATCCACTTTCTTGAAAGGTTTCTATTCTATGTGGGCTTCACATTTGTACCTTTTGTTTCTTTGTCAACCCATTGCTATCCCAAAGTAATGAAATAATTACCTCAAAGCTTAACGATTTTCTAATTGTCTAAAGATTATTGTTATCTGTATGCAGTTACTGCCTGACTTTGTTGTAACTTTGATACTACTGTCTCTCTGTTCCTACTTGAAATACTTTTGTGCCTTTACTCTCGGTTTTTCTGACTACAGCCCTTACCACCTCAATATTCAGTCTGCCCATCCTTTTAGTTTTGTGTTTCGCAGAGTTCAATTATTCTTAATCCATATGCTCTTCTCTGCTGAAGTAATCCCACCTCTCATTTTTAATTTTTCACTGAATGTAGATGTCCAGAGTTATACATCTGGCTTTGATCTCCTTCTTGAGCTCCAGACTTATTTATTAGTCAGCCAGTAAACACTAAATATATGTCAGAACTGGGAATATGGAGATGAATAAGGCACAGTGTATCCCAGAGGACTGACAGCTTAGTTGGAGCAGAATGATTAGTAAGCTAGTAAATATGCAGCACATTATATCTATATTAGAGTGCCTTGGGACTAAAGAAAAAGGTGGCCTGATTTAGTTTGGAAGGAGTCAGGTAATGTTTTTTCCCTCAGTGATGCTTGAGAAGGGTGATTAGGAGTTCACCAGGTGAATAAAGTAGGAGGACTATTTTGTGTTGTCTCTGTTAAGCCCGGTGGTTGTGCTCCCCCTGGAAACAGCCCATAATGGACATCTCTGAGGTCTGAGGACATATGGCCTCAGGGACAGACAGTGAGAATCTTCAGTGGATCCAGTGTCATGGTCGGCAAAATATTATCAAGAATTACATCCAGACGAGAGAGGTGACTGTAAGAACAGGGGAGTTAATATCAAAAACCATTACTACTATGCCAAAAGCAGTGTGTACAATGGAATCATTTAGACTAAAGCTCTGGAAATTGTATGTGCTATATTTGCCCTTTTCTGTGATTCCTGTCGTATATTGTAGTAGTGGTCGTAATAACGTAAAAGCAGTGCTTCTCAGGCTGTAGTATGCATTATGGATCACTTGGAGATAATGTTAAAATGCAGATTTTGATTTGGTACATCTGGAGTGGGACCTGAGACGTTCTGTATTTCTTACAAGCTCCCAGTGATGCTATTGCTGTCATTCCCTGTACTTTGAGTAGAAAGAGATTATTGGAGCCAAGAGTGGCCAGACAAATGTAGAATAAACAACTTATGTGGGAACACGAATAATTATTACATGTTTGAGGAGCTGGAATTAGTTCATGAGACTTAGATTGTAAGGCATTTTTGGGCCAAGGAGCAGTGATGGGGGATGAGCTTGCACAGATGCACAGGGGTTCAGATGGTGAAGGGCTTCATTTGCTCAGGAGTGTTAACTTCATGCTGAAGACTGTGGAAGGGCCATTTTGAGCTGAAGTGTCCTTTATCAGACTAGAGCTTTAGCATAAAAAGGTGGCATAAGTTTTCAATAAATTGAAAGGTAAAAGTAGTTGTGGCTCATCCTGATAGGGACATCAAATAAGTAGTTGATGATATAGATATGAGCTGGAGAGAGATTTGAGTCTTCAGACACTGCAGGAGTAGGCACGAAATCAACAAGGCAGAAGGAAGAATAAAAAGAGAACCGAAGGTCAGACTGAGGAACATTAACATTTTCATGGTAGGGGGGAGAGGACAAGAAAGAGCTTGTAGAGGAGATGAAAATATTGCCAGAAAGTTTGAAGAGAAACAAGTATAATGCCATTGTTTTAAATTTATAAAGAGACTATTCAGCAGTGGCAGAAAGATCAAATAAAATAGACCCTGAAAATTCACATCTAGATTTGTCAGCTTGGAGATTATTTGTAACTTCAGCAAGAGACATTCAGTGGCACAGTGGAGACAAAAACCATGTTGTGGAAGATGAGGAGTGAAATGTAGATGAGGAAATTGGTTCAGCTGTGGTCTATTACTTTTTAAGAAAAGTTGGCTGAAAAGGGATGTAGAGAGATGGGAAGAAAACTAAAGTTGAGATGTTTATGTGCTTGGGGAGTTGGTTCAGGATGGAAAGATTAAAATTTAAACCTTTTGGAGCCAGAAACTTGGACGCCATCTTTAACGCTTACTTCTTAGTGTTGTGCCAAATCCAAGAAATTACTAAATCCTGTAAATTTCATCTTCTGCATATTTCTTGAATCTCTTCTTGCTCACCCATTCCCATCACCAGTCTACTATTTCTACCTTTATCATTTCTTGCCTGGGCTCTTAAATGAACTTTCCCCCTTCCTACTCCCAAAGAGCACCTGGGAAAAAGAAAACTTGTCTTCTACAGTCTTGCTAGAAACCATGGAGATTACAGAAACTAAAGAGATCTATTATGAATGTACAGATTTGACCCTGATGCTCAACTACTTAAAACTTCAGCACTGACTTCGCATCACCTACACAGGATGAAGGTCAAGGTTTTTTTTAATTTTATTTTTTCATTTTACAGAGGGGGAGTGGGAAGAGAGAGGTTAAGCTTTTAAAAAAAATTTTTTTTCAAATCCTCACCCGAGGATATGTTTATTGATTTTAGAGAGAAAAGGAGTGACAGTGAGACACTGCTGTGAGAGAGAAATATCAGTTCGTTGCCTCCTGTACTCGGGCCTACTGGGGATCACACCCTTGGTATGTGCCCAGGCTGGGAATCACACCCACAACCTTTTGGAGTGTGGAACAATGCTCCAACCAACTGAGCCACCTGGCCAGGGCCAGATGCCAGGCTTTTTAACATGACATACATTACCCTCTGGGACTGTTACTTTCTAACTTTATTTCCTGCCACTTACTGCCTCCCACTTGGATCCTGTAACACTAAAAAACATCTAATCTCTTCCCTTCCCCACATACTTATATTCTGCCTCCAGATTCCACTTATTGGGTATATCCTGCAATTCCTTGGGGACCACTATTCCCTAGCAAGTCGTTAGGTGCTCCTTTCTGTGTTGCATTAGCACCTTACGTAGCTTATTATATTTGTTATACTTCCTGCATTATTGACATTTTCTCTGGTTTTCTCTCTTCACATTAGGTTTATTACATTCATCTCTAAATTCTTTGTGCTGGTGGAGTTGGTACTCAGCTGATGTTCATTGATTAGATACAAAAAGAAATATATGTACTGGTGGTGGCATTTGACTGAACCTGGGCAGAATGGTGGGATTTCGCCAGGTGACCTTTGATGGGGAAGAAGATTCTGTCCAGAGAGGCCAGCATACGCAAGAGCATTGAGGAAATAAATATGATAATAGTTATAGATGTGATCAGTATTTCTTATAGACAGGACAGAAGCAGTAGAAAATATAATGAGAGAGAGGGTTAGAAAAATAAGTTGGGTGCAAGTGAAATGGAGCCTTGGATGCTATGCTTTAAGAACCCCCTCCCCCACCCCCCGTAACAACCCTTTTGGAATGTTAAACTGGGTGGTAACACCAACTCTGAATTTTTAGGAAAGAATCTATATCTTCTTGAAATATCACATGTAGTTAACCTATTTTGAGCAAGGTTTTAGTAATTTCTGTGTTTGTTTTTTAGTTCCTTTCCTATGAATTATAAAATGTTATTCTTTGTAGATATATCAGTACTTTTTGTCATTGTCTTTTAATATCCTTGATGACTTCTGCATTTTTTCCTCAGAAATAATCATTTAGTAAGGGTAGTTTTATTATTCTTCTTTTAATATTAGAAAGTATTGTGCTATTACAATTTTCTACCCTTAAGAGAACTTTCTAAAGTTTCTCTCTTTTGGCTTGGTAACTTGCTTCTAGAATTGCTTTTTGAAATCTGTGAGTCTGGAGGTTTTGCTGTATACATGCTTTTGCAGATTATTTGTAAAAGTATTAAAATTGATTTTGCATTATTCATAAGGGAGATTGACTACTCATTCTTGCCTTTTGCATATTCCCTTAAGCCAATTTCCAGTGTATGACTGCAAGACCCTCTCAGTTGTATGTTTAAATGCGATATTGTGAAATTGTGGAAGGAAATCCAGAGATGTATTTGGGGAACTATCATACAAATTAGGTGAAAGAAGGTAGGTAATACCATGTAAGGAAAACAGCCACTCAAAAGGGGTATGCCACTTTACTGTGTTCCTGTAGAGAAAATAGAAAGCTGTGGTGAATGGTTATACCTTAATTGAAGAGAGAATTCTATATAAACAAGGTCAGTCTAGAAAAAGTCCAAGCATTGTTTATATAACCAGAAAGGTTTGCACTGGCATCGATGTAACCTGGCAGCCGAGGAGATTGAAGTGCAATGCTCATGCATGAACAACGATGACTTCCCTGTACTAGTCAGTCAGTGGAGGCAGTAGATGCCATTGAGTGAGCATGTGTACTGTGTGGCTGTCACATTCAAAATCACTGAGCAAGTAAAACAGTGAATCTGCATCAGATTTTGTGTTAAACTTGAACATTCCTCCATGGAAACATTGGGATGATTCAAAAAACTGCAGCTATGGGCAGCTGGTGATTGGCAGCCTTATTATGACAACATGCCTGCTCATGTATGACAAGTCCTGTAGTTTTTTTTGGCAAAACATCGTATCACCCAAGTGACTCAGCCCCACTACAGCCCAGATTTGGTGCCCTGTGACTTCTGCTTTTCCCAAAACTAAAAGCACCTTTAAAGAGGAAGAGATTTCAGACCGTTGATGAGATTCAGGAAAGTGTGACAGGGCAGCTAATGGTAACTGGGAGAATTGTGTGTGAGGTCCCAAGGTGCCTACTGTGAAGGGGACTGAGGTGTCATAGACCTATGTGCAGCATTTCTTGTATTTTGTATCTTCTTCAGTAAACATCTCTATTTTTCATAATACATGGCTGGATGCAGTAAATGTTACAATATAGTTTGCATTTAAATGCTCTTGCTAAACGCCACCTGAGTAAGAAATCCAGGACCCCCCCCCCCAAAAAAAAAATCACTAAGAGGCAAAGTAGTCTGGAAAGCTTCATGAAGAAAATAGGACATCAGCAAACCTTGAAAGATGAATTAAAATTCATGTAGGTGGGAAAGCAGTAGTGTGTGGTGGGTTCAGAGGTTGGGGAGGAAGGGTGAGGGTAGGCATGAGAATGGTTTATTTGCATTGAATGGGTTGTGAATGTTTTTAGGAGTGTAGGAGGGGATGGGTGTGGAGGATGAGTGAGTTGCGTGGGGTGTGAAAGTTGTGAGGATATGTGAGAGGAGAGGATGTGAAGGTATATAGGAGTGTGAAGGTGTGTGAAGGTGTGCAAGAGGAAGGTATGGGATGGGATGTGAGGGTATTGTGGGATGTGTGAGAGGAGGGAGGGGGTGTGGGGTATGTGGTGGGAACGTGTAGGATGTGTGCAGAGTTGTGAGAGAAAGGTATGTGGAGATGTGAGGGAGTATGTGAGTGAGAGCAGGGTGTGTGTGGAGGTTGTGAGTGTGCTCTTTTCAAAGCAAAAAAAAAAATTAGTGGAGTGAAAAACATCTGAAGTGTAAGGAAACTTTTGGCATTCAGTTATGCGTGTTAGTCCCTGTTGTACTCATGTAGCATAGCATGTGTAAGTGTTGGCCTATTTCTTCCTTCCTCTAATAGTCTACTTGGCCATCTCTGTTACTTCTTTAATCAGAAATATACTATTAATCTCAAATAACTGTCTGTGCTTTGAAAAAAATTTAGTATTTGAGTAAAATACACCAGAATGCTGAATTTAACAAGCTACTTCTCATTTTTCTTGTTTGAGCATTTGCAACTTGAGAGCAGGTATCACACTTTGTATTCGCCTATCTAGTACTGTGTGAACTGCCTGGGACAGAGTTTTACCTTTTACACCTTCACACCTACTAACCTGTAAAGTCACTAGTTAGTGACTCTGAATATTATAGGTAATTATCATAAGTCTTTTAGTTGCAAGAACTTAAGTATCACGAGTCTTTTACACCTCATTTCTTTCTCTTCTGTTTAGTTAATCCACTGTCTTATGAAGACCCCACTTCTTCCTTCCTCCCTTTTAATAAACTTCCTTTTTCATTACTTTTTATTACAGACTGCTCTCTGCATACGTGTCATTCTTTTCCTTGAATATGCTCTTTAGACAATCAAATATCTTTACTTTCCAAATATAGCTAGAATCTTTTTCATAAACTACTATGAAACCTTTTTATTCCTTAAGTCTTCACATTCCTCATGTACTTGGCCTGCAAATAAGCACACAAACTTTTAAATAATTTCTAAAATTTTGATTTGTTCACTATTTAGAATGATTGCAGATTCCACAGGGACAGAAAAAGCCTATTCCATTTCCTTTGGTGTATTTCCATAACATTTGCTTACTCTGAGCACTTACATGGTTGTTGTCTGATAGCTGGTGCTCCTGTGTCGAGAGCTCATATGTGGAAAGGTGTTGTTTCTCCTGCTGTGTCTCAAGTTCCAGTTCTATATTTGTGGATTTTTATGATACTAAAAATTCGTTAAGAAGACATTTTTTTCTTTCCTTTTGGTCAACGTTGAGTAAATGCCAGTGAGTTAATGCATTATTACTAATTAAATGAATTGTTAAGTAAGCTTTTCCTATACTTACTTTCTTCTAATTACTTTCTTTGACTTTAATACCTAAATTCTAAGGACCTGACAGGACATCAAATAATAATTTAATTTGGTTTTACTTTCTAAATCAGAGTTTTATTTAAATAAAAATTTTGTATTTTATCCCTCAGGAAAATTGGCAGAACATCTAGCTTAGGTGCCTGTGCATTTATTGATATGCATTTTATTATAAATACATTTTTACAGCTGGTAATACAATATTTTGTGAAGGAAAAAAAAGTCAGTAAAAAGCCGTGCTACCCGCTCTAGGTAAGTCCTAACAATCAAAAAGCAGGGGACAGCTGCTCTTAAGCCTTGTACTGTCTTTTTAGTGTCAGTAGAATTGAGCAGATATGTATTCAAAAACTAATTTTATAAATATTCTGAGGACTAAGTCCACTGCTTAACCATCTGTTAAGATTTCATTTTAAAGACAAATTTGCCTCATGCTTTTTGGGATCGTCTTAAATTGCTGCTCACATTGCCTTCTTTCTCTTCCTTAAGTTGACATCTTTCATCTTTTCTCTTCATTCTCTTCTTTTGTTACTTTCTCCGTTTCTATTCCTTGTGACTTGATTTTGCTTGGTGACGTTTGACATGTGTAGGAGAAAAACAATATGTCAAGTGCTTACTGTATTTAAGTGCTGGGGCTCTTATTGGTTAAGATTGCTTGCTCTCTGATGCACATTTTTTTTATTCCACATAGTGGCAAACCTAATCATGCACTTTCCACTTTCTTCTTTTAATTAGCATTGAACACATGGAGTCCATGACTTGATATGTATGTATTTAGTCTCCCACAGTAAAATTTTAATGATTTATAGCTAACTTGTTAAATGTGTCTCACCAGTTTTGCATCTATAAAAAAGGAGTCATACCTTTTTTCCCCCATGTTGAATGTATTATGTAAAGCCCAATTAAAACTAAAATTTACCTTGATGTAAAAAGCTTTTTATTGTGTCTTAATGGATAATTGGATTCCATGGATATTCAGCTTGTTTAGTAGTTGACCTAAATTATGTTAATTTCCATTTTGTTGTGCTTTATATTTTCAAAGTATTTCTCAACAGAAACCTCTCTTTTGCTCCTTTTCCAGTCTGAATCAACAGACTGCCAGAGTTTTTTTCACTGATGTTTTGGTTTGTCACTGCCACTTCTGCAAAATCAGGAGAGTTATCATTGCTGTATCTCTTGGCTCAGACAATTAAGGAAGTATTGGTGTGACTTCTTCCATTGACAGAAGTGCTACGAGACAACCATGGTAGGAGTCTGAGTCATCTACCACTGCCTCCAGGTCATCTGGTTGAGCAGGATTTGTGGCAGATGCTATTCAATGTGTTTTCCCTCAAAGTTATAATGATTTTCTTTCTTAATAATGTATCTTCTAACTCCCAGAATTATGTATACATGTGGTTTTACATATAGATACTTTAGCAATAGAAGTTATATTTGTCTTTCTGTGGTTTCTAGGATTTTCTTTTTTGTTTGTTAGGGATAACCATTGCCTTACCTTCTTGGGAGCACTGTTTAAGTACACAGGAGAGAACAATAAGAAACATTCCAGAGAATGATTTTCAAGTATAGGAGAAGACTACATTTAGAATAGGCAGAGTGGTTATAATTAGCGCATTTTCTAGACACCTAATTTGTAGTTCTCACTTTGGAGATGTTCATGGTATCTTCATTTCCAGATGGTGTTCCTTGAAATGCACACATATATTATTTATGATGGAATTTTGTTATAGATTTTTTATGGGATGATATAACTTTGAAGCAATCGTTGAAAATAGAGTGGGTATGTTCTAAGAAGGCCTTATATGACATGCGTTATAATGAGAGCATGAGGCCAGTTAAGCTCAGGATGCTGCAGTGTCTAAAGCAAAGCTGCAAAAGAGCTGTAATGTAAGCCACAAAATATAATTTTAGATTTTCTAGGAGTCACATTTTAAAAAGTAAAATGAAAAAATGAAGTTAATTTTAATGTGTTATTTTATTTAACTCAGTATATTAAAAATATTTCAATATGTAATCAATATGAAAACTATTAGGTTTTTTTTATGCAAAGTCTTTGAAATATAATGTATATTTTACACTTCTGGCACAACTCAACTTTGATTAGCCACATTTCTAGTGCTCAGTAACCACACATAGTTAGTGGCTACTGTTTTGGACCACTTAGGTCTAGAGTGTTCAGTGAGATTATGGTGAAGCCAGGAAATCAGGGAAGGTATAAGAGGAGCACACATGAATTTCTAAGGTAAACCTAGCACAGGGAATTCTGTATGAAATGGTATGAAATTTCAGGAGAGTCAGATTGAGAAACTGGTGTGAAACAGAGTTTTTCTGGTCGGTGTGGAAACCAGCTGGAAGATGGGAATAGCAGAGATTCAAAAGAAGATGAAAACAGGAAATGGCAGAAATTGACAATGGCCAATATTCTATAAGAGGAACAAGGTAATTGATTATCATTTCAAGGAAAACATCTTTCCCGATCAAAGGCTTTGTAGCCTAGGCTATGTCATTGCAGTTTGGAGGAGAGTAGTAATTTCTCATAATGACACCCAAGAGAAACCATTGAATCAGGAGATAAAATTGATTGCAGAGAAATATAGGGGTAGCAGGGAGGTAGTAGAGGATGATTTACACTAATATAGTAGAGAGGAAGGTTCTGAGGTAAATGATTGATTTTTATGAAATAAGAACTGGATAGAGTTCTTAGTGACTTAAGAGCAAATGAAAGATGCAGAATATTATATCAAAATTTATTGCTTAGGCAGAGAATAAGACCTAGTGATAGGGACATTGGCCACAGTATATAAGAGAGGTTAAGAGCTCATGCTTTTATCTTTGGTCCAGTCTTGGCCTGACCACTTAACTTTATATTCCTTGGCATATTACAACCACCTAACCCTCAGTTTGTTCACAAATTGGCAGAAATAGTATCTACCTCATAGAGTAATGTAGATTGAGATTATGCATACAGTGACCTTGACCAGTATGACACATCTTCCTGTTATTCCTCTTAGTTTGGAATATCTAAAGGAAGGAAAAAGAGTTACAATAGTGTTTTCTTGGAATACATCCTCATACCGTATCTACTAAGCTATTACCCCTTATGGCAATTTTCAGAGTTCAGTTCGGTGAAACCTCTTGATAATTGATTTTTCTTTTTACTCAATTAAAATTAAGTGCAGAAAGATTTTCTAAGTCTTGTTTTGTGAATGGCGTGGGTAGTGAAAATGAAAACAGAAGTCTGGGATTGAGTCCCCGATCTACCACATAATGACCTAATCAGTTCATCTCTCTGGGACTCAGTTAAGATTGAAGTAATTAGTGATTCTCAAGCTGTGGTTCGAGGACCTCCCAACATTAGAATCACCTTGAGTACTGGACAAAAATTCTTGAACCCTGCTTTAGACCCACTGAAGTAATAGGGTAGAGCCAAAAGAGTTTTATTTAGCACTCAAGTGTAGCTTATTCACACCATATCTAACCACCAGAAAAGATGATTCCAAGATCTGTTTTTTCCTTTTTTCTTTTATTATCCTCAATCACGGATATTTTTTCATTACTTTTTGAGAGAGAGGAAGGGAGATAGAGAAACATCAGTGTGAGAGAGACTCATTAATTGGTTGCCTCCTATGCACACCCTGTCCTGGGGTTGTACATGCTCAGACCAGAGATCGAACCTGCAACCTAGGTATATGCTGTGACCTGGAATGGAGCTCATAATCCTTTGGTCACAGGATGGATGACACTCCAACCAACTGAGCCACCCTGGCCAGGGCCCAAGGTCTGTTTTGATTCAATTATGAATCTACTCACTGGATGTTAAGTCTACAGTAGGAGTTGGGTCAGAATAATGATATCTATTCCTATTTACCCTGTAGGATTGTTGTGAGCCTCAAGTAAGATACCTTTAAGTTTGTAAAAGTAAGTTTAAGTGAAAAAACCAAATTTTAGAATCCTGTAGATTATAATGTCTATAATACATGTTACACAAACATACATTATAATATCCATGTATATAAACACTGACTCTTACGTATGATTTATACATGAGGTGAATCTTGGCGGATCACAGGTCTTGTCAAGTATTTGATACCGGATTTTGTGTGTACAAAATGAGTTCATTTTTATCTTCCATATCTCATTTAATTTTTTGCTTTTTTTAGTCACATAGAGGCTAAGCAGGATTATAGACATTTAAACCAGATGACTGTATCATTTGAAATAAGGACTGTTCTAATTTTTGAATTTAGAGGTTTAACATTTCATATTAGGAATATTAACATTAGAAATAATAATTCCTAATATTAGTATTAGGAATAATTCTTTTTTAATAATTTCTGTGACTTTTAATTGTTTAAGATATAAATCCTGTTTAGGGATTATCTGTAGTATACCTTTAATACTCTTTTCCCACCAATTAACCCCTGTGCTCTCAACACACCAAAACACCAACCCAGAATAAGAAGCCTCCCCCACTACTAGGGTATTTTCTCTGAGAATAAAATATAATCCCCTGTTTTCTCCATTTCGAGAGAAGACAGACTATTATTGAATATCTCCTTTGTGCTAGTTACAGTGTTTCATGCTTAAACATTCTTGTTTTCATATTTAATCCCTACACATAACTTAATATATAGATACACTTATTAAAAATTCAGCATCCAAACAAAAAAACATAATTTCAGAGAGTTTAATTAAGAGGGTCTGGATTGGGTCCCAGAATCAGCATTTGGTGATTTTGATGGAAGTTGTGCAGGTCCCACACCGGAAATATTGCTCTGACTTTCTTGTTGCCTCTAGAGGCATAATTTATGCTACTGGCTGCATAGCATAAATTAGAAATAGTATAGTATACTTCCATGTTGAAAATGATCATAAAAATGTTGCCCATCACATGTGTTGGTGTGTGGTTTTCCTCAGGAATTAAAGATGATATTAACACAGATGTCAGATGAAGGTGACAGACTGACCACCTGCAGGTTAAAGCTGTTTAGTAGCATAGAAAACATTTTTTTTAAATTCTCACTTGAGGATATGTTTACTGATTTTTAGAGAGAAAGGGAGGAGTTGGGGGAGAAATAGAGAGACAGAGAAACAGAGTGAGACAGAGAGAGATGGCCAAATTTGTGTGAGGGAGAAACATCGATTGGCTGTATCCTGTATTTGCCCCTCCTGGGGATCCAACCTGCAACATAGGTGTGAGCCCTAACTGGGAATTGAACCTGCAACCTTTTGGTGCATGGGACTATGCTCCAACCAACTGAGCCACCTGGCCAGGAATTATAGAACACATTTTTATTAAAAAAAAAAAAAATCAACCCTGTCTGGTGTGGCTCGGTGGATCGAGTGCTGGCCTGAAAACCAAACAGTTAGTTCAATTCCAGGTCTGTGCCTGGGTTGTGGACCAGATCCCCAGTAGGAGGCGCACAAGGGGCAACCACACATTGGTGTTTCTTTCCCTCTCTTTCCCCTTCCCTTCTCCTCTCTAAAAATAAATAAATAAAATCTTAAAAAAATTATCTTAAAGAAATCATAGGACATAAGATCTACTTCTTGGCCTTTCTTTCTAAGTTAGCTTCAGGGATCCAAAAACATTACAGGCTATTAGTGGAAGCTGTTAAGATTTTGTGGCAAAATAAATAGGGAAGGAGAAAATAGGATAGCAGGCAGTGTCTGGTACTCCTGTGAAGAAAAACTATTGAGCTTTATTGTATGCCTGGTACTATGCTTCTGCAAGCATCTTCAACACTAGCATTCACCTCTTGAAAGGATTAAATGCCTCTATTCCCATCAATGATCCTCATGTTTTGGTCTTTTTTCCTTTTCTCATTTAAACAGTTTGTTCACTCATTCTTATTTCTGTTTTTCTTCTAATATGTCTCACTTGTTCTCTCTCTTCCCAACTTCTTCCTTTTTACTGTATAGTATAATTATAAAATGAATGAAATAGCTTACAAAAAACTGAAAATTCCGAAGTAGTAAAGTAAGCAAAAAACTAAAATTTGGTTTCGTAAAACCAATTTTCTTACACCGGTGCTGCTTCCTTTTCTCTTAAGCATTACCTCAAAGCCTCTCCTTAGGTGTTAGATACATGACATGTGTTTACAGTATTTATACTTGAAAATGTTAATATTAGAGACAGATCTTGGATTGTGTGGATCCTAGGATATAATTTTCATCAGCTTATCACTATCATTCTCTTCATCACATTTATGAGGCTTTTAATATCTGTAGATATGTAAGTTCCCTTTGGGCTGGTACTTTATTCAGTTACAGTTTGCATTCAATATTATTATTTTAAAAATGTTTTTATTGCTGATCAAGTACAGTTGTCCCCATTTTTCCCCCATTGCTCTCCCCTGCCCTCCCCAGCTCTCCTTCCACATTCGATCCTCCTCCCCATTGTCCTTGTCCATCCATGGGTCCTTTAGGGGAAGGGTCAAGTCAAGGAACATGCATTCAATATAATTTTGTATTAGTTTCATGTGTCCAGCATAGTGGTTAGATAATCATAGACTTTACAAAGTGATTCCCCTGATATTTCCAGTACCCTCCTGTCACCACATATAGTTATTAACAATATTATTGAGGCTCAAACTTCTATTGAAGTTGTTCACTATTCTTGATTTGTTTCTAAACAGCAAAATTGTGCTTCACTGAAAATTGAGTCAGGTGGTGATAAGTGCTAAATGGGAAGAGAATATGTCAATTCCACTAGGAATTGGTCTTCAGACTTAGTGGAAGGCCAGGGATTAGAATTGTTGACCCCTGAGTCACCAGCCAGCCAGCTGCTTAACTGAGAACAACTCTGATGGATGCAGTTGTTACCCATGTCCTTTCAACTGCTTTTTGTCTCCATCCTTTTCTTCTGTCCTGTTGCTCCTGTTCCTTCTTTGTCTCCTCAGTGTACAAATACATCACTGAGTATAAAAAGAGGTAACAATAGTAGCATTATTATTGAAATCTATGTGTCTCTGAATTCCTTTGCTCTCTGCTTACACATGTTCTGATCTCAGACTTCCATTCTGAGGATAGACCTAAACATTGGCCAGCTGTGTGCTTAGTTTCTGGCCCAGGGGAAAGTATCTTTTAACTTGGAGGAAACTGCCCTATGTTTGAACTTCTTTAAATCTTATTTTGGTCTGTTTCAGTGGCTCACTGGTAAAAAAAAAAAAAAAAGTCTCATGTTTAATTGTTTCACAAGTAAAGGAGTAGGAATAACTCAATAATTGTTAGGGTTCTGTGGATCTTTGTTCTTTAAGAGAATGATTGGTATAAACATTTCTGAGTGGGAGGATGTTGAAAAAATGGTGAATTGCATTCAAGGTGGCCTAACAGCATTCTTTTCAAAATACTTAACTTACTAGAAGATAAGTAAGGATGTATCAATGTGTTGTCTCCCTTCCAATATCAGATTTAAAAGTAAATAGGGAGGGGAGGTGTATGTAGTGATGGAACTGTTTCATATTATGATTATGTTGATGTATACATGAACCTACACATTTGAAAAACATTGCTTAGAATTAACACACTCACGTAAGTACAAAACTGGGGAAATCTGAATCCCATTAGTGGATTGTATCATTGTCAATATCATAGTTATCCCGTAGTTTTGTAAGATCTTACCATTTGAGGAAACAAGTTAGGGGTACATAGAATCTCTCTATATTATTCCATACAACTGCATGTGAATCTGTCATTATCTTAAAATAAAATGTTTAATTAAAACAAGTAAATAGTTTAACCTAATTGACTGTTCTTTTTTTCTACTTTTCCACGGTTGTCTGTCATACTGCTGAACACAAAAAGTATTATTTTACTATTAGCTTAAAAAAACAAGAGTTTTCCTAGCTTTATTAATTGGATATAGGTGGTGACATATTAGAAAATAATTCTCTACGTAGTAAAACATATCAGTTATTGATTATTGTTGAAATAAATGTGGCTTGTTTTCAGTGTAAACATGACATTTCAAGTGAAAGTTTTATTAGTGAAGGTGATAAAAATTGTGAACTAAATGTGGAATGCTTTACAGATATTTATATGAAAGCTTTCTGAAGGAGGCTAGTCTAGACTATTTTCTGCTATAACTTTGATCTTGGTTAAAACAGTGTAACATTTATCACGCTACTTTTTTGGTTTTTTTTTTTTTTTACTTTTCAAAAACTTTTTATTAACTGCTGACTGGTTATACAGAGAAATATGAATGCTTACAGTAAAAGTCATTGCTTGTATAAATGTTTTGTATCATTAAGTTGTCTGGGGAAATCTATTGAGATATTATTAAAATAATTCTATTGTGGTAATTAATAATAGAACAAATTTGTTGGATTTTGGGCAGTATCAAGGCTGTAAACCAATAGCAAGGCTGTTAAAGTGTTAAATTATTTTCTTTCATTTTAGAAGGTAAAGATTAAAGCTGGATTTAGAGAAAATATTTTAAAATTATAAATGTGAAAGATTTAGATTAGATACACTTTGTAATATTAAATAAACGTGTGTGTTAATCTGATTTCATTATTCAAACAGTTCTTAGTTGTTTGGGAAATATTTCCAAACTAGAGTTATTTTGCCTTTGTTCATTTTATGATCTGGTAACTTCTCCAACTTTTTCAAGCATTTTCTCTGTGTTTTAACTCCACTCTGCTATGCCACCCATTAAAAGGGTTTAGAGATAGGGAGGATGGTTGTAGAAAGACAATATCAAGGCTTGAAAGAGTTTGATGTTCAAAGAAAGTTCACTGACTGCTGTGAATTGAAGCTGAAGAGGAGCCAAACTGTGGAAGGATTTAAGTGTTTGAGTTTTATTTTAAGGCCTATGACAGTGGAAAGCCGTTCGATGGCTTTAAATTAGGGGAGTGACTTGATTTTGTTGGCTTTAATAAAGGCTCTGACTTCTGGATGGAGAAGTGATTGGATGGGATAAAAGTGGAACCTGGGAAATCAGGGAGACTATTGCTTTTCTTCAGGGAGATTGGTGATTCCCAATAATAACCTTTATACTCAAGTGGCACTTACCTCCTTCAAACACTGGTTTAGATTTTTTCTAATTCTATCACTTATGACTTAAATCTCTGACCTGATTTTGGTGTTTTTGTTTTGTTTCAGTTATCGATAAATTTTCATTTGACAAAATAGCTAACATTATTTTATTTTACTCATTATGGGTACTAGTATGAATTTCTTTATGGCTAGTACACCTTTATGGAGAGCTTATTTACTTTCTAAATTGTCCTTATTACCTACGAATGAGTTGATGTGGTTGCTCTTAATATCAGACAGACTAGTGAGCACTTAGTATGCTATAAGTATTCTCACTTGATTTTTGTTTTTCTTTATTTACCTTTTTATCTTATAAATTCAGTGTAAGACAAAAGTCTATTTTTTTAGAGGCATTAACACATTTTTTATTTCTTTTACATAACGTACATGTAAAGTACTTGATAAAGATTAAAATTCCATAGTCTTTGTGATTTTCTCATTATTTATCTATCATCACTGCCTTCCCACTTACCTTAGAGGAGAAATTAGAATAAACCTTAATTGAAGTTCAGATGTATCTAATGATTTGTGAGTTTCTCTCTTACTTTCTACTTTCAGTGTTTTGTTTTGAAAATAAACCTCTCATTTTTCTCTTCTTTTCAGGTTGAGGTTAAAGATTTCTCAGATTTTGAAAATACTTTCTTTTTCACTATTTCTGCTTAGTACCTGAATGTCATAGTGCCTGATACAGTGTGTTCCAGCACTATATGAGGTCTCTTAAGAAGTTATCCAGCCATGTAGTATGAAAAATAGAGGAATTTATTGAAGAAGATACAAGATATAAGAAACACTGTACATAGGACAATGACACCTCAGTCCCCTTCAAAGTTGGCACCTTGGTATCTCGTGCACTTCTCCCAATCGCCATCAGGTGCCCCCATCGTATTTTCCTAAATCTCGATCTCTTCCCTTTCAAAGGTGATTTTAGTTTTGGGAAAAGCCAGAAGCTGCAGGGTACCATATCTGGGCTGTTGTGGCTGAGTCACCTGGGTGATTTGATGTTTTGCCAAAAAATTGCAGGACATGTGATGCATGGGCAGGCATGTTGTCATGAGGCTGCCAATCACCAGCTCCGGCCTTCTGAATCATCCAAATAGTTTCTGTAGAGGAATGTTCAAGCTTAATGCAAAATCTGATACAGATTCATTATTCTGCTTGCTCACTGATTTTGAATGCGATGGCCACACAGTACACATGCTCACTTAAGGGCATCTACCATCCCCACTGACCAGTGCAATGAAGTCGTCATTCTTCACACATGTGCATTCTAGTCCATTCTCCTTGGCTGCCAGGTTACATCAATGTTAGTGCAAACCGTTCTCATTATATTAACATGGCTGGACTTTTTCTGGATAGACCCTGCTGTATATTTGTGAATGTAGATGATGCTTTGTGTCCTTTTCTTGTTACATGTCACCAAAATAGACATTAAAAGTGTCTTGCCAGAGTGGAAGGGGTAGAAGAGTAGAATTTTCTCATTTGTGAGGGGGAAAACATTGGGCTCTTTTTCCTGTTTTTTGTTTAATTGGAAATCTCTCCCCATAATATTATAAGAAGCCTACTTATATTGATTAAAATGAGTGAAAGCCATGTTTTTCTTAAAACCATTACCTCTCCCCTCTTTTTGATAATTAAAAAGGCCCAGGGAGGTTGAGGTCTGGAAATCTGCCAGGCTTTCTTGGACTGTCGTAGAAAAAGAGTCTTAAATGTAGTCCTAGGTGCTAGTTAATTGAATCAGAAATTTGGAGGTTTGTGATCTGCTCTTTTTGCTGGCTCATGTATATATACACATAGGCCTACTTTATATATTCAGAAAAGTGAAGTTCTTTGGTAATTGATGACAAAAATCAATGCTTTGTTCTAGACTACCAATCATATATACCAAGTTGAAGTATATTTCTGCCCAAACATGCCCAAATGATGTCAGGTCATTCCTTAAGAAGTTGAGAGTGGTTACCTTTAAAGATAAAATCTCTCTGATTCTGATGCCTTCATACTGTATTTTCTCTGCCTGTATGTCAGTGTGTCTGTATCTGTGACTTCTAAATAAATCTTTCTTTCTTTTGGAAGGAAATACTACAATGGATGTCTTTTGTTATTTGGTAGTTAGTAACTGAGTGCTGGCTTGTTAGAATCATTTATTGAACAAGCCCTGTGTGGAGAGTACCTTCTGTACTTAGTGAAGAATTTAAGAAATAAAGTGTTCTAAAAGTTTTGCTAATACAGTAATGCACCTTTTTGTATTAAACTGGATTTATAATTAAGTGAATTAAGAAATAGGCAGTTGTAAGAAATTTATTTAAAGGGGCTTCTTGCCCTGAGTGGTGTGGCTCAGTGGGTTAGGCTTTGTCCCAGTGAGGGCACATGCCTGGGACATGGGCTGGTCTCTGGTTGGGGCACGGGAGAGGCAACCATCCATGTTTCTCTTGCACATTGATGTTTCTCTCCCTCTCTCCCCCTCTCTCTAAAAAATAAGTAAATAAATAAAAATCTATAAAGGGGCTATTGCTTCTTTTATAAAAGAAAGTTCTACCATTACAAATTTGGTGCTCTCTTTGGGACTTTAAATTTATGTTTAGGCTTTTTAAGAAAGAGGTTTGAAAAAATGAGCCGATTTATGTTTTGGGGTCTTTTTTTTCCAAATCTTGGTCTGTATATAAGTAGATACATACTTTTTTGGAACTATCTGTATGGGGAAAATTACTCACTTCTCAGTTAACAATGTTGAAATACATTTTAGGTGGTTATCTTAAATAATTTGTCAGGAATTAACATTAGGAGTCCTTAAATAACCAGTGGTTAAATGTTGACTTCTAAGTACTTTTACTGTCCTTACACTCACACGTGCTTACGCTGTGTGGAATGTCACAACCTGGGTTTATCTTTTTAGCTTTATTACATATTAGTTGTGTTTTTGTATTACTTCAGCTAGATGGACAGAATCTTGCAATATTTTGTCATACTGATAGTAAGTACTAAGTACAGAATGTAACAGACAAGGCAAAAAATATTCCTGGGAAGAATGCCAGAAAGTGTTTGTGTGTTTGTTTTTCTTTAAAAGTGCCTGTTTGGTGGTAGGAAGGTGCTTAGTATAAAAAAAAAAAATAGATGGATTGGCAGGACCTAGAATGTTGCATAGCCATGCAGAAACTTTATTTGAAAATTTATTTTCCTTCCTCATATTTGTGACCTGTTTATCAGAAGTCTTTTGGGACATTGTGGACTTTACTTATCTTGCTAATGCTTAAAAACAGCCCAGGGCAGCCAAATAGGGAAGGTGACTTGTGTTCTATGATGTGTATTAATATAGAAAAGAAAAAATACCAGGAGACCTATGGTGTGCTTATAGTTGCAATAGAAATTATTAAAATGAGTATTTCAGTTTGGAAACATTACACAACACAAAAGTAATAAACAAGAATTTAAAAATTTTCTCTTCTAATAGTAGGAATCTCAGTTATAAACATGAAAAAGGCCATTGGTGATTTTGAAAATAAAGCGATTTAAGTGATTTTATATTGTTATTATTTAATGTCATAATGAGTTTTCAGTTTTTGTTCTTTTAATAGAGTGCATTGGTACTCTAATAAATACTGCTATTTTTCCTAAAATGTTAGTTTAAACTGCCAGATAATATTTTGATGAAAACTTTTATGATGAGTTTTTTTTAAACAGGTGTTTTGTTTTTTAAAGGTTCTCATTCTTACTACGTTCTAAGGTTCTTCAAGGATAATGTTTCATATTATAGCAGTTGAAGTTGTCCATTTTTACTTTTTTACATCATAGTTTGATGAGTTGCTATAAAGAAGGCCTGCATATTCCCAAGTAAATCACTAAAAAACCTTAATGTTCACAGTATCTTTTCAATGTAATTGAGACTTGTAGATTGTTTTTAGTAGGCTGTGTGTGTATGGGCTTTCCTAATATATTTTAGGAGTTCTGTTCTGATTTTGAGAATTTGCATCCGTTACTCCTATAAATTTAGGCCCAATTTGGCTTTTGTACAATTTATAAAATAGCCCATTAATTCTGATGGGAGTGCTTATCTCTAGCTGTAGTCACCATGATCTCCTGCCCCCCAAAAGATGAACATCCAATATCATAAATCTTCTTTAATACAGCCCAAGTAATAGGTGTATGTACTTGTACCTGTTTTGATGAAATTTGTGTTTTTAATGATTGCTGGAGAACTACATAGAACTATTTTAATCTTGACACCTGGGGACTTTATAGATATCCCACACATTTTGAGGCTATAGGCAAAACATTTTTCTTTTTCCCCTTATATTTAAAGATATTTATCCTGGGCAATACATATTTTTCATGACAGTAAGACTAAATATCAGGAAGAGAGTTAGCAACAAAGAGAAACAAAGGGTAGTAAATATGTATGGGAGCAAGCTTTGTTTTGTCAGATGATGTAAGTTAAACATGTAGAAACAGCCCATCACATAACCTAAATCACTTTTACGAAGCAAATCACTGAAAAATTTGTAAAGTTTTAAAAATTATAGGTAATACACAATAGTACAATATATTAGTTTCAGATGTACAACATAATGAATAGGCTATTATGTAACTTATGAAGTGGTCACCTCGGTAAGTCTAGTACTCTTAGACACTGTACATAGTTATTAACAATATTATTGACTGCATTCCCTATGCTGTACTTTACATACCTCTGACTATTTTTATATTTGGCAATTTGTACTTCTTAACCCCTCCACCATTTTCACCCATCCCTCCTACTCCCCTCCTATCTGGCAACTAGCAATTTGTCCCTGTATCTATGAATTTTATTTTTTCTTTTTAAAATTATATTTTATTGATTATGCTATTATAGTTGTCCTGATTTTTCACCCTTTGCCCCCCTCCAACCAGCACCACTTCCCCACTCCCTCAGGCAGTCCCCACACCATTGTTCATGTCCATGGATCATGAGTAGTTTCTTTGGCTATTCCTTTTCCTGTACTGTACTTTACATCCCCATGGCTATTCTGTAACTACCTATTTGTACTTCTCTTTTTTTCATTTTTTTAATTAAATACTTTTGAATTTTATTGTTCAAGTACAGTTTTCTGCCTTTTCCCCCCACCCCTCCCCACTACCCCAGCCATCCCCACCTCCCTCCCCTGTTTCAATCCCCCCCCCTTGGTTTTGTCCATGTGTCCTTTATAGTTGTTCCTGTAAACCCTTCACCTTTTCCCCACCCACTAAATCCTCCCCTCTCCCCTCTGGTTACTGCCAGTTCGTTCTTAATTTCAGTGTCTTTGGTTATATTTTCCTTGCTTGTTTGTTCTGTTGATTAGGTTTCAGTTAAAGGTGAGATCATACGGTATTTGTCTTTTACCGCCTGGCTTATTTCACTTAGCATAATGCTCTACAGTCCCATCCATGCTGTCACAAAGGGTAGGAGCTCCTCCTTTCTTTCTGCTGTGTGGAATTCCATTGTGTAAATGTACCATAGTTTTTTGATCCATTCATTTATGAGTTTTAAACCAAATCACTTTTACCTCTTACTTTCTTATACTCAGAGAGATGAAATGAAGGACTATGGAAAGCAAAAACTTGGTATTAGTGTTCTAATTTGCCACTCCTTTTTAAAACCTGTGGCCATCTGGTCAGCATAAATATTATACACCCTTGGTTTTTGTTGGGTAGTTAGCATTGCTTACTGACTTTCTTTCCGTTTCAACATAGTTTACTCATTGTTGTCAAATTAATCTTAAAGATATCTCTTCTAACTTTTGCTGTCTTGCAGACCTGTCTATATTACACCCAATACTAAAGAATATGAACCACTTATGTCTAGTGAGAGCAGTTTTCTCAAACACTGATTATTCACAACCCTGTTTATTTGGTTATGATCTTCCCTATGTTTACCTTATTCTGTCTGTTTTTAATAACCCTGCCGTAGTTCCATTTCCTCTATAAAATCTCCCCTTTTTGTCCCTGCGAATTGATTTAGTACAAGTTTATTGAGTTCTTGTATGTTCCAGGCACTGGTGATACAGAGATAATACCGGAGTTTGTTCTAGAAGCTCTTAGTCTAATGGAGATACTAGGTTTTTATCTTCAAATTTCTACAGCATTTATCTGTAGCCCCTATCTTGGTCTTTTAATTTATAGTACAAGCATATAATCAGTTTTTTTGTGTGTATATATTCAATATAAAGCAAAGTTTTCTCTAAAAGACTACTTCTCGGAATAAAAGAGTCATTTTATATTTGAATCCATACAGAGTTTTTTCATATTTGAGGCTCTCTCAATAATTTTATTTTGAATAAAAATACAATATTTGAAGAAGACAGACAACCTTGAAATGATGCCAGTCAGTGCAAGTTTTGAATGTTTATGGAGGTTTCTGGAGGAAATAGATAGAAAGGGATAAAGAGTTTAACAAATAGGAATCTATTCATGGGGGTAGTGAGGGCTTACTATCATAATTTGTTGTAAACTATTTACAAAGGTTTTTTAAAAGTTTAAAAATTCACTTTTAAAATAAATATTGTTAAGTAGTTACTCTTATATACCTATAGAACAATGGAAAAAACCACTGGCTTAGTATTATGTGTTGGATATATGTGGCTTGGAGGAATATTTCCAGTGACAATAGCCTATATGACTTCAAAGGTATTGCTTTTTAAAGAACTTAAACAAAGGTAAAAATTACTAACATTTTGACACCTTTAGATGACTGAAAAGGAAGGTAATGAGATGACACTTGTCAGAAGACGTATGTGAAGTTTTGAACAAAATTGTGTAAAATCTTTGTGTTTTATGATTTTAAAATATTTATAAAATTAAATTAATGAATTAAAATAAGTATACACTGGACTGTTTCACATAAATATACAATGTTTGTATATTTCAAGTTGGTCAAAAATTTTCAGAAAATCTCATTGGGGGAAAATTGAGGATCCTTCATGTTGACTAATAAAATGCTGTTTATATTTACTTATTTTAGGGTTTCTTGGTGCCATGAAGGATTGTATTGTACCAGAATTTCCCAATTATTTAATTTACCCAAAATCATTCTTTTGTGTATTGTTTTTGATACTTTTTTATTTTTTATTTGTAGTATAAAATGTTTTGGATTAAAAGTATCATTCACTTTGATTCCTTCCATAGCTAATTCTCTTTGGACATGTGTTCTATCCCTAACTGGAAGAGAGCAATGACATGTGAAAGGGAAATAAGAATATCTTTTCAAGTTGGATTTATTATTTTTGAAACTTCATTAACCTTTCTTAGAAGACTAAGTTGCCTCTTTATACTATATTTTCAGTATCTTGGTGATAGCTTCATACAGCATTAGAACACCTTTTTAGAAGTGGGACTCAGGTTCCTAAGTTGTCACATACAGTTCTTTCTGTTTAAAGTTGGTTGTATACGTAGGAAAATTGTGAGGGTAAGGCTAGTCACAGGGCTATGAAAAACATTATTGTCTTAATTAGAAAAGAAATCAATGCAATTCATAATTGTAAAATACACTTTAATTCCATCTGCCATTTTCAAAGGAGCACGGAGCAGTAGTAGTTGGTGGTTTTTTAAATCTTTATTCAGCTGTTGAGTTTTTACATTTTATTCATTAACTACTGTTTGTGTTTGGAGGGTAAGTAAATGAATAGTCTTAGACCCAGTGGCATTGTAAAAGGACATGTATAGGTGATTAAAAAACAGTGAATAAATATAAAATAAAACATTTTACCGGTATATTGGATTGCAAGTAGTATGCGTTTTGGGGAAATGAAGAGTCCTGATCAAAGGACTTACAGGATTTTGTTATAGTTACCTTGAGAAAACATGAAAATTGTCATATGTGAGATTTAACCTGGGAGGCTTTGTGTAGGAGGTGGGCTTTTAGGAACTTACGAGAATGATGGTAGATATCAATGAAATATTTCTTAAACCATGTTTCATTGCTCTAGCACCATTTATTGAAAAGGCTGTGTATCTCCTCCATTGAATTGCTTTTGATTATTTGCCAAAAATTAATTGGGCAAATTTGTGTGGATCTATTTCCGGGGTCTCTATTTCATTGACCTTGTGTCTGTCCTTCTGCCAGAACTTGTCATGCTTACTGCAGCTATGTGGTGAGCCTTAACAGCTGGAAGAGGGATTTCTCCCACTTTGTTGTTCTTTCTCAATTTTAGAATAAGCTCATGTATGTTTAAAAGGAAATTGCTGAGATTTTGATATGAATTGAACCTATACATTAACTTAAAGAAATTGGCATCTTTATTATGTTTCATCTTCAATCCATGAACACGGTACGTCTCTCCAAGTACTTGTCTTCGATTTCTTTCATCAACATTTTATAATCTTCATTATACAGATCCTATATATGTTCTGTTAGATTACATTTAACTATTTTATTTTCTTATGAGCAACAGTAACTGGTATTTCATTTTTAATCTCAGTTCCACTTGTCCATTCTGTCAGTAGATAGAAATACAATTGAGTTTTATGTGTTGATCTTATATCCTGTGGCCTTACTGAACTCACTAGTTCTAGCATTATTTTGTTTTAAGATTTTTAGGACTTTCTAGATAGACAGTCATGCCATCTGCAAATAGAATCATTTTATATCTTCCTTTTCAATCAGCATGCCCTTAATTTTCTTCTTGGCTTATTGCAATAGCTAGAACTTTTAGTACTGTTATATAATAACAGTGGAAGTAGGCATCATTGCTTATTTCTGATCTTAGAAGGATTTGTTATACTTAAGATTTGTTATAACTACTCTGAGTGTGAATTATGACAGTATGGTATTATTTATAATATTAATTATGGAATTACTATGGAATTTGAATCAGATGTGAAAGGTTTGGTAACTGGTGCAAGGTCACAGTTTGTGAACGAAATTCCAAGTTCAGGTCACAGTCTACTAAGCCAGTACCACTTAATTTAACTAAGAAGGAACATAAGATTACCAGTGGGTCTTTGCTGCCCCCCTCCCAAAATACACACATATCAAGATATATTTATATATATAAATTAATATCCCCCCCAATGAGCTTTTCAGATACTCATTCCCAGGGCCTACAAAAGGGTATTCAAACATGTAGGGGATTCAAATGGACAGCATATTTTTTTATGGACGTATGTTTTCATTTCTTAAGTAAATAAGTACCTAGGTATGCGATTGCTAGATAGTATGTTAGGTGTATATCAAATTTTTCCAAAATGGCTGGACCATTTTGCATTCCCACCCAGTGTGTGAAAGACCCATCCAGTTGCTCTACATATTTATCAACACTTGAGATTTCTGGTTTTTTCTTTGTTACTCTGATTAATATTAGGTTTTTGCATTTTCTTAATCATTAATGATATTGAGTACCTTTTCATGTAGTATTTTTCATTCCTATCTCTTTGGCAAAACATCTATTTGAACCTTTCACCATTTTTTAGAAAGTAGGTAGTGCATTTTCTTACTGAGTTATGAGAGGCCTTTCTATATTCTGAATATCAGTTCTTTTTTAGATAATAATTTGCAAATATTTTCTCTCAGTCTGTGATTTTCTTCCTTAACTTTTGAAGAGAAGTTTTATGGAGTTCAATTTATCAGTTATTTTTTAATAGTTCATATGTTTTGTTTTCTAAGATATCTTTTATATTTAGTGTCCCAAAGATTTTCCATCTCTTTTTTCCTAGAAGTTTCATAGTTTCAGGTTTTATTTAGGTCTACAATATGTTTAGAATTAATTTTTGTATATGGCGTGAGATGTGAGTTGAGTGTTTTTTGTTTTTTGCTTTGCATGTATAGGTGTATAATTGTTTGGTGACAGTGTTGAAAAGACTATGATCTCTCTAGTGGGGTTTATTGGTGTCTTTGCTGTATATCAATTGACCATGTATGTGTGGACTTCTGGATTCTCTGTTCTGTCCCATTGGTGCATGTGTCTGTCTTCTCACTGAGACCACACTGTCCTGATTGCGGAAGTTTTATAGAAAGTCTTAAAAACAGATAATGTGGTTTCTCTTCTGTAACTCTTTTTCAGAATTATTTTGGGTATTTCTATTCTCTTGCTTTTCCATATAAGACAACAGATAATTAAAGTTAGGTACAGTGCAGAATCTGAAGTCATTAATGAACTTTTTGTTCTCTGTAACATTAAAATGTATTGGGCTATCTTGAACATTGAATAGATTTTTTCCCCCTTGAATGACTTTGTAACATGACACCTAATTCATTTGAAAAGTATTGGTTCTCTGAATTATATAGACCTTGTGAATATTGGCACATTTTATTATTCAGTATTTATATGTAGCATTTGTTAATATTGTCACTGATCTTGTCAGAAAGTTTAAGTATTGGGAAGGCGTCATGCTAATGGTGGGGGATACAAATTTTCTAAAATTTTTAATTTTGTTTGAAAACTCAAATATCACTGGTGATGCATACTGTCAGTTGTTTTTCTTGAAGTAACAGGTTTACTTGGTTCATTTTTGGGACCACGTCTGCCAGATACCCAAGTTGGAATAAGCATGGTTGGTTTATTTTGCAGCTTCATCATGCAAGGGCTTTTTCTTGAGGCAGCCGTTTTTAGTATGCGGCCGTTTTTAGTATGCAGAAGTGCTGTTGTTCAGTTCCTCCCTTGTCATACAGAATATTGAAGTCTACTCAAAGGATAAGATTTAATAAAATTAACAACTTTTATGCTTTTTATCAAGGACATTCTTTAGTAAAGTGAAACTGGTCTTTTCTGGAGACATCTTGTGGTAATATGTACTCACTTTCTGTTATTATCTTTATTATGCTTAAAGTGAGTGATTGACCTGGAAACCTAACCCAAATGGTATAACACTAGGAAGACAGTAAATTGTTGATGTTTTTGGAACATCTGAAGTTAGTATACTGAGAGACAAATCTCTTATTTTAAGAGCTAATGAAGTTATATTAAGTTTTTGTTTTATTATATTATAGGTGCTATACTTGGTAGATCTGAAACTCAGGAGTGTATTTTCTATAATGCTAATTGGGAAAGAGATAAAACCAATCGAACTGGTGTTGAACCCTGTTACGGTGACAAAGATAAACGGCGACATTGTTTTGCTACCTGGAAGAATATTTCTGGTTCCATTGAAATAGTGAAACAGGGCTGTTGGCTGGATGATATCAACTGCTATGACAGGTAAGGAAACATTTCATTTTGTATAATAATGTTGAATAAATTTTGCCACCACCACCCTTTTTAAAGGGGAAAGATCAATACGTGGATTTTCATTTTCTCTCCTTTTTAAACATGAGAGATTATGAAGAACATTATAACATGCTTTAATGACAAGATATATATTTTAAAGTACTAAAATAAGCATGACATGTTTATGTTTTATCTTTGATATGCTTTGAACAATTGACCAAAGAGTGAGAAATATATTGGGTTGGCCAGAAAGTTCATGTTTTTTTCCATAAGATGTCTCTAGTAGCACTTAGTTGTTTTTAACTTCATTTGAAACAATTTTGTTAGATTGTATTATAACAGCTATAATATCAGCGTGCTTTTAAAAAAAACTTATCAAAATCGGTGAATTTTTTGTGTAGCTATTTTAATAGCTGGAAGATGGAAGAAAATACGAAACTTTTCGGCATATTATGTTATATTATTTCAAGAAAGGTAAAAACGTAACTGAAATGCAAAAAAAAGATTTGTGCAGTGTATGGAGAAGGTGCCGTGACTGATTGAATGTGTCAAAAGAGGTTTGCAGAGTCTCTTGGTACTATTATTTTTGCCAAATAATTCTTTGCTGTGGGGCTGTCTCATGCATTGGAAAATGTGTAGCAGCACCCCTGGCCTCTACCCAGTAGAAGCCAATAGCTGGAGATGGCCAACATACTCAAAATATCCAAATCAATAAAGTTATTGGTGAAAATGAAAAACATGTCTTTTATTTTACAGGAAAAACCATATGGACGTTTTGGGCAACCCAATAGACTAGAAATATTTCTTTCTTTATATTCTTAGGATTATAAACATTTTTAAAATGCCAATTTCAAGGGAAAAGGATTTTAAAATTGCTTTAAAAGACAGTGTATCTGTTGAAAATCTCCTCTCAAGGAGACTAAGCTTAATCATAGTATTTAATTTCCTTTTAAAGAAGTTTTCTTCTTTATATATCTGGAAGAAATTGATCTTACTACATTTTTTACTCTTTTTTCCTTGCAAAGTAGGCCTTTGTTCTTTACCCCAAGAGACATTTTAACTTGACGTTCAGAATTACATCAGAACTAATACAGTCCTCATAGAAAGCTACATTTGATTTAAAAGATCTTGCTTAAATTCTTTTATTTTCTACTGGAAATGAAATACAGTGGACAGGTGATCTTTCTGTGAGGAGTCCCGTAGATGTTGCCCTGATCACTTCAATTGCCAGGGCCACAGGATTTTCACTGAGGGTAGGTGCTGATGACTTGACAGAGGCTGCAAAGTCCTAGGTAACCAGACTTCTTGGAGCCAAAAAACTCATGTAATCATGAAACACTAGATACTTCCTGATCTGCTTTCAGGTGCCTCATTTGATTACCATGAATCTATGGCTGGTTAGCTATATATGATTAATATCAAAATGTATTGAATGAGACCATGCAAATTGAAGTAGCTCCACTTTTTACGAGAAATGAAATCATTTAGGTGTATATTTATTATTTAGGGTATACTTCTAAATTTGTGAGTTTTCCAGGGATTATTCCTTTATAATTACACATTTATGCTTTTCAATTATTAGCCTATTAACAGAGGTGATCATTAAGTGATTTTTGCTATTATGAAGGGTAAGTTGGGCCACTTAGAAAACAGTATTCCTTAAAAATTAAAAATCGAAGTACCAAATGATCCAGCAATTCCACTTCTGGATATTTATCTGAAAATGAAAACACCAACTTGAAAAGATATACAGTGTCGGGCAGAAGTAGTGCCTGCCTGAGTGTGGTTGGTAGGGAAATAATATGGGTATAATAATTTATCACTTTAATTTGAACACTTACCTAAAATGTCATATGGTGTGCTTGAGTGTGATATTGTTATGTTACAGAATTGCATGCTTATGATTTTGTAATAAAAGATTTTGTACTAAAAAAGGGGCATTATCTGGACATTGTCTATGCATCTTCATGTTTATTGCAGCATTATTTACAATAGCCAAGATGTAGAAGCAGCCTAACTGTCCATCAGTGGATGAATGGATAAAGAAAATGTGTGTGTGTGTACATATAATATTCATGTTAAAATACATATTTATGTTATATGCATTTTAATATACAATATATATAAATATAATATTCTATTGTGTATATATAAATCAGCCATAAAATGAAAGACATCTTGCTCTTTGAAACCATGTGGCTAGATCTTGATGGCATTATGCTAAGTGAAATAAGTCAGAGAAAAACAAATACCATATGATGTCATTTATATGTGGTTTAAAAAAACACAACTCATAGATACAGAGAACCAAACATTGGTGGTTGCCAGAGGCTGAGGGTCAGGGGGCAGAGGGGTGGAATAGATGAAGGGGAAGAAAAGGTGTAAGCTTACAGTTACAAAACAAATTAGTCCTGGGAATGTAATGTACAGTATGGTGACTATAGTTAATACTGAATTACATATTTGAAAGTTGCTAAAAGACTAGACCTTAAAAGTTCTCATCACAAGGGAAAAAAATTTTAGCTGTGTGGTGATGGATGTTAGCTAGACTTATTGTGGTGATCATTTCATAGTATATACAAATATCATACTATTACAGTGTATATCTGAATAATATACAATGTTACATGTCAATTTTATCTCAATTTTTTAAATAAAAGTAGGTAGGCCCTGGCCAGGTAGCTCAGTTGGTTAGCATGTTGTCCTGGTGTGGCAAGGTTGTGAGTTGGATCCCTGGTCTGGACTCATGTAAGAATCAACCAATGAATGCATAAATAAGTGGAACAACAAATCAGTGTTTCTCTCTCTGTCCTCTTTCTTCTCTCTCTCTATAAACAAATTAAAACAACTTTTTTTAAAGGTTGGTAAAAAGAAGTTTGGGGGAAATTAAATTTGGGCATCATTTTTATCCAAAACTGTCTTTCATTAATTAGTTGAAATCAGGGGTTCTTGTTCTTTTTGTAGTAAAAAGATAATGTGCTTCTCACCTAAAACCAGTATTGCTGGAGGTTAAACTTTGTTCAGTAATGGGGCATGGGTTGTTCAGTGCAAATTCTTGTTCTTACAGTAAAACTTACTACACCAGCTCTGTTTCTGGGGATTAAATGCTAATTTAAAAGTATGTGAATTTTCATTTTTGTGCTCTGAATTTGATTAAAAAATAGATATTAAGGATAGTAAGAGAAGTAGGAGAAAGGAAAGAAAATTCAAGAAATGTCAAAGAGTGGAGGAAAAGAGTGATAAGAATGAAATTAGATTGCAAAAAGTAATTAGGCTAGGTTAATTAACCCCCTATAATTTGAGGCATGATTCTAAATGTTAAGTTGTAAATTTATATATACATTTCTTCTTATAAATTGTTTAAAAATTTAGCTTTGTCTTTTACTTTGTACTAAGTAGATACTGGTATAAATTTTATTTTAAAGTTTGATTTTTTTTTTAAACTGCATTCTCCTTGAAATACCTTGAGCTTTTCATTTTAAATTCAATCTTATTATTCTAACAACCATTATTTGAAAGTTCACAATTTATTTGTAACATATGTCTTTAATTCTACCTGATGTTTATTAGCAATATTTAAATGTTTGATTTTTTAAAAATTAAAAATAGGTACAGTAGTCCCTCCTTAGCTGTAGTTTTACTTTCTATGGTTTTCAGTTACCAGTGGGCATTAAGAGTGTTATTCTTTTGGTGCAAAAATATTGGAGGGTTCTAGAAATAATTCACAACTTGTAAATTGTGCATTGTTCTGAGTGTTGTGATGAATCTTGTGCTGTCCTACCTGGGACTGGAATCATCCCTTTGTCCTGCCTATGCATGTTGTATGTGCCACCTGCCCATTAGCCATTTAGTAGTTGTCTTGGTTATCAGATCACATATCAGAGAGAGAGAGAGGGAGAGGGAGAGTCCACATGTATAATAACTTGTTCTGTGTTATTATTAGTTATTGTTAATGTCATGTAGTACCTAACTTATAAATTAAACTTTATCATAGGTATGAATATATATGAAAAAACATACTATATATAGGGTTCGGTACTACTATCCTTTGGTTTCAGGCACCCACTGGGGTCTTGGAAATTATCCCTCTGGGGATAAGGGTGGGGGTCTACTGCATAGCTGTTTCTTAGTGGCTGATTAGGATTTGTTCTAGAGGCTAAATCCCTATTTTTTCAGCAATTTAGGTCTTATGTAGAAGGCTGCCTCTTCCTTCCCCAAGATAGACCTAACTTGAATCCTTTCTTGAGTTAACTAGGTTCTATCTGTAGTTACATATTGTTCCTGTTGCTTATCTTAACCCTGTCCATTGTGTTCAGGGGATTTAAATCTACTGCTACTGAAAATGACACTTAATTCCCAAAGCCTAGTTTGGGTCTCTGATACTGGGATATTTTCTGCTTTGAGATAGGAACTTGCATCATTTTGTGTTTATGTGTCTATGTATATATGCAGGGGGACCCCCCAAAGCCTGGGATTTATTTATAAAAATTGTGTATTTATTCTTATGTGTTTAAACTTCAGTCACCTTCAAAGTACTCTCCATTTGATGCAGTACGCCTATTGAGAAACTTTTTTCCACTGACCAAAACAGTTTTTGAACTTGTCAATTTTCATGCCTTTTAGTGCTTCTGCTGTTTTTTGTTTCACCCCTTCCACATCTCAAAGCATTTCCCTTTGGAACTTTTTTCATCCAGGGAAACAAAAACAAGTCACCTGGTGTGAAATGAGGTGAATGAGGAGGGTGGGACATGGGGGTCATGCCATTTTTGGTCAAAAACTGCTGAACACTTAGCGTAGTATGGCAGGTGTGCTTGTAAATCACCCCTCATGGAATGGGCAAATGTGTTGAAAGAGTCATCAAAAAAAAATTTCACTAGAACACTCACCTAGTGGGGAAAGCCTGTTCTACAAAGTGGCCCACCCTCCAGAAGATAATTCCATTTTGGGGGGAGTCCCCCCTTGTATATGTATTTGCAAATACAGACATACAGTTTTACACGTAGTGTTCAGCTTTTATATTCCTGAAATAGGGAAGCTGTATTTCTTGTGAGAAAAAACACTCCGAGACCAAATTACTTCATTGGCTTATGTTTCTCTTTAAGTTATCTAATAATTACGCAAAAAAGGTGGTTGCCTTAGATTGATCATTAAAAACCAAATTAAAGCAACAGTCTCAAGTGGCCAATGTGATTGTTATATAAAATCAGTTGTTGATTTTATTCTGATGAGATTTAGTAACAGGATTGCAGAAACAATTGTGGATTTTAAGAATTGGTCATTGGATATTAATAAAAGTCTTGACATTGACTATAAATGATTTGCTCTTTTATCTCTGAGAGGATCTTTCGAAAAACATCTATTGTAGATTCAGTATAATAATGTTGATTTTAATTATTCCTCCTTTGTTTGCTTACAGGACTGATTGTATAGAAAAAAAAGATAGCCCTGAAGTATATTTTTGTTGCTGTGAGGGCAATATGTGTAATGAAAGGTTTTCTTATTTTCCGGAGATGGAAGTCACACAGCGTAAGTTCACAGGGAAAATGCATAGACCTGCTTAATAGATTGAAAACAAAGCATAATCGTGTTGATGGAATAATTTACTCCTGCCTCTTGCTTATTTTTCTCCTAAAATTTGATCCTATACTATTTGTTGTAGAGCTTTTAGACCAAATCTGAATTGTTTCTTTCTCCTTGTTCCACAGCTACTTCAAATCCAGTTACACCTAAGCCACCCTATTACAACATCTTGCTTTATTCCTTGGTGCCGCTTATGTTAATTGCGGGGATTGTCATTTGTGCTTATTGGGTATATAGGCATCATAAGATGGCCTACCCTCCAGTACTTGTTCCGACTCAAGTAAGTTACTATCTTGTACTTTGTTCTGTTTTAAATTGCACAAAAGGAATATTGCTGTAGTAAAACCCACTAGGTTGTTAAAATTTATTTTACTTTGCAGTTAATTTTTGAATGTTTATTGTCATGGAAATTATAGCTAGTTTTGCAAACGTATTGATTTGCTATGTCCTGGACTTTCTCACTTAAGTTTTGAGGTAGACTAGATTGAAGAGTATTCCATTCCTGTTCTTCTTGGGAGAGTTTTACTGTCATTGCCGTACTTTACAATGTGAGATCTGCTTTCTTTCTTGAGAAATAATTGATGATGGAGAAGGGAAAACATTACCCTTTTTTTCCTTCCCGTTCTCTTCTCCATTCATAAATTTTTGTACTGGTTTCAAGACTACGTGCCAGAATATTTTTTTAACCATGGGGAGGGACCCACGCTGTAAGGTAACCAAGAAAGTGTGGAAAATAGAGGTTTCGCAAGGGCTTCAGGAAGATATATCCATAAAATTGTTGTTTTGAGGAAAAGGAGTAGGAGAGGGGCATTTCTTATCATGTGTTGTTGGTGTGTGTGTGTGTGTATGTGTATGTATATATATATATATATATATATATATAATTATATATATTTTTTGTTTGCAGCAAAAACGTTTTTAATGTCCTTGATTGTCACTTCCCCAAGCCCGAGTATACCTGAAAATATAGGTGTGGTGGGTAGCCGGATTAAATACATGAAGTTTTTCTCATTCTCTGTCATGTAGACAGTTGGCTCTGGTCCAAGTGCTTTACAAGGACTTTTAATATGAGTAGTTGATATTCTACAGGCTGAGGAAAGGTGATACTTTTAATATGAGTAGTTGATATTCTACAGGCTGAGGAAAGGTATAACTTTTGGTTATACTTGCTTGAGACATTTTTAAACTAGGTTTTACTATGTTTCTTTTCACTCTTAAGAACAGATTACTTTGGCCTCTGGATTTCTTTAACTTTGTTTCTCTATTACCAATGTTTAAAACTTGATAGAAGAAAATGGTATAGTCCTATATAATTTGACCAAATTATATGACCAAAGCAAACTTCTTTCCTTTAAGCTTTATTTATATAATGTACTTCTTTTTCAGTACTTGCAGCAGTCAGTTAGCATTACATCATTGATCCCCCTAGTCTTTGTAAGATGTGTATATGGAGAAATAAACCCGATAGTAGAATACCTTGTTCAATTAGGTAAACACATTATTTTGTGCAGCTGAAATATTTTATCTTTTAAACATTAGTAACTAAGTTATATGTTATAAAATCATTTCTAAAAAGTATTTTAAGATAAAAAACTTTAGTGTCCAATAAATATGTGGTTTACTCCAAAAGGCCATAGGATGATGTACTTTACCTTCTGTTGGTGGTAACTATTTTAACAGTAAATGTCTACATTTAGAAGAGAGAGCATTTATATTTAGTACTATAGTGGTGTCTGCATGTACCTTACATTTGTAGTATGATAGAAACAAACTGGAAACCTACATTTTAAAACAAATTTGTTGTTTCTTAGTAGAACTCTAAGAACACTAATGTCATCTTATAGATAGCATTGATTGTTATGTAATATTGATATAAAAGTATGGTTGGGCATGTTTATAAAGGGCTGGATATCATATATGAGGGTCCTTCATTTAGAAATGCTAGTTAATTCAAGGGTTTAGACTTTTAAAAAAGAAAAGATGCAACTATTATTAATAACTAAGAATTAGGGCTCTTCAGTAGTAACTATCTCTGTGGTTTTTAGTTATTTGTTGCCATGGTTAATGTTATTGTACACATTTATTTAGTACTTGCATTGTTCCTGTGGTGAATTCAGATAAATTGTACGAATTATTGAAAAATAAGGAATGAGTTTGAAGGTTTTTTGATGGAATGACCTGGAATGGTCAAGCTTTGTAATTAAAAATACAAGACGTGCCTGATGTTATGCTTTTGTTCTGTCATAAACTGTGTTGTGGAAAATGAGCATTGGCATCAGTGGAATTTCTTTTATGTCAGCTTTCACAGTGTCTCAAAAAGTATAGTGTCCTACTCACAGTCTCATTTTTGGTGAGAGGTTATGAAAACTAGTTCTGCAAGACTGCTTAGGGGCCATCTTGTTAAAAAATACTTAGTTTTATCTGTTTCAAAGTAATTACTGAAAAATTACAACAAGCATTTATTGAACATTTAGAGTGTACCAGGATACTGGTAAGTTATGTGTATGTAGAAATTTATAAATTAGTAAGATATATCAAAATATATTAAATATCCCTGACCTGTGTGGCTCATTTGATTGGGTGTTGCCCCACAAACTAAAAGGTCACCAGTTTGATTCTCGGTCAGAGCACATGCCTGGGTTGTGGATTTGGTCCCCGGTTGGGTTTAGTCTCTGGTTGGGGCGCGTATGAGAGGCACACCAATTAACGTTTCTCTCTTACATCAATGTTTCTTTCCTTCTTTCTCTCCCTCCCTTCCTTTCTCTTAAAAATAAATACATATATATATTCTTTCATATATATATACATATATATGTATATATAATTTTTCCCTATGGTTTCCACATTGTGACTGCTATATGAGGATCAGTCTTTAGAATTTGTTAAAAAATCCAAATTCCTGGACCACATCACTGAAAGTATAGAGTAAGGCCTGGGATACTGTGTTTCTAATAAGTTTCCCAGGTGATTTAGATGACTGTCCAAGTGTGGAAAGCACTGATTTGGTTTTACCTCACTGTTTATGTAGTATTATATAATCCCCATTTTATAAAGAAACTGAGACACAGCATACCTCACAAGTATCAGAACTAGAATCTAAGCCAAGGACTCTGACAGATAAAGCTTTGCTCTTATTGCTTACACCGTTCTGCTTCTCTTTTTCTACAGAGCAGTTGCCTCACGTTTTTCAGGTAATTCAGTGAACATCCCTGCCATCTCAAATTCATTCTGTAGGCTAAGTTATTTTCTTAATTTTGGATGTTGGATAATTTGACTATTAAAATGAGCAATATTGTGATCACATGGATCCCCAATAGGACAAAAGAGAAAATAAGTCATAGATATATAGAAAGCCATACTTATGTTTTCCATTAAAAAATTTTTAAAGTACATTTTAGAATAGGTTTTATGAACTCCAGTTGGGTTGTAGGTGAAGATTCCTGTGTATCTGAGTTGATAGTGCTAGTGTCTGGTTGTTATTCAAGACCTTCTTGAGGGATAGAAGTAGATAGGGGAGACAAACTGACTATACATGTGAAATCGTAAGATGACTTCTTTTTTTTTTAAGATTTTATTTATTTTTATAGAGAGGGGAAGGGAGGGAAAAAGGGAGAGAAACATCAATGTGTGGTTGCCTCACAAGTGCCCCCCACTGGGGACCTGGCCTGCATGTGGGGGCACTTGTGAGGCAACCACACATTAATGTTTGTGCCCTAGGCATGTGCCCTGACTGGGAATCGAACTGGTGACTCTTTGGTTCATAGTCCGGTGCTCAATCCACTGAGCCACACCAGCCAGGGCGTAAGGTGACTTATTTATTTCATCCCATATTCACGTCCCCCTATTCCAAGTTTAATTCCAAGACCAGTTAGGAAAATATCTTAACATTCTTATGGATTTCTGGAACATTCCTTCTCGAAATTCTTTAAATACTTTCAGAAAATGATGTAAAATTTATCATTCCTTTTCTTAGGGAAACTTTTCCTTAGAACTTTGGCTAAAGGCTAGTTTGTGGATTAACTGGTCTGTTGTTAGATGTTAGTGGTGATTTCTTCTTATGATGAATCCCTTGTTGATGAGTCAGTCCTACAACAAGAACTATACTTGTAGATTTATAGTGATTCTCAGCAGAGCAAGAATCTGTGCTGATAAAGTTACTTATAGCGTGCTCATTCATTGCTCCGATCTCAGTGTTTATTCTTCTTGAGGGAAAAAAAGATCAATCCTATGGGGCATATGGAGGACTAAGAGACATCCCCATATTGATGTCTCTTACTAAGCTGGTTCTGGCAGTTAAATGGTAGAATTCTATATGATACAAACTTGCTTAGCATTTCTTCTGGTTTTATGAGTATTTTATTCTGAGGAAGTGATACAGAGATATACATGCTCTTTAAAATATGGTCAGTAATTATAGTTCTTACTAACCAATAAAAAATACTTGTTCTAAAATAGGCTAGCATAGTGAAAGGCCTTCTTTAAAAAAAAAATTGAAACCATTCTTTTTTCTTTATAACCTATATGTACTAGGTTTATAACATTATTTCATGGTATCACTGTCTTCCCAGTCACCCTGAATGAAAGCCTTGGAGATAAGCACTTCTATTCTTGGCCCTGTCATTTACAAAGTCCTGTTCATTCACCTGTTCATCCTTTCTGATCCTGTTGTAGCTCAGGACGTCATGACGTCTGAGACTAAAATTGCTTCTGTAATCCCGTAACTGGTCTTCTTCCAGTTTTCTCTCTTCATTTGTAGTAGTACTGTAGAATAGGATTTTATTTGTCTGATTATGTTACTTCTGTGCTTAAAAATATTTGAGAGTTCTCAGGTGATCAACAGCAAAATATACAAAGTTTGGAGCATGACTTGAGGTCTTCCATACTTTGCCTTTGCATTCTTTTCTGCTTTTACAGCCTAACCCATCCACATATCCATCTAGATTGGTATTCATTATGTACTATCCTTGAAAGAACTGAGAAAATAGTGCTCAAGTCAGTTTCAGTCTTCTGTGATTCAAATGAATGACCCCAGTTGAGAAAGTCTAGTCATTTGTGTACATGTTTCATTCTGCCACTTGATTGTACGCTCTTTGAAGACAAGGTGTGTTTGTAATCACTACTGTATCTTACAGTGTTTGTATGTAATAACTGTTCTGTAAGTGATGAATTGCTGAATTGACTTTGTTGCATTTAGAGTTATACTAAGGTGATCATGCAGTATGCCCAGGGATTCATTTAATAAGGATTTAGGTGCTTTAGGGCTTTGCTTTAAGATGAATCTTGAGACCTTATTTCTTGGGGGTAAAATAAGTTGAAGTATTGCAGGATTTTATAAGAGAATGCCATTATTCAATTTTTTCCTGTTAAAGCATTCTTTAAATTTGTATCACTTTGGTCACTTTTCTTTAGCCTGTGTTGAAACTGTCTTTTCACATGTAGGGAGATGTTCTTGCAATCTATAGTGAGTAAACTGAACACAAACTGGTTTTTCTAGTGCCAGGGAGTCATGAATATGAGGGAATTGATGCATTTACTCTATTATTAACAAGTCTTATTGTGGTTAGAATTAATGTAGTTTCAATAAAACTATTTGTATCACTTTCATAACCATATGTGAGCTTAAGTTTCCTGCTTATGAGATCTGTATTTATACTAATAAAAAATACCACTTGATAAGAAAATGCATTTTAGGGGCTAGAAATTACCTGCCTTTAACAAGGTATGAAGTTAGTGTGTTCAATTTTTAAAGGCTATATAGAAAGCACTATAGTATTACAACATTAATATTTTTTAAATGACATTGGTCTCTTCAGTTCTTACATCATAACATTTTGTCTAGGTTTTGGTATAAGGCTTTTAGATGTTTTAGATACCTGGTTGGACATACAGAATAATCCTGTTGACTTTAATATTAAAGTAATCACAGGTTGTCATTTCATGTTATGTCAAATTACCATTCACTGAGAAACCAAGCCACCTGTGAAATGCTTTGTAGAATTTTCCTGTTGAACATGAGTCTACACACAGGTACCCATTTAAAATTAATAAGATATTGAAAGGGTAGCATATCATCCTTCAACCAAGTTGGTTTAGGGAAGTGTGTTCTTTTGGGGGGAAGGATATAGGGGAAATTTACTAAACTTTATTAAGTATTTAATATGCTAATATTAAGTTATACTTGCAAAATAAATATTACATCTGTAGAAACACATCTTGAAATAGGCTGACTTCTTATTAAATGCTTGGAGTTTATGAACACATCTCTTGCTTTTTGTATATCGTTCACTTTCTCTTCTTAAGATTCCCTTCTATTTAAAGTAAGTGCTTGCTTGTTATAACAAGACACATTATACAGATAGAAGTGTGTCCCCCCAAAAGGGGAGAGAATTATTTGCTCTTTCCCTTATTTTTAATCACTTTCCTGAAATAACCAATTTTAACAGGTTGGTATATCCTTTGACTCCTTTCTCTAATCTCATTTGAGTATATACTTTTTGTTTCTTTTATCAGCTATAAAATGTTAATCCACAATCTGTACTGAGGACAGCTTTTCAGCTCAGTACTTCTAATTGACCTCATTTTGATTGTGATATGTTTTTAAGTGAAATTTAGTGGAACTTTAATGTGTGCTCTTAAAATACCAAGATTTGTTGTTTTATTAACTTAGAGTTTGTTTTATTTTTCTGCTGAGAGCTGGAACCTACATTCCACAAATGTTTTCACTTTATTATTTTAGCACGCTTAAAATATGGTGATACAATGTTATTGTCTTCCTCTTAAGCATCTTTTTTTTTTTTTATACCTAAGAAATAATACAGGGCTATTACAAATGTCTCTTGCTTCTGTGTTCCACTTTTGTGTGTGTGTTTTTGTATTGATAACCTAAATTACAAATTACTTTTATATATACTTATAGACTAATTCTGGGAGAAGTGTCATAAATTACCCATAGACATGCAGCTTGACAAAAAATCACTCTCATTAGGCATAATGTAAGTTGTTTCACTTCCAAATGCACAGATAGACCCACTTGGAGATTGGCTCAAATCCTGTGTTCAACAGCAAAAAGGAAGGGAAGGAAAGAAGGGGGAAAAAAGCTTTATCAAAAGCTTAAAACAAATTAAAGCTGCACATTAAAATTAATCAAAGAACCTAATTTCTAAAACTTTCTCTTAAATTTTAAAATTTTGAGTTTAGTTTTGCTTTGGCCTGTGGAGAGCCCAGCCTGCCAATTTACAAGTGGGACTGATGCATATAGACCAGAGTACATTATTTCTCCTTGCCTGGTAAGGAGATAGTAGTAGGATGGTATTAGGTTTGCTTTTCTCTCTATTCTTTTATTTCCTGGATCTCATCCTAGATCAGTTCCTTCATTTTTACTTCATCACTGACAAATCTTTTTCTATTAATTTAAGATTATAAAAATGAAAAAAGCCCATTTGTTAGTGAAAGCTGCTTGTATCAAATAGGCTGGGAGGTAGATATTCAAGTTTGTTTTATTTTTGCTTGACCACTCACCTAATGCTTGAGTGCCTGTTGTGTGCCAGGTCCCAACCTGGATGTCTCGTGGTAAATAGCACCAGTACAGTCCTTGCTGGACCCTTTTCAAGCCCGCAGTTAACATATAGGTGAACTAAAAGTAGGTTGGTTGGTCGGTTGGTTGGTTGGTTGGTTGGTTGACTTTACAGCTTGGAGATGAAGGGTATAGAGAGTAAAAAGGGAGTTGCTTCAATAATTTTGGGCAGAGATGGAGGAAAGGAGGAGAAATATCTGATTCTAGTTCTGTAGTGATTAAGAGAAGAGCCCCATGTGGGGTGGTGCTTAGTTAATGTTCAGTGCTCAGTAAGTGTTAGCTATTATTGCTGAGTAACAACTTCAAAATTGTACTCAAAATGAATCATTGTTATTAAAACCATTGTAGATATATATATGTCAATACTTTCAAATTAATTTAGTGTAATACAAGATTTCATTTTGACTCTGTCAAGTACTATACAGAGCACTCACTGTACACATAGTAACTCATTTAATCTTTCAACACCCTATGTTATAGGTTCTGTTTTAAATCCTCTGTTTTTAGTCCATTTTATAGAATAAGAAAGTGAAGACACAGGTGAAGTGTCTTGGCCTGGAGTCAGGCTGCTGAGTGGCAAAACCTGGGCAATTACATGCAAGGCTTATTGTTCATTGAAGTAAATTTAGTGGAATGGCTTATTTCTGTAAATAATCATGTGGGGTCCATAAAAAAACTAAAATAGGATAAGGATGAGGATCAGAGCACATAAATAACATTTAAAAATAGTTTTTATAGTGAGTGTATATAGACTGATAGCTAACATAACCGCTTAACCACATCACAATTTATTAATGCATAGCATGGTCCTTTTCCTTTTTTTATCCTTACTTGCAGAAAACAAGTGCTGAAGTAAATGAAAATAATTTTTTTTTCTGTACCAATAATAAACCTGATGCTGCCAAACAGCAACAGAAGGAGAATGGGCATGTCTACATCTCTTTCAGACCTTTAACCTCAGGGCTGGCTACCCTAAGGAACTAACAACTTCTTAGGGATGTGTTCAGAATCCTGATTTCATCTACCTTGGTCTGTCTTTGCTTTGCTGTCAGGAGGAATTAGATGAGAGAAACTGTAGGAAGTAGGAGTTGATAAATCACAAAGGAAGATCTAATTGGATGGAATCATGGTTGTGCGTTTGAAAATATCAGTACTATTGAATCTGTTAATGTAGAAATGTCTTGCTTTCCCTAACCCAGAAACATTTGTCCTAATACACACACTATGTTACTTCTTTATAGATTATGTTTCTATCTGCTTGGAAATAATCTTTTTATAATTAGCAATTGTGAAATTTCGTAGAATGTAAGATAAATAGATGAATAAGTGAAGACATATATAGAATTCATCAGTTTTTAAATACTTTGGTAGGGTGTCCTTAATTCTTCTTGATAGTTCTAAGGAGCTGTTGAGTGATGTCAGAATAGTTTAAATAGGGGAGAATGAATGTTATGTATTGTGTATATATTTATTTATAGTATATAAATGAACCAAAATATGTATTTGTAGAAAGAATTTCTTCCTATTTTAGTTTTGTGTGTCTAACTGGCTACTAAATGTCTCCACCTAGATGTCTCCAAGCACTTTAACATTCAAAGGTAGTGACCTTCTCTCTCAAACCTGGTTCTCGGTAAATGGAACCAGTAACCACTTGGTTACACAAGTCAGAAATCTAGGATGGGTTCCAATACTGTTTTTTTTGTTCCCCCTCTAGTACTTACTCCATTTCTCATTTAAAGGATTATATAAAGACTCTCTCTGCACGTGGATCTTCTCTTAATTAACTTGCCAGTTTAAGTCAGGATTTTTTGTAAAGGTGCTTAAGGTAGTGAATATTTTTCCTGCTCTTATTTTATGATTATGCATTTATTAGTGTAATCTTGGACTAGTCTTTCTCCCCTGCATTACAGGGAGCATCATGAGAGCGAGGGTAGTTAGTGCCTGGAACAAGCTAGGCACTCAGTAAAGGTCTGTTGAGTGAATCGCAGTACTATTTGTTCCTTTCTGATGTTTGCCAATTCATTTCTTTTCCCCTTAAAAAGTCTTTTCTTCTTTTCTTTTCCTTTTTAATTCAGCAAACCTAATTACTTGACACTGATGTGCTGACTTGGTTTTCAGTGTCGTCTCCATTTATAGTTAGTGACATTCAAGTTCTATTTTTCATGTTGTGAATCTAGGCTGTTTTGTTACTTTTTTTATCTGTTTATGTATTTTGGTGAATTTATTATTTTTTTTTAAATTTTGTTTTGACCTTTTGTTTTCTAATATAATTTACATTGAAGCCTGTTCTTGGTGTCTCTTGTTTAGTTTGGTTCATTCTGTAGTTTACTCTTATGTTTATTTATTGAGAAGTGTGTTGAACAAAGATAAACTTTTTGGTAAGATGCATGAATGGCACTTACTTGCACACACTGTTGTTACAGTAACACCTTTATCTCTGAAACCACCTGTATGAAAACAAAATCTGAGGGATGCTTAAACTTTGGGAAGCTATAGTCTAGTTATTCATGTGGCATGAATTTCTTTCAAGGGATGAATTTTACTGGAGTACTGATAAGATGTTTTGATAATGGGATTAGCTAAATCTTTTAGATGAATTATAAATAATCCTGAATCATTCACAGGAGAAAATTAAGAAGGAAGAAAAACTAGTTAAGCAACTGGCACGGATGACTTGTCAATTTTTTTGTTGTTGCTAATTGTTCTCTGTAGATGCTGTAGAAAAATAGTGGAAACTGGGGAATATAATCGGCAACTGGAGAGATTCATAGCCTTCCTTTATACTGATGATAGCATTTCTGTTAATTTAAAATTTGGGCCCTTACTTGTTTTTCGGATGAGTGGGAAAATGAAAATCTTGTTCCCTAAGAGTGTACTCAGACTGAAAAGTATGTATGGATACTTGTTCCCAGGACCCACCACTGCCGGACTTTTTCACTGTTGCTATGCCTGGGGAAGTAGAATAGCAATAGGCCCAGTCTGTCACTCTTTCTATTTAATTCTGATCTTCTTAGTCTTCCCTTTGTTTGTTTGTTTGTTTTACCCTAGTGTATTACACACATTCACATAGGTAGGTACTGGAAACAGTTTTCTTTCTCACTATTATGATTTTACTTTCTTCCATGAAAGGGGAGTGAAGCAGTTGAGGAAGTAGTAGGAGATTCTAGAGGTTCTTAAGATAACTATCATAGTGTGGTCTGAGCAACTAGCTGTAAACAAATTTTTCCATTGCTGCTTCTACAATTTTTGTTAAAGGCAATACTGCCCTCTGGTGTCCAGAAGTCAATTCCAACATATATCTTAATTAATTTATTACTATTTTTTACTCATAGTTAAGATGCTGTAACATCTTAGAAAAATAAGTAACAGTTGTTTAAGACTTGGCCTAGTTAATTTGCTGGCTTGAAGTCCATTGGATCAGGTAACTCGGGGTCCTACGAGAGTCATCTATATAATACCCCTTATCGGATAGGTAATGTCCAAGTTCATTTGTTTTTTAAATGTTACTTTCCTTTATAAGGAAAGTGTTCCCAATCCTCATTTTAGAAATACACGTTGGATCATTGCCAACTTTTAAAAAGCTAAATCATTATTCTCCTTTCTTCACTTTTGTAACTGATGTGTCATTTTTCATTTCATTCTGGATATAAATCGTAATTTCCTTTGCCTGTGTTTTTTCTTCACAAGCACGCCTTTCATATAATGATAGAGGTAAGATGCATTGATGTTTGTTTTATGGTTGTGGAACTTTTTGTGGATGCATACTAAACATTTTGTTCTTAGATTTTTTTGTCGTTGCTTTACTGTGCATCCTTTATAGTTTATACATTTATGTTATGAAGTTTTTTTCTACTTTTAGTATTGAAAATATGATTGATTTGTTACAGTAATAGTTTTTGGCTTTAAAGGATGTTAACCATATTTATACTTATCTGAGGTGGAATGTAGAAAAAACTGTTTTAGTTGATTAGAAATTAACACCTAATGGCTAGATTTTTAGTCTCAAAAGAGTTTTAGCCTTAAAAACCTTGTATTGGTTAATTTTTACATTACATCATAGCTTAAATGTCAGTTTTTGTTCACTTTTGACAGGGCCTGACTTTCTGGTCGAATCTATCATCTTTTAATGTGAACTCTATATTTTCAGGTAGTTTCATCTTAGACATCTTTAGCAGGTAGATTAGCTAGGGCAGTATAACTTGATCTTTTGCTGTGTGGAAATTTAAGACCTTATTTAGGTTAGAGTTCACCCTTCAGATGGAGAATTCAGGATAAGTAAAATGATGACAAACTCTTTTGCAGCTCTTGACATCTAATAATTTATTCCAGTATTGGTTAATAGTAATGCTACTGGGTGTTGTTGGGGTGGGAGATACTTTTTCCAGCTGTAGTCATTTGTTGCTTTATCACGTGATGTCTTACGATGTCATAACTTTTACATACAGATGGGTAAATGAGGGACGTGATCAGAGCCACGTTCTAATGCGTATCTTTTTAACTGTGCAAAAATAGTATTGATACTGCAAAAGAACTGGAGACTTAGGGGAAATTTGCAGGAATTATGCAGTCTTCATAGTTGCCCCTGCCCCAAAGTGGTTTTTCTATGTGGCAGGGCAAAGCCCTGTTTTATGAATAACATTAGAATGTTGCTGTCATTATGAAGTTTAAGTCTGAATAAGTCTCCCCAAGTATTCATTTACTTTAAAAGTATAAATCTTCATTTCTAGAGTCAAGTATTGAGGTTTTTTGTGGGTAAAATAGTATAGTGATGTTAATAAGCTCAAAATCATTTCTAATCTTATAGAATAAGTAAAAGATATTAGAGATGCAGTTAAAACTTAAGAGCTGAAAAGAATGAAATAGAATATTCTAGTAATTTTTCATTGAAAAAAGCAAAAGGTATGTTAATTTGTGTTATAGTTCTTCACACAGTTATCTGTTATAGAGTTACTTGGTTTTGAACTCAACTTTTAAGTATTATAGGATATTATTTAAAAACATATCATTTCTAAAAGTTTTGATACTCTATAGGAATGTACCTTCGTAGACCTTTTTATCACCATTTGAAAATTGACCATTGTTCTCCTTATTTTAAACTTTTTACTTACAAGTAATTTTGACAACACTGTTTTCAGGCTCTGGTACATTGGCAGAATTATTAGGAGAGTGATCTAAGATTTACTGAAATAATGGTAACTTAGAAACTTGCTGAACAGAGCCTTGGAACTTATGGGAACTTTGAAGATTATCTGTATTTAGCAAACACTCAATGATTTATTTTCCTGAGCATTGAAAATTATTGTATTTTTCCTAAAAGTAAGCTTAATATTATATTAAATCACATTTGGAACTGCTGACATAGTCTTAATTTGACATGTGAATGAAGTCATCATGTAGACAGTCATATCCAGGTGGATGGTTCTCTTAGAACTGAGAATGGGCAATATATATGTTCCCTAGAGAGACATTATTGGTCAATTTATATAAAGGTTATTTAAAAACCTTCATGTTTAAATTTAGAGCCATATTACTCTTACCTGGTTATTTTTCCTTCAGCTTTCCGCTCTTACCTGTATACTTTAGTTTCTGGCATCCCTGCTTTGAAAACTCAAGTTTTCTAATTTTACCTCTAAAGGAGGGGAGATTGTTGACTTTAACTTTGTAGTTATTTAAAGTTTTTCAGATTAAACTTTTTTTAGTTAGCGTAATTATTCTTTTATGCAGTTATCCAGCAATTCTTGGACTTTAAGCATTATATTTTCTTTGCCTCTAGAAGAGTAGTTTTCAACTTTTTCCTCCTTAACTTCACATTCACATAAGTAACAAACTCCTATCAGTAGAATCTCCTATTACAAGTGTAAGTGACCAGTCAAGGAATGAGGTCGGGAGGGTTGATTTTAATAAAACCTTCCCAGAGATTCTTGTGTCCCTCCCACTACAGACCATAATTTTGGGGGCCATACTTCTATGGGATTTGTATCTGACCTCCTTGATTCATCACTGTTAAATGAAAACACCCTTTGGCTGTACCAGCCTTTCATATTTTGAATGTGTTATAGAAAAGCAACTTTTGTAGACATTAAAAAATAAATATTGAAGTTGAAATGAGTCACAAAAAGTCTCGTACTTTATCTTACTGTAACAAAATAGGAATTCGGAAACCATTTTGCAAAGATTGTCTACTTTAGTGTAGAAGAAGAAATTACATTTTTTTTTCTCTTTAATACCTTGCAGTATTTCTATTCTTGAAGGTCCTTCTAATGTTGACGTTAACTTTTTAAAATCATGAGTGGCACCAGTGGGCTGAATAATGCCTAAAGGGAGCACTAACAGTCTTGAGGCATTAGAAGAGGAGAAATTTTTTTTTCGGGAGGAGAGGAAAAGCAGCGAGAGGTGCAGCGTGACATACTGTTTTCAAATGTCCTATGTTCCACCAGTGTTGCTGTAGCCACAAAATTTTAGTTGCTTCCTGCAATACTGGTTATGCAGTTCAAACATTTTTATTGCTTTTTCCTCTGGAAACTTTCCAAAAGGTTTCCTACATCTTTTGTTCCTTGCAGATACTGAACTGATACAATGCTTTCAGTGGAGAGTTGCCACTTTACTCTGTATAAGAAGGATTCCCTTGTCCTTTGTAAATGCCATGCTCCTATTTATATGCTGTATTTGCTCCATTAAAAAAAAATTAACTGTAGCAGTACACTTCTCTTTATTTATCTCTACCTTATCTACTGTGATAACTACTCACTTTCTGGATTATTATTTGTACTTTCTTTGCCAGTCAGACCCAGAACTCTGATACCTTTTACCTCACATTCAATTTTGGGAAGTAATTGTAAGCAAAGGGATGAATTGGTAATGGGTTAAAAAATTAAAGTGAATGGAAGTTTGACTGTAGCAACATTAACTGGCATTCCTGTTATGTGCTTTGTATTTGATACACTGATCTACGATGTGTTTGAGAATGACTGGATATTTCTGACATTTATGAAGAAAAGGTTTAAATAGAAATTGGAGAAAGTAGGGGATTTTGAGGAGAGGTTTTCTTTGAGACACAGCCATGATTTGCTGTTTCCAGCACTTTTCAAATCCTCACTCTGTGTCATCCCCGGATGACACCATTGAAATACTGTTAGTGGTGTCCCAGAGGCCACAGAAAATCTTAGTTGGGAAATTAGTGAGACTAGATCACAAAGATTTTAGATCTTTTCTCCTGCTGCACATATATAGCAATAGTGCTGAATGTTATGAAAACCCTTAATTCAAATTGCTTGCCTCGTGATCATATAGGTAATTGGTAAAGCTTGAGAACTCAGTTTTGGTAAGATTGAAGTTAATGTCACTTGTATGTGTTTACTGTTTCTGTCAATTGATTCCTCAGTATACTCACTTTTTTCTCACATTTAAAGTTATACGTATCAAGTGCTGCTTTTTGATATTAGTATTGTTGTTTATCTGTAGGACCCAGGACCACCCCCACCTTCTCCATTACTAGGTCTGAAGCCACTGCAGTTATTAGAAGTGAAAGCAAGGGGAAGATTTGGTTGTGTCTGGAAAGCCCAGTTGCTTAACGAATATGTAGCTGTGAAAATATTTCCAATACAGGTATGTTGATATTAGTTTTCTAATCTGCATATATTTTTAAAAAGATGCAACTGGCTAGGTCATTGTAACTCAGCAGCAGCCTAAAACACAGGCCCTGTGTTTTAAGGTGGTTCTTGTGATACTAGGGAATGTGGTTAGCCCTGTTGTGTCTGCCCTCTCCTCTGAGAAACAGACTTAATGGTACACTAGTTAGTATGTTTTCTTAACAGTGGTGGAATTACAATAAATGAACATACAGATCTTTTGCCAGTGAAAATTCTAAAGAAATACGAAGTGAAGATGAGTATTCCAATAAAAATGTGATCATTGTCTGACTGGTTAACTTTTACTCTCCTATTGACACAATCAGAAAAAGCAAGCAGAATAGTAAAAGAGTAGTGTGCTTTATTTCAGAATTGCTGTTTGGAAATATATTACCAAACCATTCATTTTTGTTCTACTTTGAGTGTTTATGTAATCATTTCAGATTTTGTTTAGTGAATTTTCAGATGCTGTGAATCAGGGCTGCAAATAATTGGTGTACTGTTGAGTTTTTGTTTTTAAAGGGGGCTGACCTCATAAAACCCAGGTCTAATACTCCTCTGTGGCTAATACCACGCACCACGCATGAGGTTGTGGTCCTGGCCAGGTTGGGTGATGCTGGCTTCATCACCGCACCTAGACAGTAGATCTTCCTTATTTGAGCATTATCATAAAATCAGTTTCTTTGCTTAATATACCTAGATTTTCGCCTTCTTGTCTCTTCTAAAGCCTATTTCATAGAGTCTATGAAATAGTTGTTATTACTATTTTTTTCTTTTGGTATAAGTGCAGATACTATAAAAAATAGTTTAGTTTTTAGAGGAAGAGTCTATTCTGTTGTGTCAAGATCTGCAAATATTTAGTTGATATTAATGTAAGATTAATGACAATAGTAGCAGCTAACATTTTATTTGATGCTTCCATTGTGTCAGGTAGAGGTGCTTACATATGAGTGCTCATTAATATGTGTCTATATATTACCCAAATACAACATACAGTATGCATGTAATCCAACAGCTTTATGAGGCAAAAACTGAATGGTTATGTAGCTTGCCAAAGGTTCTTTGGATCCAGAGGGGCCCTAACTATTGATGCAAATCACGCCTTACTTATTCTCTTATTATGGAAAGAAACTAAAATTTTTATAAGTTGGTATGTAGTAGGCATGGATCAGTTGCAGGCACAAATGGTGTATAGTATTTTAAATTAGTATATTGCATTTATACTCCATTGTGCTCTTGTTGACTTTACAGGATATCTAAGCATTTTATTAAGAATGTTTGATATAATGTTAGTCTTTAAAAAAAAATTTCTAATTAGATGAAGTCATTTTGCCTGAATTTCATCTGTCAGGGAGATTATTCTGAATAGTAACACAAGTAACTCCACACCATGACTGAAGTACCCTGTGGTGCTGACTTGTGGCGGAACGTGTTGTCATTGTTAGACGCAGAGGTGCAGCATCTCTGGCCTGCTGCTGTGGTTACAAACTGGAAACACAGAAAAGTGTTATTTTGAGGGAATGGGGGAGGGCAGGCATTTGGTATTACTATCTGAGTTTTATTAAAAAGCAAAACTAAAGAATCTTTTAACACTTAGCTTTGTTTTTGCCTTAAAACTTGAGTAATTTTTTAGATATGGTTTATTGACTCTATTCTTTGCATTCTTACTATTCTTCCTTTTTGACTATAGGACAAACAGTCTTGGCAAAATGAATATGAAGTCTACAGTTTGCCTGGAATGAAGCATGAGAACATACTGCAGTTCATTGGTGCAGAAAAACGAGGCACCAGTGTTGATGTGGATCTTTGGCTAATCACAGCATTTCATGAAAAGGTAAAAGTCCTTTCTATTTTGACTCAGTAAAGTCAGGGTTGGTTTGACTACCTAATATTAGTTATACATCTCTCAGCCTTATTTTTCTGGGAACAGTGTGCTATTCTCCTTGGTTAGAATTTATTTTAAAAAATCTATTTTAAAAATAATTTATTTTAATAAAAGAGCAAAGATGGCTTTTTCACCTTAACCCTGTTTATAACATCAGTCTTTCGTCCCTGATTTCTTGTGCTGCAGTCACCTCTCTTACAAATAATTATTTTAATATAACCAATGCTTAGTAAATGTACCATTTTTTTTCAGTTTGAATTTTGTTTTATAAAACTCTTTAATCAGTATAGCTTAGTGATAAAACTAGAATCAGGACATTTATCTGATCTTTGATCTGTCACTCATTTGTAGGGTAATTATTACCAAAGCACATTGGCCATTTCCCTGCTTTCAGAAACATTAATGAGGCAGGAGACTGTGTTCTTCTGGCCTGTCGGGTCCATCAGTGTCAGATATAAGTGCCTCTTTCACTTCTCTTAATTCTAGACCAAAAAGATGGCAGTAATTCCTAGAGGATTCTTTGTGTGACTTATATGTCTGAATGTTGTGCTCTCCTAGACCTACGATATAGCATCTCTGTAGTCAGTATATTTTAGCTTTTAAAATATTTTCTGGAGCTTTAGATTTTTGACTAGTTGTCCTTTTTTTAAAAAAAAAAACATTTGCCTTCTAAACATGGGGAAATTGACCCACCAACTGGTGCCTGTAGCAAATCTTTGAAGATTCGTGATATTTCTTTCTAGTCAAATGTTTATTAATGTGAAACTTGAGCCATGACAGACTGTTTTTTGAATATTACTATTCACCAAAAGGAAAAGTATGTTGTCTTCCACAACCTCTTAAAAGAGGAAAGTCTCCATATACAAACGGCTTTCGTCAAGAGCATAAATTGTTTTTCTTCCCCCCTTTCTTTAGGGTTCACTGTCAGACTTTCTTAAGGCTAATGTGGTCTCTTGGAACGAATTGTGTCATATTGCAGAAACCATGGCTAGAGGGTTGGCATATCTACATGAGGATATACCTGGTCTAAAAGATGGCCACAAACCTGCCATATCTCACAGGTAGAGCTAAATTTATATTATTTTCCCAAATAATTCAGTATTTGTTTATTATTTAAACCCTGAACAAAATTGATTTTTCCCCTAGTTATCTAATCATGCTATAGGAGGCAGAATGATTTTCATTTGTTTTTCAAATTAGTTTTGAGATTGGCCAGGAAATAATTTGGATAATGTATATATTAACATCATTAGCTTACTCATTAGTCATCATTAATTTAATTACCAATTTATGTTTTAATTAGTCTCATTTTGAATGCATGGTTAAGAATAAAAGAGTATTTTCTCTAGATCAAAGGGTATATGTGTTTAACCTCAAAACATGATTAGCTCTGAAGATGATTATAAACAGGGATTAGGTGATATAATTCAGAAGTATCTTTTTTGCTTATGTTTTGAGTGACCATATGATCATTACCTGAACTGAGGTGGCAGGAGGCATCATTTGAACAAGAGGGTTTACTTAATTGCCTTTTTCAAGAAAGAAATAATACTTGGACAAAATAGGTGTCATTTTCTCAAAAGGGAAAACATTAGTTCCCTTGAACATGGGATTCAGTTTGTCACTGTGTATTTAACTTCTTCCAACATGGGACCAATTTGTCATCTTGTAGTATTCAGTTTAAAGATGGTTGCTTTAAAAGTAGGTATAAACTTACTCACTTAAAAAATACTTAGTTGAGTGGCACCAGGTGGTGGTTTAGGTTACTGGGAGGATTAATTACTTTAAAGCCAACTCTCATATAGATTCTGGTTTTGGAAACTTCCACCTTCGAAATAGCTCCCCTTTCTTCTTAGCTTCCTATATTCAGTCTAACTGCCTCTTCCTGGGTTTTCACTTCTCATTCCATCCTAGAGTGAACTGAACCCCTAAGGTTATTAGGATTACCTCCCCCCCCAAAATTTTTGAGTCTAAACCTGATTGGTTTTTGTAGCACTTGTGAGCATTTCCCTGTGCCTCCTCTGTCCCACTCTTGGTTTCTATACACACACATTTAACCATTGTTCATGGCACAAATGTGTTTAGCTCAGGTATAGTAATCCTAGGATGGACCGGTTGAGGCTGGTGTACAGAGGACATCTGGTTGCCTTAAAACAGTTACTCTGTTCAGAACACCAGGATCCAAGTGGAGCAGTTGTATGTTCTTGGTGCAAAATTTCTGTTATATATTCCTAGAGATGCTTTTGTGCAGTGAGGCTGAGGAGTACAAGAGCCACTAAAATAAGGGACCATTCTAAAATGTAGGCCTGTACCAGAGAAGGCCCCGATTCAGCTATTTTTAAAAAGGCTTAAATTTTGGTTTTTAAACTTGTGTTTTAATGGGAGTTTCTAATGATAAACTGCTATATTCTTATCTTAGAAAACAACAGTTTTATGATTGGTAGATAGGAATGGCATAGATAACATGTAGGCTGGATAGTATTTTTGGAGTGGCACTTCTTTATAAAACTGTATTATGGAAAGAATTCCTTCTTATTGCCCATGTTATAAATAGGGGTTTGTCACTGTATTCTTTATTGTGCTTCAAGCTGTGGAGACTTTGCTTAGGCTTTTTCTCCACTTTTTTTCTGTATTTCATACTTCCCAGTGACTATTTTTTATAGCATATACAGTCTCCCTCTTTCCTGCTTTTAATGAAAGTTTTTAAAAGATGTACCTTGTTTAAACTTAGTTTGAATACTCTTTCTTTTTGCAAGGGACATCAAAAGTAAAAATGTGCTGTTGAAAAACAATCTGACAGCTTGTATCGCTGACTTTGGGCTGGCGTTAAAGTTCGAGGCTGGCAAGTCCGCAGGTGACACTCATGGACAGGTAAGAATGGTAACTACAGCCTGTAAGAAAAAATGTCTTGCCCCATATTTTCTCAGCATGGCATACCTGGATTACATTCATTTAAAATATTTATGGTGGTAATTAGATTGGCATTCTAACATAAAATGACCATTGTAAGATTAATATGTTAAATTTGCCGAGGAGACATTTTCATAAAATGGTGGTGGACTGGTTGGTACCTCAGGTGGTTTAGATCAAACAGTTCGTAAAATAACCTAGACAGATGTCATGGGATTCTATTTTAAAAACTAATCACAGAAGAATCCAAGACATTTTAATAGGCCTCATTCTTAGGGAGTTCTTAGTATTAACTCAGTTTTAGTTCTTTCACTATCTTAAGAGGAATGGAAGAATAATCAGTCACTGTTCATGCTACAATGTATTAAGATCTACTGCCCATTTTTCCAGACAGCAATTGTATTATCTTGTTTCTTGGTCTTTATTGCTTCATTTACTCTTTAATAACTTTATAGCTTTTTTCTGAATTCTCTCCAGAGTTCAGAACACTTGTAAAGCCTGAGCAAGGAGCCTAACTCTAGTCCAGGTCTGCACACAGAGATCGCAGTAAAGGGAGCCTTTAAGAAGGCCAAAGGGGAAAGAACGTCATCTATACACTTTATTCTCAAACACTGCGAGGCTAGAAAAGGTGTTGTCACTCCTACAAAGATGACTTTTAATCAGAAAACCAGTTTGACCTGAAAAGTGACGTTTTTTCCACAAAGCCAAATGACTTAGGCTGTGGCATGATCTTCTCTTCATCTTTCAAATCATGCAGATTATTTGGTCATCTAATTCGCAGCTTTCTTTTTTCTCCAGCATATCCTGTTAACTTCCAAGAACACAGTTATCAGAGAACCATAGCATAACAGATTTGGCAGTAATGACTAATGATTTAAGCATTCAGTTTGGAGCAATGGTCAGCAGTCATAGTTCTAGAAAGGCTGACACCAAATGTATTTTGAAACAAAGGCAGTTTCGTGGAGAATATTATTGAGAAGGGGGTTGTGCAGGAAGCCTGGGGATAAACTTCTGTGGTTATCATATGATTTCATGAGACTAAATCCAGTGAATAGTTTAATCCTTTGGTACCTCGTAACCCTCTAACCCTGTTTTTGTAAGAAAAAATTTTGGGACTCATTCATATCTTTTTACACTCTCATGGTTGGGTTACATAATGAGGTAAAAATAACTAATTACTTATATCAGTTGTTCCTTTGACTTTAAATTTCATGGACCAGAAAATACAAAAATGTGAAAATTCATGTTCTTACACATTTTTATATTACACTATTGTACAATTAAAAGTTATTTAAAGTAGGAAAAAATTAAGCTTTTTTACTTTAAAGTATTCTTATTAAATGAATTAAAAACTTGAACTTTAGGGTCTTAGTAACCTGTTTTTATTATGTATTTGCGGATAATCACAAAATTCTAGTCCAGAGATCACAGTCACCTGAGGGTGGAGCTCTTTGGAAATGCCAGTATCGGGCTGCTCCCTAGATCCACTACTCGGACAGATTCTGATCACCTGCTGGCTCACACAGGGGTTTAAACATCCATATGTGAGTGTTGTCAAACACCAAGCAAAGCTAGCTGTACAAGCTTAGTAACCATTGTTACATTACTAAGAAATAACCAAATCGTCAGGGACAAACAGAGAACTCCAAGACAATGCATGAATAAACAAACATATAGATTTTGTACAAATAGTTCTAACAAGTTTGTCCATCCTTTTTTGGCTAATTCTTTTCACATTTTGTGTTGTTTATTAGTTTTCTTAATACAGAGAAAGAGAAACCCTTAAAGTACTTTTTTAAAAGATACATTTCAAACAGTATGCAAAAGTACAACTTAAAACTATGTAAGTTTTCTTCTCTATTCCATCCTTCTCCCTACAATTATTGTTCAGTTTCTTGTGATTACTTCCAGAAGAGGAGGAAAAAACTCTTAAGCACGTTAATGTATTTATTAAGTGTACCCAGAAAGGACCTTAGTGTATGTATGTGTACGTGTGTGTACACACACAATACACACACGCAGCTTTGTGTCTTGATGCTTTCATCCTATAGTATTTTGGGGAATTTTTCTCTATCAGCCTTCATAGATTTACCTGATGTTTTTTAAGAGCTGCACGGTAGCCTCTTTGTTCGGTCAGTCCCTGCTGGTGGATGCCACTGCTCTTTCCAGGGACTGTCTCGGCTACTGCATTATTTGAAATGGAACAAAATTCTACTCTGCTCTGTAGTGTGGTGGTCATTACCTGGTTACATTATCTGACATTAGACCACATTTGGTTTTGATTCTTTTTACAAGATTCTGTTATTTCACAAAGTTAATGAATACTTTTTGCTTTCAACATCTTTTTCAGGTTGGTACCCGGAGGTATATGGCTCCAGAGGTGTTGGAGGGCGCTATAAACTTCCAAAGGGATGCGTTTTTGAGGATAGATATGTACGCCATGGGATTAGTCTTGTGGGAACTGGCTTCTCGCTGTACTGCCGCAGATGGTAAGGGGAAAACATTTTTTAAAAAGATATATACATATTACACATGTATGAAAAGGGATGATTACACTCAAAGGTACTATTTTAAAGTACAAATTTTTATTTTTTTTTAAAACAGACTCCAAGAGGTGGTAGCTTAAAGAGAATTCAGGAGGCAGGGAATGGAGGGTGGGCAGGATGCATTGATCCTTCTACCATTGCCAGATGTTTTGCTGGGCACTTCACACACCTTTAGATTATTTCTTAAAATACTTTGGAAGTAGTAATTATCTCAGTTTTACAGAAGAGGAATTTGAGGCTCAACTTTTAAGTAGAAATTAAGTAGCTTTCCTGTTTTTGCCTCAAAGTGGCAGATGGTGAAACCTAGATTTGAAACTCTGACCCAGACTAGAGGGAGGACTGCTGCTTTGACTGGCCCCCAGGGGTGCTGCCCCAAGGCTCTACAGCCAGTTCTCGTGGTTGAGGAGACGAATGTAGAGTTGGGGGCCTCCCAGGACACTCAGGCTGAGTCTACCCATGTACCTAACGAACCAGATTGAATCTAACAGTCTGTCCTCCATGGCACAGAACCGAGCACACATTGGGATTTACCACAGGTTAAATTCTGTCTCTTTAAAACTTTGAAAGTCTGATTTGATTTAGACATTAGTTTGAATGTTCACTAGGCATAGCACCTGGGTTCTAAGGATTCTTGTTCTTTGTTCTTGTACTCCTTGTTCAAGTCCTATAAATATTTGCATTGATTGATAGATAATAAAATTGCATGCTGTATATTCCTGGTGTTCTAGATTGGATTTATGGTGTTCTAGATACACTGTCTTTGTTGCTCCTTCTAAAGTCTCTCTCTTCAATTATGTGATAGTTTTTGCATGTGAGAACATAAGGCAAACTTTCTGTTAAACTCCCAAATGTAAATTTACATGATCTGGAATTTCAGATTTTAAAAGGTATAATCAACCTATGTTTATAAGAATACTTGCTGAAGTATGGTAACAGTCTCTTAGTGTGGGGCAGGGGGTCAAACTCATTTTCACGGAGGCCACATCAGCCTCGTGGTTGCCTTCAAAGGGCCGAATGTAATTTCAACTTGTTAACAGTTAAGGAGTAGTTACATTTATAGAGCCCTAAAATTATTTTGGCCCATTGAAGGCAACCACGAGGCTGACAGGGCCCCGGTGACAATGAGTGACACTGCTGGTGTAGGGCACATGAAATTTGCTTAGGGGCACTATGCTTTTAAAGGAACTTACTAGTGTGCTCAGGAATTCCGGACAGCCATTCGTTCTTCCAGGATTGGGGGTTTGGCACAGGAGTGGATCCAGAACCTAAGAAAGTTTGAAGCAATTTGGATATATTCTAAGCTTTGAAGTCTACAGGAAGAAGAGTAAGGTATTCAGTGTATTTTTGACTGTAAATGGAAGAGGAAGGACATTTATTATGGGCGTTTATGGAAGCAGGAGGAGATGAAACGGCAGGCATCATAGGAACGTACATTTCCTAAGAACTTCATTAATGTGAACTCTCCAGAACAAACCATTGGGTATGGTTTTATGGAGGATACACAGGGCCCTGCCGTTCAGTAATGTATGGTTTCATTAAGGTGATCAGTTTTTTCTTGCGCTATTTAACTCTAGAGTGAGGTAAGTGTGGATTTTCTAGCCCGGTGCTTGGTACATAGGTATTCAGTAAACATTTCTGTATAAATGTAATACCTGAGAAATAAATATAAGGAAATGTTATGGGAGTTTAGAGGAGTGAGAAATGGTTCTGTTATTGGGGAGAAAGGTTTATTGGGGGAATTCTTACAGAAAAGGATGGATGCTGACATCTCAGTTGCCTGGCACGTGCTGTGAAGTACTTCATTGCAGATCAGGCATTTCTAACTCTTAGAGGCTGGGGCAGAGACAGTGTGAGTGTTGCTAAAGTGAGTACTTTAAAATTTCTTGGTAGCTAATTGTTGATTCAGTTCAGTGATTCTGAAACTGGAATGCGCACTAAAGCCCTGGAAATCCTGTTAATTCAGATTCTGACTAGCATGTCTGGATTGGGGCCTGGCAGTGACACCTCTTAAAGCTCTACAGGGTCCGCGCCAGTGCCCTGCGGAGCGGCTTTAAGTAGCCAGGGTATGAAAGGTGCCCTAGCAAGTCAGTCCTCTGTCACTGGAAGTGCTTCAGTAGCGCCCTCTCCAGGGATCCAGGGTTCTTACATTTGGAGAGCATGGAGTTAAAGGGCCTCCTTTGGGGTTGTTGTAACTTATATTCATTCTACCCAGAAGAATTACGTGCATTTAAAGAGCTTGTACGAGGTTTACGTTTACATTGAGACACATCTGGTCACTGGTCAGTGACAGGTGCCTGTCGAGGGGACATAGCACAGTGATGGAAAGCACAGACTTCAGTCATTCAGATGGATTCAGATTCCAACTCTACCCCTTAGCTGTATGCCCTTGTGCAAATTATGGGACTTTTCTGAGCTCCCTTCTTATTTGTAAAATAGATGTAATACCACCTTCAATCTTTGAAGACAAAATGGAAGTAAATGTGAAGTTTCTGGTCAGGAGAAATGCTCATCAGATGTGAACACACTCCTAACTGCATTTTCCTGTTTGAGTGGGTCTTAGAAAAAAGGAACTACTAATGTTGTTGAATAAATCTTGTCTGTGAAGGCCTGTTCTGACTTGTTGAGAACCCTGGAGAGTATGATTTAAAAAATCTAAATGTATTTTTGTCAGTTCTGAGAGCAGAGAAGTGGTATGACTCTGAGGTACATAATTTCGCATGTGGAGCACATTGGGAGTTTGAGCGTTTTCATAGAATAAATATGGTTACAACAGATTGAACCCAAAGTCTTCAGAGATGGCAGCGCCACTATTTACAGTCTGCTCTGAATTAGAAGAGGGGTGTGTACCTTAAAGGGATACTACATTTGCAAATATCAGGGGTTCCCTATGTGTAGAATACAGATAGAGACAGCCCTTCCTCACAGTAGGCAAGGAAGCTCCTTACACAATCCTTAGCAGAGTTACACGCCTAATCTGACGTTTTGATTTCTCCTAAATTAGAGTTTGGGTCACACTGTGGTATAAATCCAGTTGAGACTCCGCTGCTGTCCTGTCATTACAGCACCTAACAGTTGGGAAAAGGTGATAGTGTTTTAGAAAGTTTGTCCCACTTTGGAAATCAGGAAGATTTGAATTAACATGATTGGTTTTTTTGTTTTGTTTTGTTTTGTTTTTACATTTTAGGACCTGTAGATGAGTACATGTTGCCATTTGAGGAGGAAATTGGCCAGCATCCATCTCTTGAAGATATGCAGGAAGTTGTTGTTCATAAAAAAAAGAGGCCTGTTTTAAGAGATTATTGGCAGAAACATGCTGTAAGTTACGCAGTTTGCTTCACTTGAAATGGGAATAAAATGCTTTTCAGAGGACTGATTTATACCTCTGTACATTTCTCTTCTGGAATGATTTTCTGGGGAGGTGATCTTCGTACAGAATATCGTGTTCTAGAAACAATCAGCGCTGTGTTTGCGTAAGGCTCATGGGATGGCGAAGTCAGAGTGCTGCAGGACTCCCATCTCTGGTCCTGTGTGATGACTTTGTCTCCTGCTGGGAAAGCTTCCCGGGAAAAGGAGTTCCTGGCTTGGAGCCTGTGCATGGTTAGGTAATCTTGCTGATCACCACCTTCTTACATGATGCTGCTTTAAAGTGAAACACCTGGTTTTTTCTTCTCCGTGAGGATTTGTTTCAGCCTTCTGGTTTGGGGTTGGAAGATTTTCAAGTTCTTAAGGATGCTCTAAAACTAGGGACTAGGGTAGGCAAAGTATAGAACAGTATTGCCCTGGTTATTTTGGTCTAGGTATAACTAGGAACATGGATAAAACTAGGTAGAGAATTCTTGTGGATAGCTAACTTTTCTATTTAATTGCAAGAGAGAAATGTTGATCAGTAACTAAGAAAACAATAAAAAATTAGTAGACCACCTTGGTTTTGAATCCATTTCAAGGGTTCACACAGAAATGTCTTGGTTTATAAACAATGGATAGGGATTTTTGGAATTAAAAAAGTTAATCGCCTACTGTGGTAATCTCCAGTGCTAAAAAATTTCTTAGTGCTTTTCTAATTTTCCTGTGTAAAATACTCAAAAGTGAACATTGATAAAAAATATAAAACTTTGCTAATCTTGATACTTTTCTTTAACCCACAAAAACAGCCAATTTCTTTATGGAAGTTTTGTTCTATTTCATAATAGAAAACAAAAATTGCTGTGGCATTTGAAGATGTTTCTCATTTTCAGGGAATGGCCATGCTCTGTGAAACGATAGAAGAATGCTGGGATCACGATGCAGAAGCCAGGTTATCAGCGGGATGTGTAGGAGAAAGAATCACTCAGATGCAAAGACTAACAAATATCATCACTACAGAGGACATTGTAACAGTGGTCACAATGGTGACAAATGTTGACTTTCCTCCCAAAGAATCGAGTCTATGATGGTTGCACCATGTGGACACACTGAGAAACAGGACTCTGAACTGGAGCTGCTAAGCTATGAAACTGCTTACAGTTTATTTTGTGTGAAATGAGTAGGCGGTCTCCTGGACGTGTCGAAAAGAAGACCCTCGTTTAAAACCGTGGCTCTGGGAGACTTACGACGTTGCCTGTAGCAGAGACGTGAAGGACATGAGACTAAGAAACGTTGCAAATTCTATAAACTTTTGAAGAAGTGTACATGAAGAATGTGGCCCTCTCCAAATCAAGGATCTTTTGGACCTGGCTAATCAAGTGTTTTGAAAACTGACTTCAGATTTCTTAATGTCTATCAGAAGACACTAATTCCTTAAATGAACTACTGCTATTTTTTTTTTAAATCAAAAACTTTTCATTTCAGATTTTTAAAAGGGTAACTTGTTTTTACTGCATTTGCTGTTGTGTTTCTATAAATGACTATTGTAATGCCAATATGACACAGCTTGTGAATGTTTAGTGTGCTGCTGTTCTGTGTACATAAACAGAGTCATCAAAGTGGGGTACAGTAAAGAGGCTTCCAAGCATTACTTTAACCTCCCTCAACAAGGTATACCTCAGTTCCATGGTTGCTAAATTATATAATTGAAAACACTAACGAAATTTGAATAAACCGATCCATGTTTTGTAACAAGGTATTACAAATTCACTGTGTTATTTAAGGAAAAAAGGTAAGCTATGCTTAGTGCCAACAGTAAATGGCCATCTGTAAAGCAGTGTTTTAGCTTTTCTTGTGCTAGCTTGTAATTTAAGGGAAAAAATAGTGCTGTTGTTTTGAAATGAAAAAATGTCATTTTCCACTTCTTCCCATGTTTTAAAGCTTCATCTTTTATCTAGTTCCCAAAATATTGCATACTTACCTAAGTATTTTTTTAGGTGTGCTGTGTTTGGGGAAATTTGAAAATTTAAAGCATGATTTAAAATTTTTTAAGTGAGCTGTGACACTGGAAAGCTCTTCATTTTTATTCTTTTAAAATAGATTTTTTCCTATTTATGTATGTAAAATTGTGTTTTTGTTTTTTCATCAAACAGTGTGTGGGATATTCTTTATCACTGTTGTAGGATCACCTCAGGAAGTGTCATTACCCAGAATCCCTCACTCTCTGCTTTGAGACTTGTAACTCTATCACCGTATTTCTGCTTGGTGCCATCTTGTCAGAGTAATATTTGATGTCTGTGATATGTAAAGAATTATCCTAGGATAGAGACTGTAAATGTTAAGCACAGATTTCAGATGTTACTGCTTTAAAACAAATCAGGGATAACAAGTTAAACTTATAACTTAAAATATGCAATGACATTTAGAGGTAACCAATGCTGATACAGGTAACATAGCCTAGCCTCCTCCTGCAAATTGCTTTCACAACTAACTCTAATATTATTTTAAGATAGTTCATGCCTTATCCTTGATAAGAAAATGGAATTGTTGGTAGGCACCAAAGTGCTTTTCAAAACAACATAATGTCACAGTGTAATTGGATTTTCTCAAATTTATGCAGGCCAAAGTGAAACATCAATTTCCTGAAATTTTAGATTACTCGCCAACAAATAGCCAGTATTATGCTATGTACTTTTTGTCAGGTCATTTTAAAATCCATACATTAATTTTATAAAATAATTTTTTACATGTCACTATCAAGAGCTCATCAAATGGCTATTTAACCACACAGTACATTTTACATATAATATGTACTTACTGTCTGGGAAAAATAAGTTATATTATTTATAAGTAATACATTGGTCACCAGACTCTAAGCAGGGAGGGAAAGGAGAATAAATGCATTGTTGTCTGCCGCACACCATGCAGAATGTTCTCGTCACACACCACAAGCCCAAGTTGTAGTGTTGTTTTTAAGAATTTCCATTTCAATGTTGAGTTCACTTCTTTATTTCAAAAAGTACTTTGCCTCAATTTCTTGATTTTATTTTGCTTCTCCTTTGAAACTAATCAAAAAAGGAAAATAATGAGAATAGTTCACACATAGAAATTATCATCTGAAGACATTTACACCTATTCTAAACATGTAATCCTCATTGTAAAAGGTTAAAAAATCCAATCCAAACAAAAGGAATATTACGGCTACTCGGCTGTTGTGAGCACTAGAGATAAATTTTATCAGACCAGTTATTCACATGATAAATTTTTCTCCATGTTAGAGAAAAATGTTCAGAAATCTGGGTATTGTACTTAAGTAACCAATTTTAAAACTTGTATCCTTTTCAGAACTGTATTAACAGAAAAACACTTTTTTAAAGAAGTTAAATAAGAACGTTCCAGTGACTACCTGTCCCGATACCCAGGTCTTGTTAAAACTTTCTTTTGCAGGGCATTTTTATGTTTGTTTACAGGAGGTGCAGAGTGGGCAAGCTAACAAAAGTTTGAGTTAGGGATACTAAAAAGAAAGATCAAAGAATGAGAAAAATTATTACTTTGTTTTGGGGTGAACTGAAACCTCGATAATTTTTTCCTCGTGTGTATGGTGCTCCTTATGATTCATCCTGTGTTTTGCCTTTCCGATACCTGGTGGAACTGCTGCTCTAACTCGCACTCTTTACCTTGCCCAGGTCTGCGTCTAAGGAACGCTCTATGATCCACTGCCATGGGACTAGTGACGGATTAACCAGTGTTTGGCTTTACGCGAAGTCTATGCCCTGACAACTCTTGTGTGTATTTCAGATGCTAGGAAGTTTTTAGCATGTGACGTGTGATTCTTGTTTGAATGTTTATTACAGGTACCTTGTGAATTCTAGAACAGAGACTGTGCCTCACAATTGTTGGTCCCATGAACTACTTTTTTTTTCATGGTAATGTTTTTGAAAATACAATCAGGAAACCACGCAAGTTTGGAATTTAAAATAGAATCATTTATCATTAAATTAAAAAAGAATCTCTTCTTCCCCTCTTTTCCTCACCCCTACATAGGTAAAATGCAGGTGGTAGGGGAGGAAACCCTGGCCAGGTGAAATTGTAGTTTGGTAGAACAAACTGGTTACTGTTTAAAACAACTGCTTCACCACAGATACTTTCCAGTTTCTCTTTTTTACTTTTCTAAATTACTTTTTAGGAACATTTGGTATAATGTGCATAAAATTACTTACTGATTTATGGGCAAAATGATACAAGTAGCATCTTGATTGAGCATCATTTACCTCAGATACTCAACCAGCAGTACATTTTTTATGCAGTCTCAACCCATATCCTATTTGTTACCTCTCAAAATATTGGAAAGCAATTATTTTAGCTTTACTCTGTATTTTTTGTCAGTGTTTTGGACACAGGTTGTTGTACTACTGTCAAATTGTACTTGCTATTTTTTCTGCAAGTATTTAACAAAAAGCTAAAAAAAATAAGCCCCGTAAAACCCCACCTTGGATAAGTGATTGTTAAATATTGTACAAATAAAATGTATGCTATCCCCATTCCATCCCCAACTTAAATAAAAAAATGAATATGGCACGATTTGCATATGCAGTTTTTTTTTAGCTATCTGTTCTTTAAGAGGGGAGTAGTAGCTTTGTGATTTGTAGTGAGGCTTATACCTTGAGATTTGCAGTGGGGATAATGGTGAAAAGGGAGGCCTGTCAGTTCCCTCCTTTGTTGTCCAAGCAGGTTGTATTGCCACTAAAGTATTTACATTTGTCCTGCGGGTTTTAGGGAGCCAGAGGCTAGACAGATTAGCTGTCTTGTCTTTTCACGTGGAAATAGGAAACAGGTGGCTTAGGAACTAGTCGTCAAAGATATAAACTGTATTACCAATCTGCAACCCATTTACCAACTAGATGGAAAAATTCTGGCATTTTCACGTAGGGTAACAACAAGAGGAAGCTAGCTTCCACTCACATTTTTAACGTTACAAAGGTTTTGTTTATATGGTGGCTTTTGAAGAAACCAGTGGAAAAGCCCCACATTGTCACCTGCAGTGTCACTGTTCACATCAGTGGCTTCTTAATTTTTTTTAGAGTGAAGGTGAAGGAAGGGGCAATAGTTAAGTTATGGTGGTTTCAAAAAATCTGCATTGTCTTCTCAATCAGATGAAAATACAAGCCATGATGGAATCTGCATGGAATCCACAGAAAGACTGGAATCCTTTTCTAGTCTGTTCTGCAAAACAGATTCTTCAGAAAGTTCATACAGTATATACTCAACATATATAGTGTTACGGTGCAGTCAGTGTGGACAACAGGTTTAATTCCTCAGAGCTGTACACATACTTGGGCACATGAATTAGAAAGGTTTTTGGGTTTTTCATAAAATCCTGTTTTTGGTAGGGCACCTGGGGGGATCACGTGAGTAAAAACTGCACTGAATTCTCTTAACACTCTCCTCCCACACCTGGCTCTTTTGACCCAAACTGAGGACACACCAGAAGGCAGTACCTCAGACACTCCCACTGGGCTCTGATCGAGCTGTTCAAAAAGGCTACATTCCCCCTCTCATAAACGAAGGGAGTGTCTTTCAACAATGTTTGTTTACATTATTCTCTCAAGTTTTTTACTAGGGCTTTTCAGGTTCAGTTTTCAGCTCGTAAGAATTTAATAGGTGAAGTTAGTCTAAACGTTTTCTAAGTATACTTCAGCTTCTTTGTATTAGGGAGTATGCAAAGAGGAAAATCAATATACCTCGTCTTCTCAAAAAATGACTTTGGAATGTAGACATACCCTTAACTGTATGATTTTTGCTAACCTATTTTTTTTTCTAATTTGCCTTCTGTTTCACTGAATGTGAAAACCCACCTTGCTACTTAGGTTTTTAATCTGTATACCTGGATGCTGATGGATCTTGACGCAGCTGGTAGGTACCACGGAGGCAGATGAAGGCTCCCAGCCTTTCAGTGGCGTCTTCACCTAATAAAAATTTGTAATCCTCAAGTCAGTTCCTTAGGTACTTTTACAGTCAAGGGACAATTTTAGCTCAAGAGTAAAATCCTTGCTTCTACTAATAGTGATACTACCACGTTAAAATATTTTGGCAGAACACTTGCTAGAAATCTTTTGAGGATTGCGCAGAACCAGCACACAAGCCTTGGATTGAATGAGACTGCAGAAAGCAAACTACAGTGATCTGGACTCAGAGGGCAGGCCGCAGCTATGCATGCAAAACAATAGGTTGTCTACTGAAAAGCTACTTTTATGCACAGTGACTTCTATTACACACCCAAGACTTCTTAAAAACCAGACAAATCATTTCTTGGAGCGTTCTTTAAGAAATACATGGTAAGGAACCATTACTAAACTTCCAGTCTTAGTAGCAGGGGCTTTGGTGTCACACAAACCTGATTTGAACCATGCTCTGTCATCATTTTCTGCCTGTATGATTCTGGACACTTCCCTACTATGTTAGTCTTCTCATCTGTAAATAACAGAATGGAAATCATAATGGCCTTTGACAGTTACAAGTACAAGTAGTACCTCGGTACTCATCGTTAATCGTTCCAGCACTTGTGACAAGTGCTGAAACCAACCAGCACCGAGCGAGATCTTTCACGTGATGAGTGATGAAGCATTTTCTCTTGTGGGGCGGCGTTGTGACTCATACAAGTTCTAACAAGTGCAATGAGTCCTGAGCGAGCGCCGACTGCTGAAACATTTTTTCTCTCATCCAAATGTGAGTACAAGACTTGCTGAGTTCTGAAGCCCACGAGTATTGAGGTACAACCGTACAATACCCTGAATGACGTCAGGGACACTGCCTTCTGTGAATCTCCCATGAAAACAAGAGGCGATCAAATAGTCTTGAATAAATGAAGTCATTGACACTTAACAAATGCTTATTAAGTTTCACTTTATACATACAGCTGTATTAGTTTACAGATTCGTGAATTTATAAGGTGATCCTTTAGCTGATGTTTCCACATTCCTCTTAGGGATTTACTTTTAGATATAAATTGTTTAAGTTAACATTGACAAACATTTACCATTATTTGTGGGAGTGGTTTTGTAGGAATTTCCTAAAGTAAAAAAATGGATAAATTCTGATGTTTTTGGATAGAATATGCCCAAGAATCTGCATTTGTAAAAAGCCTTTCGAGGGATTCTTCTGTATATGGTATAAGTGCCACATTTTGAGAAGTCTGGGAAAAAATGTCCAAACTTTTGGTCTTTTCTTCCATGTGAACTGTCTCTAGCCAAACTGGTCAGTCTTTGAACTAGAAGACCTGGGTCTGGCATGGAATCCAACACTCCTATGGGTACAGGAAAAAAAATACAGCACCTCCCATGTGCCAAAAGATTACTTACTGCATCTCAACTCTTACCCTTGTTTCCTTACACTGTTTTTTTTCAGGTTTATAGAAACTGCTGGGCCAGATGAATACTTCAAATGTAATACACAAATACTTCACAACTGTTAAATAAGTATATGGTTCAATTCCTATAAAACAGTCGCGTTTATTTTTTTGAACTGCTTACAACATAGTCTAAAGTACTGGGATTATAAATCATGTAACTGTTCATGATTTAAAGGCACGGCACAGCCAAGAATATACTACATGTGTAACATTCCCCCATAAATACAAAAATAATTGTCTATAAATATAAGAAAAGGTCACGACATATGTCGGTATAGGACAACAGCTGCTAGTTCTTTAGAGAGGTTTGCCTGGAACTCCGTAACTGAGGCCACTGGTTCATTCACAACCAGCTGAGCGAGGACGTTGCCCACTGCCTAACGTCTGTGGGACAGTTGGGGTATTTCTGCAAAGCATTCATAATCTGAGTGTTATCCAAAAGCAGTTTCATCAGCTGGTACTCTCTCTGTGCATTGACTGATGTTCTTTCCACGGGCCTTATTAATTCTAATTGGTGTAAGTGTTCAAAAGCCTGAAAGATGAAAGAAACAGTTGAGGTTCAGTAGGAGAAATAAAGGAACGATGCTGCCCAGAGGAGAGAGAACGGTTTTGGTCAGTTGTGGAGTAACAGAATGCCAAAACAGAACAGCCTTAATAGGCTTCATAAAAACCCACGTATCAGGTGAAGCAGTTTCAATATAGTTATCTCACCCTGGGGCACTGCGGAATGTGAACGGAACAAACTTTAATCCAGTCTGCACCTGGTTTTTTCCCCCTAATCTCATTTTTTGTTCCTAATCTCACTCTGTATCATATTTCCTCTTTGTACTGAAGTTAAGGGAGGGTTTCCAGTTCTCCATAAAAAACCTAAAATCTGATAAGACCAGTACTTTTTGAGTTATTCTTGGTTACTCACATTTGCACTAATATTTTGTTAGTAGATTTCTAAGACTTGGCTATATAACTTTAACACAGCTGCAGAAAATGAGGTTGGAGAAAGGACCCCGAAGAGTGCACCAAGTCTGTTCAGCTGATCCTATAAGTAATAAATAAGTGACTCAGCAGACTGGTACCAGAATGAAGGAGAACGACAGGTCCCTGTTTCCCTGAGAAGTCAGACGGAGACTGCCACAACCTGTCAGAAAGCTATCCTTCCATCTTCCCCATCTTAACAGGTTCTTCTCTGTTTACTTCCTCTTACCTCAGGTATCATGCCGTTTCTAACCTTGGTTAGTGTTTTAGGTATTTTATTAGGGTATGAGAAAAAAGCCCATTAAATCATGACATAATTTTAAATACTGACACAAATTGAGCTTTCTATTCCTACAGCTTTATTCCTACAGCTTTCTATTCCCACAGCTAAATTGAGCTTTATTGTGATTAAAGCTCAACTCGTATCTAATATATAAAGAATATATATTAGAATATATTCTTTATGTATCATAAAAATTCATCTGATGAAAAGAGAAATAGCTCAAATGCCATTTCTGAAAATGAGAAAATACAAAAATACAAGAGGCTGGGGCCTAATAAAATAAGGAGATTTAAAATATTTCTAGGCAGAAAAACTACTTCTTTATTTAAAAATGTAGAAACTCTTAAGAATTAAAATGCTCAGATAACCCTTTCCACTCGTACAACCCCACGCACTGTGACCAGCAGACAGAGGTGGACATTAGGAAGGGGGAAGACAACCAGCCGGCAGGATGCCGAATACTTTTCCTGTATTATGAAGAAACGGCAACGCCTCAGCGTTTTTTGGTTACTGTAAGAAATAAAATTCTGACTGCTACAGTCTGCAAGGGATGCTAATGGATAAGATGTGGGTCCACTGCTTTAAAAACAAGTTTCTTCTCATAAAGCCCTCCAGTGCTGTGTGCTGTCCAGTAAGGTAACCACCAGGATTGAGTATTTGAAATGTGGGACTATATTTTAAATTTTATTTAAAATTTATTTAAATTGTATTTAAAATTTATTTATATTTTATTTAAAATTTAGGTTAAATAAAATTTATTACTAAAGGTAATTTCACCTTCTTTTCCCCTTTTTTGTTGCTACTAGAAAATGTGAAGTTACACGATGTGGCTCACACTTCATTTCTAATGGACGATGGTACACCACAATAACATTCCTCAACTTTTAAAACTCATGCCTCACCCAACCCCTAATAAAACCTTCACCAGCTAGTGGGATTTTGTGTGTTGGTTTCTTAATAGTTCATATAAGCATTTTTTGTCTCTTTTTACTGCTAAATTTATAGAGTCAAACCTTGGGTTGTAAAGGGCCTACTAGGCTTACAGCAATGTATTTCAGACTGTTCAGGTTACTGTACAGGATGCAAGCATTAGGAACAGACAGTAGAGGGCAGTATACCCCCACAAACTAAAACACCTTGGCTGCTTGCTTCCGAATTATTCAACATTTTTCAAAATTGATAAAACTGCAACCATAATATTGACCCTTGAACGGTGCTGAGGTTAGGAGCACCAATAACTCTCAATACCCAGTCAAAAGCCCCTATATAACTTCTGACTCAGCGAAAACTTACTACTACTCATAGTTGATTGACAAATATTTTGTGTATTGTATGTATTATATACTATATTATTACAATAAAGTAAGCTAGAATAAAGAAAATTTTAAGGAAATCATAAGGAAGAAAAATACATGTATAGTACTTATTTTAAAAATCCACGTATAAGTGGACCCTTAAAATTCAAACACCTGTGTTGTTCAAGGGTCAACTGGACAATGAAATTGGATACAAAAATATATACCTGCGTGTAGGAAAACAGCAGCATATCTTACCTTCATGACAACGGGTTTCTCAAAATTATAAACAGAATGGGCCTTCCTTTGAACAAACTTCTGAAACTCTGGACAGAAAGCAATGACAAAGTCAGTACCTTCAAATAAGCAGTCGGGTGGGGTAGTCAGAAAGAAACTACCAAAGTCTCATCTCACCATTATAGACCATTTGAAAATTAAAGGGCTCCTCTTCGTAGATGTCATTTAAATGTTTCATTGCTATTATAAGGCAGATTTCCAAGACTGACAGACCTACAGCAAAAGGGACACAAATTACGAATTGTAGTTTACTTACTGGTACATGATTGAAATAACTGACCTCCAAATAGAATGATAAAGTGAAAGATCATGGATTTGAGGGGTGGGGAGAGGTCAAGAACACTGAGGCTGAAACGTGTTTCAGTTAATACTACCTATATAATCCTAAGCAAGTTACTCAACTCCTCTGAGCTTAGTTTTCATATCAGCAAAGGAAGGATCTTTCTAAACTTAGAGATGTTAGAAGCGTTAAGAGACAGTATTATCAAGCACCATATGGTCCACGGTAAAAAAGAAAAAAAAACCTGAAGCAATCACTCATTATATAACTTTAAATCTCACAGGGCTCTTGATTATTCAGAGAATCCCTAAATCCCTGGAAATTATACCTAAAATTTTTTTCCTAGAAAGAAGGTTTATTAGCCCTGGCTGGTATGGCTCAGTGAATTGAGTGCCTGCCTGCGAACCAAACCCGTCCCTCCCTCCCTTCCCCTTTGTCTAAAAATAAAATAAATAAAATCTTAAAAAAAAAAAAGGTTCATTAGATTCACAAAAGGGAAAGTAAACCCCCAAATGGCTAAAAGCCAATGTCTTCAGTAGCACTTGGTGCAGTAAGAACACCTGCAATACAGTCTTAGCTGGATGTCCAATGTGGAAAGGGAAGCAGAGTATCTATTTTCTTTGACTTTAAATGGGAGTGACACCACCTTATAAAAGGCTGAGTTAAAGGCAGAGTAGATATAAAAGTATTCTGTGTATGATGCACTATATGCAATGTTAATTATAATTTTGAAAAGCACTCCTTTATACAAATTCAAACCTATAAAAACACTACAGGGTCCAGGACAAATAACACCCCTTTTTAATTATAAAAATTTTTATTACAAAATCATAAGCATGCAATTATGTAACATAACAATATCACACTCAAGCACACCATATGACACTTTAGGTGCAATGTTCAAATTGAAAACTGTGAATTATTACACCCATATTATTGCCCGACCAACCACACTCACGCAGGCGTTACTTCTGCCGGACCCTGTATGAATCAAGTGGGTTTCTCACCATGAACAATATTTGCTTTAGAGTCCATGCTACACAGCTGGTGTGCCTCCATCAGATCTGCTGCAGTCACAAATGGGTGGGAGGTTGTTATGTGACTTAAAGCGAGCATCTGGGGAAATGGAGAGCGAAAAAACAATAAACCATTACATATATACTTTGGCAAATTGGGAATGTTACTGACCAAAACTTTTTAAATTTGGAGAGTTTATTCTCATGAGAGTAAATATTAATGCTTGGGAAAAGTATTCTCTTATATCTAGCTCTATGAAGATTTAGCATTTCGATTCATATGCCATATAACTATACACGTAAAGCATAAAAATTTTGCTGTTCTCTCTACCTTCTCCCGTTTGCCTATCTGGTTTATTTACAACTCCTCAAAAGAAATACATTTAGAAAGGAGTAGGGCAAGCAGAAGAGATCAAAAATAAGAAATAATACTATTTAAAGCCCCAGACCGAACCACACAGGCAGATCTGTGACTTGTACAAACTTGCGAACTACCTAATCAAGCAGTCCAGAGCAAGGGGAAGTGACCGACAAGTTAGCTACCTTATGTTTAATTATTAAAAAATGAAAAAGATAAAAAGCAGAGTTACCCTCAAGGTATCAATTCTAGTTCATTTTTTCCTGTTGTATCGCTTTGCAATTTAATTATTCTTTTCTTATTGATGGACACCTCCCATTTCCTTTTTTTCGAATTGTTAAATAAGGCTGCAAATAAACAATCTTGTATGTGTGTTCTTGTGCATCTGAGTTACTCTAGGTACCTAATTTGCCAAATTGCTCTCCAAAATACCTATACATTTTACACTATCAGCAGCAATAATTTTTAATTGTCCCAGACACAGTTCCATTAGACATAAACTGACACACACCAGACTAGCAGGAAAAAAAGGTTTAACTGTAGTGTTTAAGTACGTAGAGTTTAAATTGTCCCATTTCCCTTGTTACTGGAGAGGTTAAACATCCTTGTATATTGTAGGTCATGTGAGATTCTGCTTTGCTAGTCTGCTCATATTCTTAGCTCATTCCTTTACTGATCATTGTAGAAACTCTCCAATATCACGAATGGTACCGATGATCAGATGCACTGCATCCATCCTTTCCCAACTTCATTTATTCTGTGCTATCTTTTGTCCAGACCTTTAAAAAATAAGTATAGTTAACTTTATCCATCTTTCTTTTTATGGCTTGGGATTTGTGCATTTTCTCTATGAAATCTTTCCCTACCTCAAGATTATAAATGTCTTTATTTGCTTAGATTTTTTCCTAAAATTTTTAAAGTTTTTTTTTTTTTGTACATACATTTTAGGTAAACGGGAATTCATTTTCAGATACGCAAATGATAGTGGTTTTTTCCTATATGCATAACTCCTGATTTTTAAAAAAGATTTTATTTATTTTTAAAGAGAAGGGAAGGGAGGGAGAAAGAGGGAGAGAACATCAACGTGAGGTTGCCTCTCACACACCACCTACTTGGGATGTGGCTGACAACCAGGCATGTGCCCTGACTGGGAATTGAACCAGCGACCCTTTAGTTCACAAGCCAGCACTCAATCCACTGGGCCACACCAGCCAGGGCTAACTCCTGACTTTTTTTTGTTGTTGTTGAAAAATTATCCAAACTATAGTTAATCTCCATCAAGACTTTATCTCTTTTTATAATTTCCACCAATACCAGAACTTTTCTTAAACAAGAAAAATCAAGACAAACTTAAGCCATTACCTTGAATTAGAAATGTAATAGAAAATTCATAGAACAATGACTTTTCATGTTGACAGTTCTGAGAGGAAGATACTTAATCAGAATGAGAAGAGTCTGCATATGAATATATACCTGTGCATGTATGTGTGGTGTGTGTGCAATCTCTATATTCCGAAAGTTAGTAAATAACATCTAACTTATATAAATGACTAAAAACCCTACTCTAAAAATTCTTTATCCCAAAATTACTTTATAATTAAGACAGCTGTTAGTGGAAATGGCAGTATGATTTAGATGAACAGAAGGTGACTGCTAAGGAGAGATAGTATATATATAAAAAAAACCCTCTTAAATTTCCTCGGTAAAAACAGAAATGGGAAGGAGAATCTGTAAGTAAACACAGCAGAACCATACAGTAAAGTAGATATATGCTTGAAGCCAAAGAGCCTTGGATTTGAATCGGGTTTACTTTCTACTAGCTGTGTGACCTGGGGCAAGTTATTTAACCACAAGAAGCCTCAGATTCTTCAAAAATAAGGTCAAAAATACCCCAAAATAAAAAAGAAAGACATAATGTTGGTAAAATAACTGTATTACCTGGCTCAAGTGCTACTTAATAAAAGATACCTATTATTATTATAAATGAAAGTAAGAAGAAATTCATGAAACAAAAAGTGTTTTTCCTTGAAAGGTATTCACCACAGATAATTTTCTAGAAACACTGGGCTAACATCAAATACGCTTCATGAAGGGAGAGCTTTAATTTTCAGAATAAAGTACCTGTTCATTGACACTGTTTAAGCGTAAGATGTAATTATTTTGTCAAAGGTCATAACTAGGTGGGATTTATTCCAGGTATACAACATTAAAGGTAGTTCGACATTAAAAAAAATCAAGCAATGTAATCCAACATATCACAAGCTAAAGAAGAAAAATCATAGATCATATCCATTTACACATAGTAAGCATTTGACAAATTCAACATCTGTTCACAATAAACTATCATGAAGTTAGGAATAGATGGTAATTACTGTAACTTGGTAACAAACATATATAAAAAACCTACAGCTTACATCATACTTATGGTCAAGAACTGAATTCTTTCCCTCTAAGACTGAAAACAAGGCAAGGATGTCCATCCTCACTACACTTACTCAACACAGTATGAGAGGTTCTAAACACTGCAGTAAGAAAAGAAAAAGAAATAAAATGTATCAGAGTGAAAAGGAAAAAAAATCTCTCTATTTGCAGATGATATGACTGTCTCAAGAAATCTAAAAAACTCCTAGAATGCATTCAGCAAGGTTGTAGAGTACAACAGCAACATAAAAAAAGCAATCACATTTCTGCATATTAACAGTGAGCACTCTGAAAACAAAATTAAAAACCAAATATCAACTACAAATGCTCTAAAAAATTAAATATTTAGGTATACACTTTAAACACGGACAAACAGGACCAGAGTGGTAAAAATTATAAAATAATGATGAAAGAAATCAAACAACTTAATGAAAGGAGAGATGTACCACAGTCAGGGATTGGTGGACTCCACATAGTAAACATTATAATTCTCCTCAAACCCACCTATAGGTTTAATCAGTTCCCATCACCACAGAATTACCTGGTGAAATAAAACAAGTGGTAACAACAAAACTAATACAAACCAATAGCATGTGTAATGACCGCAAGTTTTTACTGACGTTGAAATGCTTCTGTAGTGCTTCTCGCACACTTGTATCTTCAGAGAGACACTAGAGGGGGGGAAAAAGAGAATTAAGGAATAATGTAATTTAAAACCTAAATATAACCTTGTGCCTCACTAGTTGGTATACCTTGTTAATTCATCATTAAATAGGTACTTCTCTTACTCAGAATACAAAAGTCAAAATCAAATTTTCAGTCTCCTGATTTTCTTCTCATCCCTTTACATTATTTAAATGATATAAAGATAAAGCATAGTCTTTGCTACCCACGAATTTCTAGTCTGAAAAGGGAATCTACACAATGATACTAGTGGGATGTTCAAAATGCAGCATAAACACAACAGCAAATCAGAGCTACTATACATGGGAAAAAAAGGCTCTATACAGAATGCTTAAACTGTATGAGTCAATAGGTTAAATAGATGAGAGGATGTATCAGCCATAAGGAACAGCGTGAGTGATGTTGGGAGACTGTGTCATAGAGACAGAAGATAAGCAGTCATAGAATCCTGAGTTTCAGTTGCTGGCAATGTAATCTGTAGAGAAAGACAAAGGCAGGACACCTAATTGGAGGCAATTTTAACTGTTGGTACAAGAGACAAAGAGGGTCTGAACTAAAGTGATGTGAAGACAGGAGAGAATTAAGAATAAAAGACATGTTCGATGGAGAAACAACTGACGAGAAGTGGAGGAGAAAGAAAAGAATCTGAGATGGTATCACGGCACACAGAATGTCCCCGAAGCGAAGATAGAGATGTGGTCAAGAAGTGAAACTCGGATTATCAATATTTAAGAAGCAGATGGAAAAAGAGAAGCAAAGTTAAAAGATTCAGAAAGATACCGAAGACTAGGAGAGAATAAAGCAAGAGCAATAAAACCAAGGGAAGAAAACTTCAAGAGGCACTGGTGATCAACAATGTACAACATATGTTGTATAATTAAGATATATTTTGAGAAGAAGCTAATGGCTTTGGAAACTTGGAGAAGAGTCAACTGACCGCAGTGGCTCAGGATTAATGAAAGGTACACTTGGCACTGAAGACAGGTTAATGAAGGGAGAGTAAGTTCAAAGTTGGCAGAGTCAAGAAAGGCTTGTGGAAGACTGACATTAATTTTTTAAAAATTATCTGCAAAGAATAAGAATTTTTTTCTTAAAAAAAGCCCAAAGCCAGAAAACTAAATACTATGTATTTCTCTATTTTCGACAGCTAAAACTGCTTTCTCTACTTTTTCCACTGTTAAGAAGATACAAATTCAGGAAGAAGTTCTAGTCTCATAAAATATTAAGTTTTACATTTTCAGTAAATATATTTTCCTAGTTATAGTTCTCATTATCCTTACTATTGTTTTAGGTCTTCTTCTATTTTAAAGGGCTTGCTATTACTATACATATCCTTTTCTTTTGTATTATAAACAGGGTCAAATATCCTTTGGACATACAAAGAATGAATGTAAAATAAAGCAAAGTAATTCAAATCAAAGACTTTTGGAAATTAACTCTGGCCTTGGCCTCTGCAATTTTTGACTCTTATCAAGTCACATACAAAGTTGACATATTACAATCAAAGCACTTAGGAACTCCTAACTGAAGAAAACCCCCTGGGCCAAAAATATTGATGAAAGAATTTTTTTTCTACACGAATTCAATTTTTTTTTAAGAAAAGTATTTGCTTAAAAAAAAATAACATGTATCAAAGGGTTAGTCTTCTGTACTCTGCCTTTCTGCTCAGCTCTTTATTTTTCAAGGTCTGAATCCAACTCCCTTTCCTTCTGAAGGCTATCACTTCCTTGCTTCCATAATTAATTTGATTAAAAAAAAGTTTACAGGATCTATGTGTGAGACATTAAAAAATAAAACCTCATCACATTTTTAATTGCACCTTAATTCAAACACAAACTACCCGAGAATAAGGCTATTATCAATAACCACTTACTGAATGCCTATGTAACTAATTATGATAATTACTGAAGATATTACATCTTAGGTTTTGAAACATGACTGAATTTGTTATGTTTGGCTTTGGAAATGATGTAAACAGAGTAAGACAGAGACTAACATCACCACTTACAGGAACATGGGAGAAATTCCCGGAAATAAAGCAGACCTCCCCTGTTGTTCAGGGAAGCTGATACATTTCTTTTCATTGATGAACTCATGAAAAGCTGCCACGGAAGTTCTTACTGTGCTGATTGCCCTTCCTCAGGTAGATTCTGAGCAGAATGTTACAGGATTACACTTGCATCTCAGGACTCATGCCGCTCTAGGGAAAACTTACTGGCAGCAGTGTATGTACGAAATCTCCTTGTCATTTCCCACAGAAACTTCTCACCTTTTGTTAACTAAACAGGGAAGGGTTAAGACAATACATAAATCTTCTAAATCTTCCTTGCCCTTAGCTATAGTACTTTGAGGAAATTTCTTTAGAGGAAAATTAGCTATGGTTCTTCCAGATGCTCTTTTATACAGGGATTTCTCTTACACGGACATGCTGACATAGTGTTTACTCTGCTTGCTTACTTGACTCATTTGGAGCAGGGTTAAAACATTCAGAGCTCCAGATTCAACACTATCCTAAAGACATTTCCTGGATGAGATGCCATAGGTGATCTGTTATCTAAACCACTGTTTTTGGTTTAACTTTGGAATTAGAAAAGCTTGCTGGACAGTCAGCACTGAGAAAAACGACAGCTCCCTTAATGCAGTCCCCACCCACTCCCATCCACAGGACAGGGCCTCTGGCCATGGTGCTGACATATTTTTCAAGCAAAGTTCATTTTAATACTAAAAGGAGATGAAAACGTTTAGAATTTTTAAAAAAGCTTTAGAACTAAAAGACACACACTCCAGTGTCACTAGTATTACCTTATAAAAGAACTACAAGGTTGTCAAAAAAAATAACAGGATAGTACTGACATTCATTCCTACCATCTGGCCCTAAATTCAGTGATAATAGGACCAGCAAAAAATGGACCACAAACCTAAGGGTTAGCCACTCTACTACCACATGGTTCCCAATTTTCGGAGTCATCCCAAGTTATGCTTCACCAATAACCCCCATCATCTGCTTCCTTTATATACCCACTCTGATATAGATGATCAGAATGTAACATGTCTGGGAAGCACAGAAAAATGGATGATGGCATGGTACAACCCGGGCTATTTAGTCATCTGAGGAAAGAAGTAATAAAAGCCCCTGGACAGCACAAATTTAAACACTATGAAAGACTGCAGTTGAATCTCTAACACAGTCAGAAAACACACTGTTGTAACAAGACATCAGTTAAAGAGCTGTAGAGGGTGAAAGTCTGGGATTCGCTCAGAAGTGGATTCAAAGACCAGGAGGCCAGAGCTCTGATCCACTCCAGACCTTGGTAAAAGAAGGGACAATGTGGGAGCACCAATTGTAAAGTGTTCCTAAAAAATGGAATCTTATAGTTAAAGTGTCAAAGAAAACTTGCCTGAGCTAACAAATAGCTGAGTCCCAGGCAAGTCTAATTTCAGGAAGAGGGCAGCAGGGAGGACCCACACCTACTTATACCATGGTATAATATCTAAATTTTAAGATAGTATTAGCCACTTTTACATATAATTCCATATACTTATATTAGAAAAAAATAAGAGCTTGAACGGTTTATGTAAAAACAAGTTTAGTGTGTATATAAAGTCTGAAATGGTTATAAACTAAATAACTACTCTGTAGCAAAAAGAAGAATAAGCTGTCATTTCAAGGAAACTTCTGCCTTTTATCTTATATTCTCACCACTGATTAAATTCGTTCAATGAACTTTTAAATTAAAAAATTAAACATATCAAAATTATAATACATGATCACACTATATTTTATTATTAAAAACAAGAATGGAGTTTCAGTAATGAAAGATGAGTGAGTTCCAGAGATGAGGAAGTACAGCGACGTAACTATGGTTAACAACAGTACTGTACACCTGGGATTTGCTTAGAGGATAGATTTTAACTCTTCTCACACTTGAAAGAAATTATACCTATGCAAGGTGATGGCCATGTTTAATAGCTTGATTGGGCTATTTCACCCAATACATGTGTATCAAAATATCAAGTTGTACACCATAAACATACACTGTTTTCAACTTGCCCATTACACTTCAACAAAAATGAGAAGAAACTAGATTTAAGAGAAATATAAATACAAAATTCTCACTTTTAATTTGGTATTGTTATTTAAGAATAAGATCAATACTGCTTTAATATAAAACAATCTTTTCACTTTCACAGGACTCATATTTTTGAAAGATTCTACTATGTGGGATTTATCTAGCAACAGTGTTCAATTATGTTATTAAACCTCCTCTCCCTCTCCCCCTCCTAACTGAAATTTCTTGTCAGCCTGAGATAAACTGATGCTAATATGTTAAGTTAATATAACAATGGTCTGTACAGGTTAGTCTGTTCAATTTAAATGTAGGTATGGAGCCCACAGGTTTAGTAAATCTTGAAAACAACACGTGTAGGTGCCTCTGTAGCTAAGCACCTCAGGACTCCAGGGACTCCAGCATGGAATTCACCGATGTACATAATAAAACCAGAGTGCCATACTCTGGACTGCCTCTCAATAAACGCAATCAGATAAAAGCTCAAGTTCTTTACGAGAACTGGAGGGAAAAGAAATGCAATGGATAAGTAGGTATAAATCACTGTGCTAATATACCGCTAACTTCATTAAATAAAAAAATTAAGTTCTATGAAGGAAATGCATTAAGAAAATAACTTAAAGTATAAATCAGATATAAATAAAACAAAAATCTCACTGAAGTTCTTTCGAGAGAAAAAATTCAGAAGACATGGTATTTCAAGTCTTTTAAGAAGAAAATATGCACACACAAAAATGTATAATTTGTATTTATGCAGTTTTATGCCACAGTATATTAGAAGCTTTGTGTTAGTTTAGAAATTTTAAATATTAATGTTTTAATTGCTTTCAAATGGTATAGCAAGACACAAAAATTACATTAAATATTATTGCTTTTGTTCCGAGTTACCTGGACATTCTCATTCCACTTGTCAGCAAAAAGCTTATCTGGAAATTCTGCAGGCAGAGATAATTGTTCTTTAAATATTTTAAGATACTGTGGAAAACCAAATGAATTCATTAAGTGTATCTGCCGGTGAGAAAATCGTGACTTCACTCTTTTTTCTAAGAGTTCCAAAATATCCTTAAAAACAAACAGAAATTCCAGTAAGATGTGTGTTAAAAAAAATCAATGTTAGTTGTAAGTATTTAAACTATCACCTGTAATAAGCAATGAGTATCCTATAATACACAATTAAGCATAAAAAAATTTATGAAAGCCTCTAAAAACTCAAATTATTCCCTTGATCTCCTTATAGTTACAAGGCAGTAAAAGTAAGAGAGTATGGCTTGGAAATAAACCAAGCCTCTAAAAAATTCTGTCATGCATGCTACTTTAATCCACTTGTAAGCAGTTGTAGGCCTGGTGATGTCATTTACCTACCATGTTATTCTCAGATAATTTTTAACATTCTGAGACCTACAATAATTGCTAAAAATACATAACTATTATTAAACAGTTATATGCCATAGTAACATCAAGTGTTTCAATAAGGAATTTTGCACATCTACAAAGAATTCAGATAAAAAATTAAGATAGTTTACTATGTATTCAAACTTAGTACATTCCTAAAAATTTAAACATCATCTTTATTGTTTTATGTAACAAAGACTCAAGTAGCAGCGTGTGTAACGGAGAAAAGTTCCGCTCACTGAAACACCCACAATTTCAGCTGAAGCCACGCTAGACTAAAGGAACAAACTGCAGAAGAGGAAACTGGCAGAACAGAGCATGGCAGTGGTAACTGACTGTCTTCTGGCTTTTTATAGTGATATTTTAGAAACTACTTATATTTTGCTATTTTTCCTTAGAAAGTTAGAAATCAAGTTTACTGTCAATTTTCTAAAATTAAAAAGCTAAAAAAAAAAAAAAAAGCAGCTGTGGTGAGGCCCAGAAATATGGATTTTTAAACCTGCTCAGGTGATTTTCATATAATAACTAGGTTAAGAAATCAATTACACAGAAGAATTCAAGGGCTCAAACTGGGATCATGGTCAGTTTGGGAAGAAAGACAGGAAAGATTAACAGATTGGGGTTGGAGGGAAGAGGGTGAATGAAAAACCTGGAATAATTTTATAGCTTAAAGAAAAACACAGTGCCAGTAAAAGAGAATTAAAGGAAGTTAAATTTAGAGAAAGGAATATTACACACTTACTTTCTATTAAGGAGCAGTTCTACATGACTCATATAGGTTAAGTGGCTGAAAGACTGTGTAAGGAACACACTATGCAAGCAATAACTAAGAATCTAGATTTGGGAATGGAAAGAAAGATGAATGTCAAAGGTATTTTAGTGGTAGACAGTAATGACAAATTGGTAATGTGAGGATAAAGAGGTCAGGGAAAAAAAAAAAAGGCATTTCTTCCACAGGGAAGAGGTTATTTCCTGGCAAAGATACCACTCCATCTGTCCTTTTGCTTTTTCCCTACAAACACAGACACTTACATACTTGTTTGAAAATGATATATCAAAATAAATAAGGCCCTCTGGTAACATTGCTAAGGAGCTACTGACCCTTTATTTGCTCCTTCCCTGGGTCAGTAACACTTGCCACTGCCACTTCCAACCAAAGGAAGATTTTTATAGCAAGAAGAAAGGTGCCTCAACCCCTGTGACAGAACGCTGCTTTTGGCAAGAAGGAGTAAGATATGTGGAGAACCATCTACAGGGGGGCTAATTATAAAGTCATACATCATAAGCTCTGCAGCACTGGGGGAGGAGGACAGAGAAAGCCATTCCGCAGAAGAAAGAGCACTAGAAAAAGCAGTGTTGAAAGGTGACTTTGTAAAAAATTACACTTTTCTAAAAAAGACATTGAACTATAGAAAAGAATAATAAGTAAATGAGACTTATTTCCAGAGGTGTGCACTTAAGAAGTTAAAATAGTATCATTCTGAGTTGATCCCAAACATTTTCAAAATACGGAATCATAAATGTAAACAGAAACTATTAGTGACTTTATCAAATGGTGATAAGATTATTTTAATTTTCTCTTTATGTGCTAATATAGAAATTATATTTATTAGCATAATCTGGCTTCACATTTTTTAATTTAGTGATTACACTGGAGGGACGGAGGTGTGAGTTTATGAGCATGTGTGATAACTGTTTTCTTATTTTCCTCAACCTGATACACCAGGCATCAGTGAAACATGTTTGAAAATGCCGAATATGAATATGATGACCCACATAGGTGTCTATGTTGGTAATTAAGCTTTAATTTTATAGCTATAATCAATTTTTCAATAGAAAGACTTACCAATCTACATGTAAGACCAATAACTGCTACTGGAGTCTGTGCAGACTGAGAAACGTCAAAAAGATTATAGAGGAGTGTTTGGTTTCTATGATGAGCAAAAAGATCAAATTCATCTAATATGAAGATCACTGGACAACTACTCGTCCGGTCACCTAAGGTTTAAAATAAGAGTTCAATGTTAACAGTTATGTCAACCTCTGTGAAATTTCCAAACTATTCATTACATGTCACTTTTTAAAACTTAATTTAACAAACAAATATTGATAACCTGCTTCGGATAGGGCACTTACTAATGCAAGTACATTTACTCAACAAAAATAAATTATTCACAGGATAAGATAGCCTTAAGTATTTCAGTCTAATTACTAGACTCTAGCAGTTTACTGATGAAAAATTAAGAAAATAATTTAAATACTGAAGACTATTGTTTTTAAAATTATGTAAACATAGTTCTTCTATCAGAAAATTTACAAAGTTCTCTTAATGCCTTAACAGACCAAATCACTTTGAGATTAAATATAAAAAGTCACTAATTTATGCACAAAACTAGTACTTCAAAAGAGACTTGTTTGGTTAGTAGAAATGCAATATATAGCTTCCCACAGAAATAATCTTTTTATAAATAATGGTTAGACTGAAGTTCAATCAAAACCACTACAATGCCTTCTCAGCACAATTTTAAGACTGCAACAACAGGGAAAAGTTCAACATGACTCTGTGGATTCATTTTTCTCATCACAATGAAATCTACCTTAGCAAAAGAATCACTATTACCTTTAGGTTTAAGGCTTTTTATTTGCATAAACAAGTGGAAAGAAAATCTGATAAGGGGACACTCACTCCAACAGATAATAAAACATTTAACACAAACCTAAATGGCATGAATTTCAGAGGAACTGCTCAAAAGTTTAGAAACAGATCTACATAATTAGAAATTTAGTATTGGTAAAATACGGCATTACTTATCGATGGGGAAAGTGCTTATCCAAGGTTAGAGCTCCATTTTACACCTTACCAAAATAAATTCCAGCCAAATTATTAATTACAAGTATATGCATTAAATGAAAACATAATTATCTTTAAAATCTGGAGAGAGAAAATTTTGACTACAGAAAAATTTTAAAATTCTGTTCAGTAGAAAATCCAAACCAAATTTAAGAGAAGAGAAATATTAAGTGAAAGGATACCCATAGGGAACCCCTGACCAGGTAGTTCAGTTGTTTAGAGTGTTGTCCCAATTCACCAAGGTTACAGGTTCGATTGTTGGTCAGGGCACATACAAAAATCAACCAATGAATGCATAAATAAGTGGAACAACAAATTGTTATTCCTCCCTGTCTTTCCCCTCCTCCTCTCCTACCTCTCTCTCTCTAAAATCAATCAATAAGATAAAATGAAAAGAATTCCCACAAATACATGCAAACTAAACACCAAAATAAGTCAAAGACACAACAGGAAATACATGAAGCAGGAAATATAAGTGGCCAATAAAAATAGAAAATGATGATAATTATTACCAAAATTTAGCAAATTATTTTTCTCTTGAATACAAACATAAAAATTAGTAATTGTTTTTGAAATTGTAAAGAAAATGGCACTCTGAAATATGCTTAGAAAAAGTGACCTAGGACAGTTTGGTAATATTTGGTAATATTTATTCTTTTTAAATGTTGTACTTTTTAATCCAGAATTCTACTAACTGAAATTTATCCCAGGAAATATCTGCATGACTGTGACAGTGGAAAATTATAACCCACCCCACGATTCTTTTGACATTGTTTCTGTAAGTGCTGACTCTGACTAACATGTGGCTTGTAGATGAACATGTTTGTATAAGAATCCGACGAACCAGCTTCAAAAGATACAAACTCCAACCTCCAGGCATCCCAGCTCCAGGACATTTGCTGACCTTTACACATGGAGCCAGGATGACTAAACCAGGATGGCACACACTGGACCATCCCTTGCCTTATCAAAACGGACTGTGCTCATCTGCACAGAGGGGAACTTTTCTGTTCCCCTCTCCCTCCTTATAAAAACCCCTGCCTCCACTGAGAGCTGGAGATGGGCCTGGAGACATGAGTCCCCATCTTCCAGATGGCAGGCACCTGCAAATAAACCACTTTCTTTTACGACAGCACCTGCCTCTCTAGTACTGGCTTTCGAAGAGGCAGGCAGCCTCTGTGGACCTGTTTTTGGTTACATAATTATCTAAGATGAGCTCCTTAATTATATAAAATTAGAAATAAAAGCCTATAACTAGTTGTTATTAAGATATAATTTATATTTTTAACTACAGTTAATATATATTTATAAAATGAAATGTATGAGACATATAAAAATGATGGTGCAGCTCAAGATTTACTGACATGGAAAGATATGACATGCTCACAACATGCTATTAGTAAATGAAAAGATGCAGACTACACAATATCAAAAATGAGTTATTTTTTTGTAAAAACATGTTATCTTTACAATCAGGGAAAAATAAAGTATGTTAATATTTACCTTTTTTTAGAGCTTCCAGAATGAATGAAAGGTTTTCAGCAAAGCTTCCCTGAATAACAACAACAGAAAAACCCATACCATGACCAGAAGTTCAGTGAAATAAAGAACAGTAGGGCTATCTGGCCCTCAGACATTACATAGACACACTCCGTATCTGACTCTTAAACACTACATAGACACTCTATTTTTTATAGCAAACTAGAGTCACTGACCAGATTTTCAGCTGAATATCACTATGCTTACAATCTAAAACTTAAGTATAAAAGCAGAATGGCATAGCACTGAAAATGGCACTACTATATCATGTTCAAAATTTTATATTTTCTGGGTAAAACCCATAAAAATGTTAATGTTTTTAAAGGTACTTTTTAAGAGTTGCTATATTATAAATATAGTTACAGAACTAGAAATCCATTGCACGTTGTATCTTCAAACACATCAGGCTCTTGCAAGTCTCAAATTAATCTCCACCACTAAAAAAATGACCATGAATTTAAATGAGATCCAGAAGGAAAAGGGAGAAGAAATTTGCCTCAAATATTAGAAACTATAATAGTGCATCTCTATTCAAGAGCATACTATAGAATTTGTATATGTCATATCAAATTTGGCTATGATTACTTGGAGCACAGTCAAAACATTTTTGGATACAACTTAAATATTCTAGATGGAAATTAATAGAGTAGCAGATGTATTATCCAGATGTTCCGGCTTATGGATAAAGGCCCTGTTAAATATTTTTTCATTAAAGTCATTACACTTCAGAGTTTTTAATTTAAAGAAATAGCCAACTTTAAATCTGAGAAGATGTGAAGGAAAAAAAAACCCCACACTTGTCTGTTTCTTGATTGAGTGAACTAATATTAAACAGCGTAAGTTTTTTAGAACTTCCATATATTTTGTGATCATTGCATTCTGTCAAGTGAATACTTTTTCCAAGGTAGGTAGGACTACAGGTATTTACCGTAACATGTGACAACTATGGTAACAATGCTGATGACCAGGATGACAAACAACTGGGAACACAATGCACAGAGGTCCATTTAAGAAAGTTAGAAACACCAATCTACTTCAATAGGAAACCCAAAAGCCAAACAGAGCTTTTATAACAGTAACTCTCCTAGACCAAGTAGGCAACTATTTTCAACATTAAAATCTAATAGAAGGTAGAACACTGGAGTTATAAAAGGGGCATTTTGAACTTGCACTTCAGAAACCTGCGGACAATGAAAGAGTAATACAAGATTGGCTCAGGTTTCATAGATAATTACAAAAGAATGAATCACTGCATGTAAGGTTTTCACAATTATGGCTGTGTCGCTGCCTTAGAGAATACACAGTTCAGAGATTAGAGTGACAGCACTGCATGATCACTAGTGACCAGAAAATGAACTAGGAAGGTACGAGGGGGAACCCCGAAAACACCCCAGAACTATCTTTTGGAGGGCGGGCCCCTTGTAGTACAGTCTTCCCCCACTAGGTGAGTGTTCTAGGAACCCATCTGTATCAGTGTACCAGCTGGTGGTGTGAGAGGTAGCATTTGCTTCAGTAAATTGTTTTCTTAAGAGTCTTTCAACAGGTTTGCCCATTTCATGATGCGTGATTTTCGAGCACCCGTGCCCACAGTGAGCTTGAGTATTCAGCAATTTTTGATCAAAAACCGCCATGACCCCTGTGCCCCACCCTCCCCATTAACCTGGTATCACCCCAAGTGACTTATTTTTTGTTTCCCTGATGAAAAAAGTCCTCAAAGGGAAACACTTTGCAGATGTGGAAGAGGTGAAACAAAAACAGTATGAGCACTAAAAGGCATCAAAATCGACCAGTTCAAAAACTGTTTTGAGAGGTGGAAAAATGTCTCAACAGGTGTGTTGCATCAAATGGAGAGGACTCTGAAGGTGACTGAAGTAAAACACACAATTTTTTAAAACTATATTCTGGATTTCGGGGGGTCCCCATTTATATATAGCCCACTTCAAATGCATTAACAGTATGAAGATAAGTCATTTCATCACAAAAATTAAGGCAGCTAAAAATTATATTCTTCCATTGAGCCCTATAAACCAAGTGATAGGTAAAAAGGTTTTAAAAGTTCAAAAACATTTGTAATCAGGTTTTTTTTTTTTTAAGTTACTGAGGTTCATTGTCCTAGATTCCAAGTTATCATCATAGTTAGTTACTGGTAAGTTTCTGAACACAGTTTAACAGTAAGAGATAACTGACATTGGTATAGTATATTATTACCATCAAGTATCTTTTCTTAAAACATAAATAATGTTTAATGCTTTCTTTTGTCTGTGAAGTAAGTTTAAGATAATGCCCATTTAACAGATGAGGAATCTGAAATGCAGAGGTATTCATTAATCATGATCACCAGGCTATAAAGCAAAAACTAAACACACCTTTTTGTAACTTCAAATACAATATATCTTCTATTCCCATGCTACCCAAGATTCAGAAGACTAGAAATAGACCGCTAAGGTATTTTTAAAAACATTAATCTATCTCCAATGAAAGACAGATAATTAGATTTTTTATCTTACAAATAAAGGAACAAATTCAGATAAAATCTACATGAACTAGGTTTTGATGAATAAATGCATCCTAGCACAGAATACATTTTTGACAAGAACCTCGCATATTTCAACTTAGAATCTCTGAACCCTACCTAGCTTTCTGAAAGTATAAAGATATGACGTTACAGATTTTACTTTGATGCCTATTTAATAAAAGAACAGAAATGATACTTACAAAAACTCTATCTCCAACTACATTTTCCAGATTTAACTGCCTTGTGATTTCCTTTAGGGCTATTTTATCATTGGTCTGCAGCAGTCCTGAAATAAAGCCCATTTTAAACATATTTAATTAAAATAAAATATGTATTTGACACAGTACAGATTATTTCCCAGTCAAAAATTTCTTCTACTGCTTCCTGAATTGAACTAGGAAAAAAATTAAAGACTGTTGAGTTTGTATTTCCTTTTACAACTGAGCAATAAAGACATTTGGTAGATTCAGAGAACAAAGAATCATTTTTTTGGAGTCAGTGTTATTAAAAAAAAAAAAAAAAGAGAAAAACCAAAAGTCCTTATGTGCCTCCTTTATTTTTGTTTTAGTTTCTAAAAATATTGTATAATAAAGTGTGCTAAATTAAAAATTGTTAGACATAAATCTACTTTTTAAAATACAATTATTAATCTAAATTTAAAACGTACAAGTGAATTTAGTTTTGTAATACCAAAAGCTCATGATTTATATCATTTCAAATTGCAAAATAATGACATACTTACCATTTAGGTGAACTTGTAATACATTTTCGTTCATATCTTCTACCTCCATTAGTTCTTTCAAAGCATGGTTTATTAACTAAATAATATTAAAAAGTTTATAAAATATTTAATAATAGGTAAAGATGATATGCCCATATGTTTAAACTATAACTAATGGAAAAAGAATATAAACAGATTATCATTTTAAATAAACAAATAAATTTGCATATTCTTTACTTTCATTGGTATAAGTTGCTAGGTATAAAAGAGAAAGTTCTTATTACAGAAACTTAGTGCTTGCAATGAAAACACTGTTACTATTAAAAACATATTTATAATAATTACTACTAAAAATATTCTCAGTGTTAAATCACCTTAAACTGTTCAATTATAAAGCTTCACATTTTTATAATTAAAGGTGCCTATTCCACGTACTTATATTCTTTATATTTTCTGAACTGTGACATCTTATCACTCATTAAAATATACACCTCTTTATGTTAATTCTGCATACATTTTTGAAAATTTGAAAATGAATAAAATTAAGAAAAGACAAAACAGGTTTTTTAAAAGGAAGGGTAATGAAGAACTATTCCTTCTAATATTAAAATAGAAGGGCACTATCACAAAATAAATGTTACAAGAAAACAGGCTCCGTTAACGAAAAAAAAAATTTTTTTTAGGATGGCATCAAAATTTAGTGAGAACAAAGGGAATTATGTGAGAAAGGAACTGGGACAACTGGTAAACAAAATACTATTTGTACGTTCAACAGTCTATCCTCTATCAGTTGCTGTAAGGTCTTTGCGCAATAGGAAGACGCAAAAAGCCTCATTTTAAATTATGAGGTTTCACAATAGGACATCAAACATAATAGCTATTCGTTTACCTATACAGTTTTTAAGCATATGGAATTCTACCTTAAAACACAGAATAGGTAGTCCAGATCCTCTTTAAAAGAACAAGCTCAAAATATCAACTGTCATACTATGTATAGAGGCCCAGCTGAGATGTGACATTCCATATAAAGAACTGCCCGAAGATAAGGTAGAGCTTCTCTGCCGTTGGTCAAATTAGACCTTATTATAAGAGTTAGTCACCAGATGATACAAACTTGGGCCCTCAAAGTATGGCCGCTACAGTATTTCCTTAGTAATCAGCTATGTTACTGTCCCCATCTCTTGATGTCTTCTTTATATAACATTTATATATTCCTGGCTGATTTTATGTATTAAATTATTTGAAGTTTGATGAATTGAAAACCATTTCAAATGCTTTGCAGAAAGAAACGAGGTTAATAATAATACTTTAATTTTCATATGCATAAAGAGAGTCTTAACAGGTTTATTGAGCACTCTTTGCACTGAATTTACTCTAAGCTTCAAGTTATGATTTGCCCAGACCAACTCACAGCTTTATTATGGGGGCGGAGGGTATGGTCTGAAACCACAATACATTTAAATTTAAATGTATTGGCAAGTTTGTCTTCAAATAATTTTTGTTCCAATTTGAATACTATTAAAATTTACTGTATAATTAGTTAGATAATCAATAATATAAGTCAGTTTTTTCATGGATATGATGTCATCTTTTCAAATATTTTAAACTATATTATATACTAACAAAGTTAGTTACTAATGTTACACCACTAGCATAACCAATTTGACTACCCAGTTTCCACATTCTTTGTAGCTAAAAATTAATTTTACAAATGTACAAGCAGAGTTTGCTTAAATCTCCCAGTATCTAGTGATTTTTATGCTCACCTATTACAATTTCCAAATATGTGGAATCTAATGAACCTGAAGTAACAAGCAAAATAGAGGTAGTCTGACAGATGGAGAGTAGGATGACAGCTATTGGTGGGGGTGGGGGACTTAGAAGACAAAGTTTTTGAGCAAAAAGGAAAAAGGACTCATGGCCATGGACAACAAAGTGGTAATTTCAGGGGGGAGGAGGGTATTTGGGGGATAAATTGTAATGGAAAAAAATACAATAAAAATTAATTAATTAATGGAAAAGCAATGAGGTACCACTACAAGAATGGCTAAAATTTAGAAAATGACAATACCAAATGTTGGTGATGATACACAGCAATAGAAACTCTCATTCAATGCTGCTAAGAAGCAAAATGGTGTAACCACCTTGAAAGACAGTTTGGCCGAGTTCTTACAAAGCTAAAAACACAGTATTACTATATGATGTAACAACTGGCGCTCCTATGTAATTACCCAATTAAGTTGAAGACTTACATCCACATAAAATCTTGAACACAAGTGTTTAGAGTAGCTTTATTCAAATTTCCCAAAATCAGAAACAACCAAGATGTCCTTCAATAGGTGAATGGATAAACAGTGGTACACTCATACAATGCATGTTATTCAGCAATTAAAAAAAATGACCTGTCAGACCATGAAATGACACGGAGGAACTTTAAACATGTATTGCTAAATGGAAGACAACATGAAAAGGCTGCATACTGTATGATTCCAACAATATGACATTCTGAAAAAGGCAAAAGTATGGAGACAGAAAAAAAAATCAGTGGTTGCCAGGGGTTGGGGTGGGAGCACAGGTAAACCACAGGGAATTTTTTTGAATGGTGAACTTTGTGTGACACTGAAATGGTGGATATATGACATTATATATGTTATGGTTTTAACACCCATAAAACTGTACAACACAAAGAGTGAACCTTAATGTAATGACAATTATCAACAGCAATTCATTGACTGTAACAAACATACCATGCTAAGGCAAGGTGCCAACAACAGGGGAAACTGGGTTGGGGGGGGCAGGGGGTTAATATAGTAACTCTTGTACTATCTGCTTTATTTTTTTTTTTGGTAAAAAAAATCTACTTTAGCCAATTTTCTAATGAAATGGAGTATGATTATAATTTGTATTTAGTTACTCATTTTTATAAGTTTTTTACTGGCTCTATTTTGGGTTTTTTTCTGAACTTTTTCCATATCTTTAGTGACAAACTTCCAAGGTGAAGTTCAGAATAAACTCAGTCAGCTACTCAAGTTATACTCATGGGCTGGACACTTTGAGGTACAAATCACCGAGATTCAACTTTCCTGTTATAATGCCATTTTGTTTCAAGATGCACAGTTTAACAGATCTAATGTACTGATTTCCTTTATCTTTTTGTTCTGTACTGATTGATACAATAATATCACTGTGAAACTTCTTGAAGAATTAAAGCATTATCTAAAAATGTTCTTCAACTGTTAGTATGATGATGCGTTTTCCAGATATAACAATGTAAGGTGTGTGTGAGGGGGGTTGGGGAGGTAGAAAATTACCCTTTACTAAAAAAAAGATCTAAATTCCATACTATGAAGATTTGCAGAGTATCACTTTTTATGATCAACACTTATATAACCTGTGAAATTTTCACACTGCTAAGATGAAGAAACTCTACAAGCACCCAGACCCAGAAAAATCATGTATGAACTCAAAACAAGTTAGCTGCGGTGGTCTTCAGTGACATTAACCAAATACTTTTGATTAAGCTCCCCTTCTAGGCACCTAAGAAGAAAGTACTTCCTTGTATAAGTCTATATTCCCAATTTACGTATTTCAAACTATATTGGAAATGGGTGGTAACAGCAAAATCTTAAAGTTTTAATTTCCTCATCCTATATAATGCAGAGTCAACATACATTGCTTAAAATATAAAAACATAATTTTACTTGTTTTACATAATTTTACTTAATAAATAATTATAACATAGTTTTACTTTTACAGAGTAAAAGTGTATGTTAGTGAGAAATCTAAATTTATTGTATGGAATATAGCAGAAATCAGATTTTACACAGTCCAACTATTTAAAATAGAATAGCACAGTAATACTTTCAATGTGACCTAATTTGTCTTACATAATACTGAATAAAGTATGTGAAAAGAGAAGATGAGGGGGGAAAAACAAGAGTATATTTTTGAGGTAACTGAGTAAATATGATAATGAGGGAGAGTAGAAGATAAAATCTGGAAGATGTGAGTGGACATATGAAAAAACTGTTTCTTTGAGTTAGGGGTAAATAACACACAATAAAAATCATCGAGAAAAGAATGCATGGTGTGATAGTTACCTCATCTATAAGCAAGGACAATGGCTACCTTACTGGTAAGTAAACAACGAATCAGAGAACACAGATAAAAGGCACAAGGTACATGTTCAATAAATGCTAATTTTCTTTTTCCACTGGCAATCACTAATTCTTCAAGGACAAAAGACCATGATAAAGCAAGCAACAATTAAAAATTTGTTGCTGTGGGGGAAAATAAGGTAAAAAAGATATGCTCAATTCAAATGTATCAGCCTAACTTTGTAATGCTTTGCATGTCTTCAATGATTTAAGGACAAAAAGCAAAATGTTAATAACAAAATAATAAAAGTAATGAAACACCTTTTAGTGTTGTCTACAGGAATCATCACAAGACTATCAAAATAAAGAAATACCAGAAATAAACAGCTTTACCATAGTCTTTCCTGATCCTCGGGGTCCAATAATGAGAACAGAGTTACTTTCTCCATGGATAGCAGTTCTTTTTAGCAGCTCAATTAGGTGTCTAAAATGACATAAATAGGCCAAAATTTAAAAAGCTGGAATAATTTCTGGGTATTACTTTTTTAAAAACTAAATTTGAGTACCCATAAAAGACAGGCATTCCTTTTTTCTTTCCCTCTGGGCACCTGCCTTACGCTCTAAATTGTCCTACGTAGAACACAGAAGAGAATGTTGGCTAATACTGATTCTCTAGAAACCTCAAGAGGAAAAAAGTTTGAATTATCTCGGTCTTTATGAGACTGTAAGAGACAACAGTGACAATTCTTAGGACCTTTCACTCCACAGCTGGCTGCCAAGTATTACGTGCAAGATTAGAATTATCTCTATAGTACCAGATAATAGAAACAACATAATACTAAAAGTAAAAAGGATTTCTCACTATGAAAATAATTTATATCTCTCTTGCTTCATGATATTCAATGCTTCCATACCCAAAGCAAAATTTGTAGTTCATTAGCATTGTTTAAGATAAAATTTATGTGTAATTTCTGCAAAACCTAAAACCTAAAGTGCACCTGTAAAGTATGTTCATAACAAGCCAGGGAATAGCTAAACTTACTTATATTGTAATTGTACTCCAAACAGGTTGCTATGTGGACTCTGATGACAAAATCTTTCACGTAAAATTCTTTGTACCTGATGAAAATAAAGAGGATAAATATAAATAAAAATATTATCTATGCAACAAAAAATGAACAAGAATACACATTTATAGCAGTCAGAATTAGGAATTAATTAATCAATTCAACCCTCCCTAAATAACTTTTCTTTAAGAGCTCTGGCACCATTTTCATGAGTTATAAAACTATTTCTTTCTACTGATCTTAAGTTCCAGAGAAAAATGAAAATTTAGTTGTGAAGGTTTCAACAAGAGAGAGAATTACTTACTTTGGCTACATCAGCAATTTCAGGGCTTTTTTAATGCATGTGAATGATTGACTACCTCACTGTATGACATATCAGCCAAGGAAAGGAACAAAGACAGGATGTAATCTAATAATGTAATCTAATCTTATAATGCTTATGCACCACACCTCAATCTCTACATAGTGACACATCTGAACTTGTTTAGCTCAAACCCTACCAATCTGTACCTGCCATAGAGGTCAAAATTCTGAGGAAATACAAGACGTTTAAAAGTCCACATAGTTATTGAGGACCTATTAGATGCAGAGCCCGATACTACTAAAAGAGCATGATCCATGCCTTAAAAAAAAAAGAAAGCATTGCAAATATATTGGACAGAAATGAGCATTTAAGAAACAATCTTCAAAAAAGTAGTAACAGCATATAAGAAATGCTCAATTATACGAAAAATACTACATTCATCTAGGCTATAAAATAAAATCACTGAATTATGAAAAAAAGTCTTGTAAAGGGCTGAAATCTGAAGTCATCATAGAATGAAGGGCTTATACATAGTTGTAAAATTTACGTCAGAAAATCTAGCACATTCTTTAAAAAGATGGACCATCAAAGACATTTCTTTCCAGCATCTACTGCTAATGCAGAGGTCCTCCAGGGACACAAACCTTAGGAGGCCCCATGAACAGAAACAAGAAGGCTTCAAAATTATTTATTTTTCCCAGACTGAGAGCACAGGACTGTTTCTTCACATACTAAAGAGATAAATGAGTTCTCTTTGTATGCACTAGAGTAAAAAAGCAAAGCAAATTATTCACTGGGGATAAAATAATCTATAGTTATCATTATAGAGGAAGTGAAAAGAAAAAGAGGATTGGTGCCAGAAAGGCATTTTAGAGTTAGCTTTTTCTAAATATTAAAATCTATAAAATGAAGACACTAACATTTTTCTGACTGGCCTGTTTTTCGGATTAAGGCAGGCAGCTATCTCTAACACAATATAGGTATTGGATAAATAATAGCTGGTACCTGTGAAAACACGTAAATGAGCATATATGGAAACTTAACTAAACTATAATGTTTATTCCTCTACCTAGGTAAGATTGCTAGAAATCAAAAGAGAAACCTCAATTCTTTTCTTTCTTCAATAAAGTCAATTAGAGAGGGAACAACTACGTATAAAATATAAAACAGTGATAAAGTGAAGTGAAGCTGTAGTGAACAGTCAGAGGTGCAAAAATCCCAGCTATCTGAGGGAGAGGTTACACAAGTGTACACATGTATAGAAATTAATGAAGCTGTACATAAATTTGTGCACCTTGAAGATATGAAAATTACACTTGTTAAAAATTTTTTTTTGAATAGTCAAACATTTTCCATCAAAAATAAAGAAAGGTCTTAAAAAAGGGATGCTAACACCATTAACTTTTAATTTAAACATAATGCAGTTCTGATCAAGCCAAAAAATTAGAAAAGCTAGGATAGAAATACTATGCCCATTACCTACTAGACTCCTTAACAGAGATATGTATAGATATATGCTTAGTACTTGAAATATAGTATGTACTTGTATTAAATGCTCATGATAGCCCTGGCCAGGTAGCTCAGTTGGTTAGAACATTGTCCTGATACTCCAAGGTTGCAGTTCAATCCCCAGTCAGGGCACATATAAGAATCAACTGATGAATGCATAAATAAGTGGAACAAAAAAATCAATCTCTCTCTCTCGAAATCAATCAATAAATTTTTTAAAAATTTAAAAATGTTTGCTATAAAAACACTCAACATTCTAGCAATATCAGGGAATTTCCTCATTGTGATAAAGAACATCTACAAAAACCTACAGCTAATATAATATTCCACGGTTAAAGGATGAACGGATTTCCCTAGTATTAAAACCAAAACAAAAATGTTTGCTCTTGCCACCTTTATTCAATACAATACTAAAGGTTCTAGCCAGAGCATCCGGATTGAAAAGGAAGATAATGAAACTATTTCTACCTGATGTTATATATAGAAAATCCTAAGGAATAAACTAAAAAACTGTTAGAACTAATAAATGAGTTCGGCGATACAAGATTAATACACAAAAAGCAATTGTATTTAGATACATTAGCAAATAAAGATACATGAACAAATAAAATAAAATAATTTCATTTATAACAGCATCAAAAGGATTGAAAAACACAGGAATAAATATAACCAAAGAAGTACCATCAGAACACTTAAGAAGACATGAGTAAGTTAGGATCCCAACTATCCAAAGACTTACAAAGAATGAAATTAAAAAGAAACATTAAGACATTCTGCCCTTAAAATGGAAAGAATGATTGTTTGTAAGTGCTAGAGAAGAAGAAGATGGCATTGACCAAGTGGCACAACTGGTTGAAACGTCATTCCCAACACCAAAAGGTTGAAGGTTTGACCCCAGGTCACGGTGTAAACTGGAGGCAACTGATCGATATTTCTCATTTTTTCTTTCCCCCTTCCACTTCCTCTCTCTCTAAAATCAATAAACATATACTCTAACGAGGGTTTAAAAAGAAGATGACTATTTCTCTGAGGGCCTTTGCATGGCAACGAACCTTGAGATTAATGAAAATATATACTAACCTGTGAAATGTACTCTGCATGTATTAAACTGTAACTCTTTGATTTACGACTGCTCATTTCCACAAATTGAAATCCTTCAAAAATAAAAAAAAACTTTTAGCATGAATACAAAACTATTGGCTTAAAGAAAATTATTTAAGAATTCACCACTATAGAATCAGATTAAACACACATTTTAAAACATGAAAAATGTTCAAATTTCTCAAACTTTAAATTCTCAACTGAACCTGCTCTGGTAATCATTTCAGAATATATGTAAATCAAACCATCATGTTGTATACCTTAAATTTATACAGTGATGCTTGTCAATTTTTTCCCATACACCTGGGGCGGGGAGTCTCAGTGGCTCCTCTTTGTCTAAGTGAAGGCTTATTTGACACTTCCATGCCGCACTTTATATAAGCTCTTACAGACAACTACTCCTACTATCTTTCTCCTCAACATACTACTCACCCTCCTTTCCTTACCTTTAAAAAACAGAATAAAACAAAAACTATGTGCTTACTTAATATAGAATGTTTTTCCCCACATCCATTCCACAGAATCAGCCCAACCCAAAAGCCTTCGTTTTCTTGATCAATCGTAGTCATTGGAGAGTAGGTAAATAAAATGCCTCTTCTGTAAACATCCGTAACTGCCTATATTTCTCTTTATCCATAATAAAATGTTAAACAAAATTGTCTATTTAATTACCAGTCACCAAATTGAAGATATTTAAAGATTCCAAATATTTTAGCATAATGTCCAAAACAAAGTTGGCAATGATAACTGAAATATATATATGGATAACTGAAAATTCCCCTTCAGGGTAACATACTCACTGATAAACACCTGTGGCTGAAAGATCTAATTTCTTGGTGCTGATTTTCTATAGGAGTACTTTACTAGTCAAGTAATAATGGCTTAAGCAGTGTTTACTTATGCAACATGAATTGTTACAAGTATTTTGCATTTATTAAATCATTTAATCCTCAAAATAACCCTGTGGAATAAGTACTATTACAACACTCCTTTAACATTAGAAGACATAAAAAAAGTTAAGTAAAACTTGATCAGAATTTGAAATCAAACAGCATTTGAGTCATACAACCAGGATTTTAACCTACAGTTATACTTGGTTATATATAATTATGTACTTGGTTATATATAATTGTTACTTACTTACACAACTGTTTTAAAAGGTACAAATTTCAATAATGTGAAGGAAGATCAGCCATAGTGACAATATTATACAGGGTCCGGCAGAAGTAACACCAACGAGTGTGGTTTGTAGGGCATGTGAGTATCTCACATGAGATGGACAGCAACTTGAACTTCTCACCTAAAATGTCAAATGGTGCACTTGAGTGTAATATTGTTATGTTACAGAATTATATGCTTATGATTTTGTAATAAAAGATGTTTATGTAATAAAAAGGAGTGTTATTTGTGCCTAACCCTGTATTTTACATTCATATCTGTTAATTTCATATACTGACAACTAGACGCCAGCCTTGGAATGCAGTTTTCTTTTTCTTTGGAAATGCTAGCAGCTGAACAAGCTCTTGATAGATAGATAGCAAGCAAATTTGTCTTCTCCTTAATGTATGACACATATAGCCAAGGCCTAAAACCCCAGAGGGCATCTAGCTCCAGGCTCCCAAACTGGAAACTCCAGAGAGTACTCAACTGATACCTTGTACCTTAAGAATTTTCTCTCTTAAAAGAAAAGTATTTTTCTCAGCTGCCCTACACAAGGCACTTTGCTTGAGAATCTTTACATTTTCTATTTTATTCTATGTATTTTAATTTTTTTTACCTTAAATGATTGTTGTGTGTGGGAAAAAACCCTTTTAGCAACATGAAATAATATCCTCTGGTTTAAAATACTCTTCACTTTGAAAAAGTTCTACAAGTTGACATCTGAAATTACTGAAGACTGGATTCAAATACTTGAACAACTGTCCCCTAAACGTTATGGAGGACTAAATATTTAGAAAGTGGGGGACAGCTTTTGCAATATGCCTCATTTATATTGAGCTATCTTAGTTATTTCACAGTCTTACTGGAATTAAAAAACATTTACCCCCATTTCATGGATTCAGAAAACATTGCTCAGAAAAGCTAAGTAAAATGTCTGAGGTTACAGGGTAGGTACTTAACTGTCCCCTTGCATCAATGTAACTCAGGTAAGACATTAAAAGCAGGCATTTTTCTTCATTTGGGATCATCCATGAAAGAAATACATGAACTGCTTTGGTTCCTAACCTTCATAAATTTTGACTGTAAATTAAGTCTTAGTCAAACAGTTAATTTTAATACATCTTGCCTCTACAACAGTCAAATCTCTATAACAAAGAATAATTTAAAAGGCAATTCGAATTTTACAGATGAAAAAACAAGCTTCAGACCTAGAGAAAATATTTGCAAACCACATTATTTGACAAAGAACTGACATAAAAAAATCTTCAAAACTCAACAATAAAGAAACAATTTAATTAGAAAATTAAGACATAAATAAACTTTTCACCAAAAAGGGAGTTTTTTTCTAGGAGTTTCTTAAAAAACCAAACATACAGTCAACACGCAATATAGAAAGGAAAACTTGTGTTCAAACAAAAGCCTGTAATACAAATGTTTATAAGAAGTTATCTTGTAACAGCCAAGAAACTGGAAACAATAAAGCCAGTGGGGTTAAAGGAACTCTGAAACATCCATACAACAGGGGAACATAATTGAGGGGGGAAAAAAAAAAAGAGTGCAGTAACTATTGATATATGCAGTAACTCAAGGGCATTATGCTTAGTAAGACAAAAAAGGACCAATCTCAAAAACTTAATTTTATATGATTCCATTTAAATCACATTCTTAAAACAATAAAACATTTAGAAATGAAGAACAGAACTGTGGCAGCCAGGAGACAGGGACAGGATTGAGGGGTGGGTGTGTCTCTAAAGGGGTTGCATGAGAGATCTTTGTAATGATGGGACCATTCTGCATTTTTATTGTGGTGGTAGTCATACAAATCTATACATAGGATCAAATCACAAAGACAAACAAAAATGAATGTAAGTAAAAAGTGCTAAAAATTGAGTAAGGTCCCCAACCTTTTTGGCATCAGGGACAGGTAGACGTGGGGGTGGGGACTGGCATGCAGGACTGGGTGCTCAGGAAAGCTTTGCTCTTTAGTCACAGTGGATGGGGAGGTGGGGAGACAGGAGGCGGAGTTCAGGTGAGCTTTGCTCATGGCCCAGTTCCTAACAGGCCTAACAGGCTGCCAGCTGTGGACCTTCCAGTCAGAGACCTAGGGGTTGGGGACCCCTGGTCTAGTTAACAGTGGTGTACCAATATAAATTTCCTGCCTTAAATACAGCACTACAGTTGTATGAGATGTCACCCTTAAGAAAAGCTGGGTTAAGGTTACCTGGACTCCACATACTATTTTTTTAACTTCTGTGAGTTTATGATGACTTCAAAATAAACAGTTTAAGAAAAAGACAATTCTAATATAGTTTTAAAAAACTGCTTAATGACCAAAAAAGTGATTAGTGATACAACTAAATCTCTATTATCTACATACAGGTTATTTGAGTAAGCTTGGTTGAATTTTTCCTCAAGTTATACCAGCGGATCCTGGGACTCCTTCCTACTGTGCTTCCTATACTATGATTTTACTTACTACTCTAATGGTAGGACTAGATAAAGTGAAAGACCAGCTGAATGTCTATGCATGACCAAGTGATTACTCATGTTGATATCAAATACAAATCTAAGTGACTACCATTATTTCATCGTAAAAAATTTGGTAGAAGCTACTATTACTTATACTATTACAAGGAGCAGTGAAATAGGTAATCCCAAGGAATGATTAACCCTGATATTACTTCTTTAGCTTCTACACTTGCTATAATATCAATTTCCAATAGATCCTTCCCTCTACATTATGTTCTGCTAGAGTGAATAAACCTAATAATCAATCTCAGCATCTCAAGTAACAATAAGTCTATCATAATGCCTTAAAAACTTCTACTCAAACTACTTCTGCCACTAGCTGCCTCTATTCCACTTCTAGATCATTTCTCAACTGGAAATCTATGACATCTTCTTTACTGATCTTCAAGTCTTACTCCATTTGTGATACCATTTTCACATAAAACCCTTCCCTGACCCCCCAAATTCTAAATTCCAAATTTATTTAAAAGGAATTGACTAGTTTCCCTGATTAACGTACTACCTCCTCCTCTTGATACTCTCCCCGAAACAATTAACCATTCCCTGTACTTGTCTTACTCCAACCTCAGACCTTAAGCTGAGACATTATTTCCTCTGGAATACGTTCCGTGACACCCCTATACACTCCAACTCTGGCAAAAGCCTGAGGGTTATGTGTCCCTAACGTTCTTTCAGGATATATGCAATCTTCCTTTCTTTCACAGGACTTAATTAGCACACAGTAACATAACTAACTCTGTGTTAACTTATCTGTCTGCTCCACTGGACCACATACTCTGAAAAGAAATTATGCTATCACTGCATTCAAATCAACTAGTGAATGTTGGCATACAGGTGCTTTTCAAAGCATTATTTGATAAATGAATAAATGCTAGGCAGTGGAGCATGTCCAGAGAGGTAAACTAGCTGTGAAAAAAAGAGAAAGGCTAGGTTAAATCAACTGCCTAGCTAAATTTTAAATTTTCAAATGATTACATGCCATCGCCCTAAAAAAAAGTCAGGTATAGAAGAACAGTAAATTACAGGAATATAGAGTAATTTATTTTATAATTCAAGTAAACTATATGTAGCATAATATGATCATGGTAGTGTGACAGCAACAGAATTTCAAAATGGTTAAAATATAGGTAATTTGTTTAAGAAATTTATTTGAGAAGTCACAGATTAACAAAAGATAAAGTACACAAAGATTTTTATGAATAACTTTTAAATCAAGTTACAAACCTTGTATAGCTACAAGTCTGGTGATTCAAAATAAGGTAAAGTCACAATTATTTTTAGAAAAAGAACATCATTTCTATCTTTTTATAATCCTAGACTGACAGCTCACTACTAACATTTTTGAAAGATTAATAAATATACTCCTTTCTGGAGTTAAGCTAGCATATACTGTATTTTATTTATATAGCCTTCAATTAAGACTGAGATGATTAAGAGAAATATCTCAAATGAAGATTAAAACTACTAGTGAAAAATCTATTTTACTTATTTACACAGCAATACTCCAGTAATTCGCCACTTCTTGGCCTATAATTTGTGCAAGGTTTTGGGTTACTCTCCCTACTTGTTTCCAAGTTGCAATTACTGGACGCCAGTTTTAGCATGTCTGACAAATCTGGCAACAGAGATTTTAAATTTATGACTAAATATATGAAAACGTAAGGTTCAAAGGTTTTGAACACTTTTGAAATTAAACCAGAAAAAGGCAAAGAAAGTCAAGATGAAGATACCTGAATTTTTCTAGAAATTTAAATTTTTTCTTACAAAGTAACAAGTGATGAAAAAGAGAACTATGAGAACAGTATTCAAATCAAAATTGTAAGCAAGGAGATGCCAGAAAAAGTCAACTTGTATATCAAATTTAGTATAAATACAAATTCAGACAAAGCCAAGAAGCAAAACTAGAAAAGTAAGATTGATGGTAGTATTATCAAGTGTCCTAAAGAGTTTCGTCCTCGGCTGGGCCGAGACTTGAGTTCTCGGTTCTGTGGTGTGACCTTTGAAAGTTAACCTTCCTAAACCCTTGTTTTCTCCTCACTAAAATCAGAGACAAAAGTATTATGTAGTTCATAGAGTTGTTGTGGGGATTAAATTAAATGGTTTACCTGATATGCCATGCTGTCAAATGCCAAGCACTGTGATTCAAACTACTGCTTATAAATTATATTACACTGGAGGGAAGACTCAAGAGGAGGAGCATTTTGAGACCGAGGTGGGGAGGTTGAGGATGAGGGGCAAAGCACAGAATCAGACTTCAGTTCCAAACAATCTGACAGTACTTCCTTGATAGTGCAATGAAGTGTCAAGTGCAACTTCAACTTCCCTGCCAAGCTATGAGGGTGGACCTCAATAGTATTACATTCTGTGTTTCTCTCAATATAAAATAATAGTTTTTATTGTTTATTCTATTACAGTTGTCCCAATTTTTTCCCCTTTGCCCCCCTCCACTCGGCCCACTTCTTACTCCCTTAGTCCATCCCTATTCCGTCAGTCATATACATGTTTTTTGACTAATCCCTTCCCCTTCCTTCCACCATTACACCCTCTTCCCTCCTTCTCTTACAGCTGTCTGTCTGCTCCATGTTTCCACATCTCCGGTTCTATTTTGCTTGTTAGTTTATTTTGTTCACTAGATTCCAGTTATAAGTGAGATCACACAGTGTTTGTCTTCCCTGCCTGGCTTAGCATAACGGCCTCCAGCTCTACCTATGCTGCCACAAAAGGTAGGAATTCCTTTTTTCTGCTGCATAGTATTCCATTATATAAATGCACCACTGTTTTTTAATCCACTTATTTACTTATGAGCACTAGGCTGTTTTCAACACTTGGCTATTGTAAATAGCACGGCTATGCATAAGTTCTTTCGAATTGGTGTTTCAGAATTCTTAGGACATATTCTCAGCAGTGGAATCGCTGGGTCAAAAGCAGTTCCATTTTTAGGTTTTTGAGAAAATTCCATACTGTTTTCCACAGTGGTTGTACCAGCCTGCATTCCCACCAATAGTGCACTAGGATTCCCTTTTCTCTACATCCTTGCCAGCAATTGTTTGTTGGTTTATTAATGATAGCCATTCTGATACGTGTGAGGTGGTATCTCATTGTGCTTTTAATTTACATCTCTCTGATAGCTAGTGATGTCGAGCATTTTTTCATATCTATGGTCCATCTGTATCTCCTCCTCAGAGAAGTCTGTATTCGTGTCCTTCGCCCATTTTTTAATTGGATTATTTGTACAAACAATAATAGTTTTTAAATACAGGTAATAAAAAGAAATTATGGGTACCTCAATCTGTATAGAGTTACATGGATACAGAAGACCTCAAATCAGTAATGTAAAGAAGACATTCAACACCTGGAAGTGATTTTAACTGCTTGGCCCATGCCCAAAGTTTCTGATTTAATAGGTCTGGGGTAGAGCTTAAGAATTTACATTTCTGGTAAATTCCCAGATGATGCTCCTGATGCCAGTCTCAGAATTACACTTTGTGAGATACTGAGAAAACTGACTTGATTATTGTGCATTCCACATCAAAGCTGATAAAACTGGTAAGAGGTCATAGGAAATAAAGAAATCCATGAGTATAGACCATGTCTCTTCAAATTGAGCTAAGCTTTACCAAGGTAAAAAGTATCTAAGGATCACGAGGGGAAAACAGGAGAATTTGGCACAGGAGGAAGATCAGGAGGCTAAGACCCTTTCTTTGTGGCATATAAGCAAATACACTTTGAAGCCCTAGAAGCCTTCCTATTATTAGACAGAAAAATAACAGATTATAAGAAAATCATAGATCAACAGAAAATCACAGATCATAAACCACAAGGGGGAAAATACGTCAGAAGGGCTTCTCTTTCCCCATTACTGGGAAAAGTACTGGGTTGCCAAAAAGTCCATATGGTTTCTTCTGTAAAATAAAAGACATACTTTTCATTTTCACCAACTTTATTGATTTGGATATTTTGAGTACGTCAGCTATCTCTGACATGGGATATCACTGATTGTTCTCAATTAATGTCTCAATTTGATTGCCATCAATTTCAACTGGTCTACCCGATCATGGAGCACCATCTAGCAAATCTCTAGCATGAAACTTTGCAAACCACTTTTGACATTTTTGATTAGTCACAGCACCTTCTGTATACACTGGACAAATCTTTCTTTGTTTTTACTGTTCTTGAAATAATAAAGCAAAATATGCTGAAAAAGTTGCTTATTTTCTTCATTTTCCAATATGAAAATGGTTACAGAAAAATTCACCCATTTGGTTTTTTAAAAAATGCACACTGATATGACAGCTGTCAAAATACAATCTAACAAAATTGTTTCAAATGACGTTAAAGACAAGAAGTGCTACTAGAGCCTTCTTATGGAAAAAAAACTAAATGAACTTTCTGGCCAACCCATAATAAAAGGTTTTTGTCCCATCATCGTAATTCAGAGAGCCTTCTGAGGCTATTCTGAACAATATATAGCTCTCAAATCTGCTTGGAAGGTTTGTTTTTTGATTACCTGGATATTCATTAAATTCTTTAAATAAAAGAGTAAAATTACAGAAACAAATACATGCCTGGATGTTTTATATTTATATGTTATCCCCTAACTAAAAAATTTTTTTTTGAAAAAACCCTTATTTCATGCAATGAATTTTTAAATTGTTTTGATATGTATATTTGAACATAGAAGACAATGTTTTTATAATAGTGTTTGATTCATCAATATTGCTTGGGAAAAATTAAAATGCTTAGAGTAAAAAAATTAAAAGTACGAATTAGTACCAATAAAAAATAAAATACTTTAAAAAAGTTATCAAATGAGTACCAGTGTAAGACTGGTATCAAAAAAGGATTCTAATATAAGAAGGCCAAAAAGATGTGCTTGATTCAGATGAGGACAGACATTTGCTCTGATGAAGCCAACTAATTAATGAAGCTAACTGAAGATTAGTTTCACAGTCTCAACTACAAGATGAATGAGGAATTGACGAAGCACTAATGCTGTGGCACTGTTGGACAGACTGTTTCAGTTACTGCAATGCCAAGTAAGTGGGCAATACTATAAGTAGGACTGCAGAAGAAAAGAGTAAAAAGTATGAATGTTCATTAAAGAACAAAAAATCCCAAAGTAACATACCTGAATCGTTAAGGTTAGAGACCTTCTCCTTAAAAAAAAAAAAAAAATCACTTTAAGTTATTATTATGATGAACTTCAGAGCTGGAAGAAAACTGGATTAATGCCACAGAGCATGCCTGCAGAGTGCTTGGTAAATGCCAATGGGATCCTTTTTATAAAACCTGAGCATCTGAGCCCTGGCCAGTGTGGCTCAGTAGGTTAAAGCATCCTCCTATAAAGTGAAAGGTAGCAAGTTTGATCCCTGCTCAGGGAGCATGCTTAGGTGGTGGGTTTGGTCCCCGGTCAGGGCATGTGCGGTTGCCTGATTGATGTTTCTCTCCCTCTCTTCCCATCTCTCTTAAAATCAGCGAGAGCATGTCTTCAGGTGAGGATAAACAAACAAACAAGCAAGCAAACAAAACCTGAGCAACTTAGGTTGGCATTAATTTGCCCACTTCCTCTGGACATTTATCTCTTGAGCAGCCAGTGTCACATATGAAACCCTCACGTCTGCAGTCAAAACAGAATGGAGAAAATTACTGCTAAGATCCACAAAAGGATGGTACTTTCCTTTGGCAAAGGCTAGGTGCTTCAAACACTGCTCAGAATGAGATGACTGCACTGAAAATCCAGGTAAATCACCACAGATATTCTGTTAAGAACAGTAAAAATAAATAAATTAATTAATAACACAAGAAACACACCATTCGTTGTTTCTGTGTGCTGGTCTTGGTGGATACACATTTAACCAACTAAATTACCTACTTTCATTTATTTAGTGTACTTATGTAAGAGTTAAAGTTGACTGAATTATATGATCTTTTCTCTATATATTACCAGCAGACCAAATGGTTCAGAATACAAATAAGGCAGTGACTAGTTTTATTTTCTTAAAAAAAAACAAAAAAAACAAAACTTGTAATGTGAAGACACTAAAAACTCTTAACCAGATAACTAAAAATAAACAATGGAATTTTACCCATGTGTAAATATGCTCACATAAAACTATCCAAGCCAGTATACTCATTCATACAACAGGCAAGTAAAATACAGCATTCACAAAATATTCACAAAAAATAGATTTGTTTTTCATTAATGGTCTTTCCTCTAGATGTTCTGAAATGTCCACACGTAAAGCACTAAACCCAAAACTTCCTAGCTAAACTACCCAGGTATTTTATTTTCATCTAGAAGCTGTCAACTGAGAAAAAGTCAAAGCTACTGGCAACTTTATTATTTTTTTAATCTTCACCCAAGGATATGTTGCTTTTTAAAGAGAATAGGAAACGGGGGTGAGGAAAGGGAGAGGAGGGGAGAAACATGGATGTGAGCAACATCAATTGTGCCCCCCCACACCCAATTCCCACGCACATGTTCCCACTCAGGACCAAACCCTCAGTCTAGGCTATGCACCCTGACTGGGGATCGAACTTACAACTCTTGTTGTATGAGACAACACTCCAAGTAACTGAGCCACCTGGCCAGGGCAGGCAATTAAAAAATTTCTCTGAATTCTAATAATTCCTCTCATCTCTCTAATTACAATGTAACATTCTTGGGGCCCACTTACTACAGTAGAGTCAACTTGTAAGCAGTTAGTTTATAGCCAATTCATCTATGATGGGATTCCGCTATTTATAATTTCTTATATCTCCATGTACCTCTAGCAAGGTACCTGTAATATGGAATGTCCAATGAAAGCATTTTTCTCCATAAAACAAGAGTACAAACTCACAAATTATCACTTTTTATTTTTAAAAGGCAAAGGAAAATATATGTGCATTCATGAAATTTTGGACAAAGGGTAACATTAAAATGTAACTAGAAAACATACACAAAGAATTGATTAAATATTTATATCAGTTTTCCCAATATCATAACAACTTCATAAAACTTTTAAAACATGATTTCTGGGTCTCAGTCATAAATTTGGGAATCTAGAGAATGCTTCCTAACTCACTCTACTGTACTACCAGATCTAGGAACCAGTGGTCTACATTATTAGCTCAAATGAGTGGGTGGCAATGTACCTCTTACTTTTCTACTGTCTTAGGTCATTCTTTTCACTTCTGACACATACATAAAAGTGGATACATATATATGGTGGAAAAGATTCTCATTGCACCAATTCTAGAGTACATCTACATTATAAATCAAAAAGGTACTGGCCATATAAAATTTGTTCTTGCACTGATAAAGGACAGAAATGACAGAATTATAAATATGTCACCTGCTCAGAATAGCCTGTCTTCATTTCCTGTAACACTAAGATCCCTAGAATTTACACCTTTATAATTGAAGAATTGTTAAAAGGTCAAATACCAAAATATGTTCACTACTTACCATGAACTGCATTTGGAATGTTAAAGAGTTTTAAAAACATGTTAACCAAAACAGGATGACTAAATGAATAAGTTCAAGACTCAATTGTGTATATTTGCACTTTGTACTTATCAACTGAGATGGCTTATTTATCACGATAATTACCCACTGCTATGCTTTTCAAAACTACATGTGGATAAATTCCTGAGAATTGTGAAGCACATCCTTTACTGATCCTGAGATTTCATGAGCATTCATAGCTCTTCTTTCTCATGGTGCCTTCTTCAGTTACAAACCCTCCCTCAGAGACTTTTCCTCTACTTCACTGCCTCTACATAGTATATTTTAGATTAACTCTGTTTGGATAATAATAGAAATGATTATATAGGGAAGTCTCTTAACTTCTAAAAAACTTTTAGAAAAGAAGTGACACTAGTAACTCAATCCCACATACAGCTTGATTTCCAGCCAAAAGTCAAGTATTCTCCCACCACAGGGATGATAAAAAAATCTACTCAGTATGCACAGCCACCTTAATGCCTACATCTTAGGCTGGTTCTGATACTGTCTTTCAGAGTACCAAAACACGACACTACGAAGGGAAAACCAGTGGGGATGGACTCCTGGGAAAGTCCCTCAAGTCAAGAGTTTTGTTTTGTTTTTTTTGAAATCTAGTCTACTGACAAAATTTAGCTCTCAGCTTACTGACTAGCAACAGCACACAACATCTATATTATGACAAAACTAAACCTAATTTTAAATATTACTGTTTTATATAAATTCTTTGGTAACATTGTAAGTTATGTCGGGATAACACGTCACAGTAAGTTCCGTTGGTGCAATAAATTAACAAGATGCTACAAATACGTACCTGGCACATTTTTCCATATATATCTGTGTGTAGGTGTGTGAGTTTCTATGTGTACATGGGAGACATACAGATAAAGAAGTTTATGGCTTCCGTTTCAAACACTGCTTAAAGAAAGCATTTTTCCTACATCAAAACACAAATTGTTACTGAAAATGATATTTCAACTGACAAAAAAATGAATGCAGTATGGAAAGGACTAAATAAATATTCTGCATAAATGCCTCCCTGTATTATAGTTAGTGAGAAAATCATGTAGCTCCAAGTTGATGGCAAAGATTCTCAATCAACCCAATCTAAAAGTATTTGGCAAGCATGTATTACGAGATCCTAAGACAAGTACTATGGAAAAGATGAAATATAAAAGTTGGTCTCTCAAGAAGCTTAAAATCTGGAATAAGACACCTGAACATAAAAGCAGGAAAGGCTGTATGAATACAAGACAAAAGATAAACTCAGGGTTTTAGGAAAGAAAGGGACCTTAGACACTTCTTGTGTGGAAAGATTTTAAATAACTTGCCCAAGATCACCTAACTTACTTATAAACAGCAGCTATTAGTGACCCCACTCATGCAGTGTTCAGTTTGTTGCAAATGACATGGAAAAGCACCTGTAAACATCATAAAAACCATCTAAATTATCACTGGGCTTTTGTTTAGGGAATAAAAAGAACATATGGATGCCTTCTGAAAGAAAACTATTAGTATCCCAGATGTTCAAGGCTGACAATCTACTTTTTTTCAAATATGTATTGGTATAATTTCTGCTTTTTATCGAAATCTATATTTTTAAGATCATAAATATTTTTTCTCATCAGAAATATGTTTATCACAGAATTTAAAAAAATATATTTATTGACTATGCTATTACAGTTGTCCCATTTCCCCCCCTTCACTCCACTCCATCCTGCACACCCCCTCCCTCCCACATCCCCCCCCTATAGTTCATGTCCATGGGTCATATTTGTAAGTTCTTTGGCTTCTACATTTCCTATATTATTCTTACCCTCCTCCTGTCTATTTTCTACCTACCATTTATGCTACTTATTCTCTGTACCTTTCCCCCCTCTCTCCCCTTCCCACTCCCCTGTTGATAACCCTCCATTTGATCTCCATTTCTGTGGTTCTGTTCCTGTTATAGTTGTTTGCTTAGTTTGTTTTTGTTTTTGTTTTAGGCGTGGTTGTTAATAACTGAGTTTGCTGTCATTTTTACTGTTCCTATTTTTTATCTTCTTTTTCTGAGGTAACTCCCTTTAACATTTCATATAATAAGGGCTTAGTGATGATGAACTTCTTTAACTTGACCTTATCTGAGAAGCACTTTTATCTGCCCTTCCATTCTAAATGAAAGCTTTGCTGGATAGAGCAATCTTGGATGTAGGCCCTTGCCTTTCATGACTTGGAATACTTCTTTCCAGCCCCTTCTTGCCTGTAAGGTCTCTTTTTGAAATCAGCTGACAGTCTTATGGGAACTCCTTTGTAGGTAACTGTATACTTATTTCTTGCTGCTTCTAAGGTCCTACCTTCTGTTTAATCTTAGGTAATGTAATTATGGTGTGCCTTGGTGTGTTCCTCCTTGGGTCCAGATTCTTTGGGACTCTCTGAGTTTCCTGGAAGTCTATTTCCTTTGCCAGATTAGGGAAGTTCTCCTTCATTATTTGTTCAAGTAAGTTTTCAATTTCTTGTTCTTCCTCTTCTCCTTCTGGCACCCCTATAATTCAGATGTTGGAATGTTTCAAGATGTCCTGGAGGTTCCTAAGCCTCTCCTCATTTTTCTGAATTCTTGTTGCTTCATTCTTTTCTGGTTGGATGTTTATTTCTTCCTTCTGGTCCACACCGTTGATTTGAGTCCCAGTTTCCTTCCCATCACTATTGGTTCCCTGTACATTTTCCTTTCTCTTAGCATAGCCTTCGTTTTTTCATCTAATTTGCGACCAAATTCAACCAATACTGTGAGCATCCTAATTACCACTGTTTTAAACTGTGCGTCTGATAGGTTGGCTATCTGTTTGCTGCTTATTTCTGGAGCTTTGATCTGTTCTTTCATTTGGGCCATTTTTTTTTTTTGTCTCGGTTTGTCTGTTATGTAAAAGGGCAGAGCCTTATGTGTTCCCCAGGGTGGGGTAACGCTGGTCGCTGTGCTGTGATGCTGTATCTGGGGGAGGGGCCAAGAGGGAACAATGGTGCTTGCTCCACTCTCTTCCGGATTTCAGTCACTCCCTCCGCTACCCACAATCAAATTGGGCCCCTCTGGCGCTGATTCCCAAGTGGGTGGGCTTGTGCACGCTCCAAGCGCCTGTGGGTCTCTCCAACGACCTCTCCTGTAAGGCTGGGAGTTTCTCCTGCTGCCGCCTCAACCCCCACGGGTGTTTTCAATCAGAGGTTTGAGGCTTTATTTTCCTGAGCTGGAGGCCTGGGTTGCAAGGTCTGTTTCGCTCCCCCGCCGGTCCTCTCCGTTTATCTATGCATTAATGTGGGGCCACACAGTCTGCTAGCGGTCGCACTGCTTGCCCCATTCGCTCCACACTCCACTACATCTCTGAATCCGGCCGCGTTGCCCGAGTCCTGTGTACCCTAGCTGCCCGTCTCCGCCCCTCCAAAGGTCTGGATGAATGTTTCTTCTTTATCTCCTTGGTTTTTGGACTTCCGTGCAGTTCGATTTTCTGTCAATCCTGGTTGGTTTTTTTGTTTTTAAATTGTTGTTGCCCTTCTTTTGGTTGTGCGAGGAGATGCAATGTGTCTACCTATGCCTCCATCTTGTTTCTCCGTCTCTCAGAATTTTTCTTTACTTGTATTGTGGTTCTATTATAGTTGCCCCAATTTTCCTACATTGCTATTCCCTGCTGCACTCACCCCCCACTTCCCTCAGTCAATCCCCACCTTGTCCATGTCCATGGGGCATTTATACCAGTTCCTTGACTACACTCTTCCCCTTCTTTCCCCCCTTTGCTCCCTACACCTCCCCTCTGGGCCCTGTCACTGTGTTCCTTGTTTCCATGCCTCTGGTTCTATTTTACTCATTAGTTTGTTTTGTTCTTTAGGTTCCTTTTATAGGTGAAATCATATGGTACTTATCTTTCGCCACCTGGCTTATTCCACTTAGCAGAATGCTCTCCAGTTCCATCCGTGCTTCACTAAAGGTAGGAATCCTCCTTTCTTTCTGCTGTGTAGTATTCCACTGTGTAAACATACCAGGTTTTTGATTCATTCATTTATTGATAAGCACTTAGGCTGTTTCTAGCACTTAACTATTGTAAATAATGCTGTTAATGAACACAGGGCTGCACAGGTTCTTTTGAATTGGTGTTTCGGGGTTCTCAGGCTATAATCCCAGCATGGTATCACTGGGTCAAAAGGCAGTTCCATCTTTAGTTCTTTGAGGAAATTCTATACTGTTTTCCATGGTGACTGTACCAATCTGCATTCTCACCAACAGTGCATTAGAGTTCCCTTTTTTTCACATCCTCCCCAGCACTTGTTTGTTGATTTGTTAATAATGGCCATTCTGACTGGTGTAAGGTGGTATCTCATTGTGGTTTCAATTTGCATCTCTGTGATGGTTAGTGATGTTGAGTATCCTTTCATATGTCTCTGGGCTCTCCGTATGTTTTCCTTGGAGAAGTGTCTGGTCATAACCTTTTCCCATTTTTAAATTGGATTGTCTTTCTTCCTGGTGTTGAGTCATTTGAGTTCTTTATATATTTTGGGGATCAAAACCTTGTCCTACATATTGTTGGCAAATATGTTTTGCCATACAGTTGGTTCCCTTTTCATTTTAACGATGTTTTCTTTAGCTGAGCAAAAGCTTTTTAATATGAAGTAGTACAGTTGTTTATTCTTTCCTTTATTTTCCTTGCTCTTGAGGATATATCAGTGAAAATACTGCTGTGGGGGATATCTGAAATTTTACTGTTTATGTTCTTCTCTAGGACTTTTATGGTGTCACAACTTATATTTAATTATCCATTTTGAGTTTACTGTGGTGTATGGTGTAAGTTGGTGGTATAGTTTCAATTTTTTGCATGCACCTGTTCAGTTCTTCTAACGCCAACAATTGAAGAGGTTATTTTTATTCCATTTATGCTCCTACCCACTTTGTTGAGTATTAACCACAGAAACATGGGTTTATTTCTGGGCTCTCTATTCTGTTCCATTAATCTTTGTGGTCTGTTCTTATGCCAGTATCAGACTATTTTGATTACAGTGGCCTTGTAGTATAGTTTGATATCAGGTATTGAGATCTCTCCTACTTTTTTCTTCATTCTCTTATCACAGAAATTTGTAAAGCCATTAAAGAGTCATGTGAATGAAGATCATGGAGCAAAATTAACTGAATCTCTGTCCTTGCAATACCTAATAAAACAAGAAAAAATATTTAAAAACCAGTGTCCTATATGAATATGGGAAAATGGCAGAATAATAGCATCAAAAATCTCTCTATATACCTAAGAAGCAACTTTAATGGCAGAATCTGTCCAATGTAATTATTTTGGAATTCTAGACCAAATTAGAAGCTTGCAGAATAACAAAGAAACAGCAAAGCCCTGTGGAACAGAGATATCAAATTATTAGATTCAAAAGTCCAGTTTTCAAATAAAAGTATCAAGTCATGCAAAGAACAGGAATGTTGAGCTCAAAGGAAATATATAAATGAACAGAAGCTGTCCTTTAAAAAGACCTGATGGCAGGTCTACTTGACAAAGACTAAACCAACTGTCTTAAAGATAGATGCTCAACGAACTAAAGGAAGATGTGCAAAAAGTAAAAATTTGAACAAAATGACTGTCATCAAAGAAATTGAAACCCTATGAAACAAAAAAGTAATTTTGGAGTTCACAATAACTGAAGTGAAAAATTTACTAGAAGAATTAAAAGGCAGATTTGAGCAAGCAGAAGAATCAGCCAACATGAAGATAGAACAATGGAAATTATCAAGTCTGAGGAATAGAAAGAAAAATGAAGAAAAGTGAATAGAGCCTAGAAAACTGTGTGACACCAAAAAATAGATCAATGTATATGCACTGCTGGAGTCCCAGAAAAAGAGAAAGAAATGGGCAGATCTGAAGAAATAATAGCTGAAAACTCCCCAAATTTGGTCTAAGTCATAAATATAAACATCCAAGAAGCTTATCGAACTACAAGATGAACTCAGAGACCTACACAGAGATATATTAAAATCAAACTTTCAAAAGACAGAGACGGAAACTTGGAAGATGCAGAAAAGACGCAACTCTAAACATACAAAGGATCCTCAATAAGACTGTCATCAGATACCTCACCAAAAAAATCTGAAGCAAGAAATAAGTGGGCAAATATTTTTCAAGTGCCAAAAGACTGTCAACCAAGGAGTGTATATCCAGCAAAACTGTACTTCCACGGCAAGGCAGATATTACAAGCACTTCCAGATTACAGAATCTGAACGGGTTCATTACCACTAGACCTGCCATACAAGAAATGCTTAAGGGAAACCTGCAGGTGAACTAATAAGGCAGTAGTCAGTAACTCAAAGCCATATGAAGAGACAAAGATCTTTTTTTTTCCATAAATTTTATTTTTGTTTTTTTCCTTCCTACGTTCCTGCTTTATTTATTTTTAGAGAAAGGGAGGGAGGGAGAGAAACATCAATGTGTGGTTGCCTCTCTTGTGCCAACTGGGGACTTGGCCGGTAACCCAGGCATGTGCCCTGACTGGGAATCAAATGAGCGACCCTTTGGTTCACAGGTCGGCACTCAATCCACTGAGCCACAACAACCAGGGAAGATTAGCGTATTTTATAAAAATCATCTTAATATTCAAAGTTCAGCAATTCTTCCAACTTTTATTTGGTGAAATTCCAGGAAACAGGATGCAAGCAATGTAACTATTAGTATGAATGCGTACACACAAATTTCCCAAAATGGATCCTCTACAAACAGCTTCATAGTATTTGTCAGTTAAAAAAAGCAAGAAAATCTAGCCATATTTATACATACATAAATGTACATACATCATTACACATACATCCACACAAATATATTTATACATATATCTTATTATTTTTCCTATTACTACTTTAATGCAAAAAACCAAAAATAGAATTAGTGGCTTAAAGTGTTTGAGAAAAAGTACTAAGTACCTCAGCTAAATAATAATAAAAAAATTCTGTGGATGGTCTGAATTTGTAGCCTGTAACATTGGCACCCAGCAATACTGTTACCCTGTCCTTAAAAATCTTGAAACCTGGCATTGACTTGGCCTCCTTACACATAAAAGTCCTTTAAGGCATCTGTTTCCAGAATAGAGCCGTTACATCCATATTGAATATTTGCTCTGGTAAGTAATTTTCCTCCACAATCTCTTATCCAGAGTTTACAAAAATTCTTCAGCTGTTTTCACATCAGCACTCACCACTCACTTTCATGTTATATAATGAATAACAATTCTTGAGTTGTTTAAACCATCCAGAGTTAGCAGTAAATTCAACATCAATTAGGGTTCAGTCTTTTCTTTCAACACTGAAACAAACTTTTTGCTTTGGCCTTGATTGTCATGGGGCTAAGAGGGGTACTTCTCTAAGTCTGGTCTTAAAGTTTCTCCATGTCTGATGGAGGTCCTTCATGAATTTATGTTAGTCTTGTTGCTTCCAATGAAGCAGACACTTTATTAGCTTCCATCACTTTGTTCTTGTCCTTCAAGATGGTAGCTATGATGGCATGGGACATACCTGAATGGCAAGTACTAACCGTAACTGATTTTCCACTTTTGTAGTCCTTTATCACTTTTAATGTTGTTTCCAAGTCAATCACTCAAAGTGGCCTACTACCAGCATTAGCAGTGGATTTTGCATGCTGAGGGGCCGTGAGGAACAAAATATGAATTAAATCAAGGAAGAGAGAAAAATGATGCAGTCAAGAGAAGCAGTAAACAGGAGATATATGTATGGGCTGCTGTGGGAGTAATGCAACATACCATTTTATAGCAAACTATTTTTAATAAATAGAAAGATTACACTCCGAAATAATACTGAAAAATGTAGTGTAGTAAATAAACCAATAATCAATCATTATCATTATCAAGTAGCATGTACTATAATAATTAATTGTATGTGCTATACTTTTATATAAGTGGCAATGCAAGTAGGTTTGCTTATGTAAACACCACCACAAACACCTGAATAATGTATTACACTTTGACATCATGATGGCAAGAATGTCACTAGGTGATGTGAATTTTCTAGATCCTATATAATCTTATGTGACCTCTGTAATACGTTGACTGAAATATTATACACAGCATATGACTATACTTTGTACCAATTAGAATCCTGATATTAATGAATAATGAATATACCCAGAGCTGTTTTTAAGAATATGGTTGGTTAGTCACAAAGTAAGTAGTAAACATGCTCAGTGAGAAAAATCCTGTTTATAACATGAAATCATCATGAGAAAAGACATTTATAAGTAACTTTGCTATTTTCCAATTATTAACCATGGAATATCCCATGTAAATGAGGAGTTATCGATTTTGTATTAGTGTAAAGTAAAAAATAAAAAGAAATAATATTGGGAGGGATTCTTTAAAACACATAAAAATATACATTCACTTATGAATTATATAGGCTACTGAAAGAAGAAACACAATTAGCAAACAATCTAGAATTCCTTTCTGCTTTGGAAATGCATTACATCATTTTATTGGCACTGATTCATTTTATAACCACATCTTAAATATTATACTGGCCAACAATAGTTTACTTTATCTGAGCACATAAAATCTGACCAGAAACATGCTGATTAGGAGAAATTAACTTTGTGAATCAAAGCTAATGTGTTTATGTGGATTTATGCATAGCATAAAGGCAACAAAGACTTGAATCAACAAAAAACACTGTTTTTTTGTGGAAGAAGAAGGGTATCATAAATGGGACCCACAATTTAAAACCTGAGAACTATAGTCAATGAGTAAGGTGAGCGTACATGTAGACAAATTTTCTTTGAAAAGCCCTAAACTCAAAGTATTGCACTTTCTTGCGAGAGCAATTACTCAAGGGCATATGTTCATTTCAGAATAATGAACAGAATCCTTACCAATATTTAAATAATGTTTTGTTTGACATGCTTATAGATGAATTTATGTAAATGTAAATACGATATGCTACAACTTCAGTGAATTAATTAGCAAATGTTAATTTAAATATTTTTGGAAAAAAATTGAAAATAGCATTGCCTCAGAAACTTCTTAAGAATTTCTAGAAATTATCCATGTGAATGCAAAATCTTAGAATTTTCCCTAAAAACTTTAATAGTATGTTGTTTCTAATTGTGTGGAACGCATAAGAGGTCAGCCCTGGCTGGTGTTGCTCAGTGAACTGAATGCTGGCCTACAAACCAAAGGGTGGCAGGTTCAACTCCCAGTCTAGGGCACGTGCCCGGGTTTCAGGCCAGGTCCCCAGTAAGGGGCATGCGAGAGGCAACCACATATTGATATTTGTCTCCCTTTCTTTCTCCCTCTCTTCCCCTCTCTCTAAAGGTAAATAAATAAATTTAAAAAAAAAAAAACATGAAGAGGCCAAATTCCTACAATTTGAATACTAAGGCTAAAGAAATTATGTTCTCCAATTGTGCCGACTCCTGAATCTACACACTCTTCCCCATCAGCATGCTTAGGTAATTCTACCATGACAGCAGTTTGAGTTTAAACATTTATACTGTAGTAAGATCTTAAAATATTTGGATATATTTTAGGGGAGAAAGTGTTTGCTTGTTTTTGCTTTAAAAAGACAGCTTACAATTTTTTCTTACATAACATTATATAATACAGAGGAAAAGTTTATCCTTTTCCAGCTCCAAACTGGGAGAATGCTAAAAAAGCTTAAGTTACTCCTTGTGTGTTAAAATAACTTCATCATGGTGATTTTAAGACAATAAAATATTCAAAGTATCTTCATAAAAGTTATATATTCACTTTATTTCCAGTAAGATCATCAAACATAACTCCCTCAGTTTCACATATGAAAAAAATTGAGATGCAAATTTATGCAACTATTGCAGGCAGATCCAGGTTAAGAACTCAGGTGCCACATATCCATCCTTTTCGGCTCATCTTTTTTCCTCCACAAGGTTAAAAAGCAGTCAACAGATAACTTTTGAACAGTTATAAACAGATAGGTTCAAACACACTGTTTTCTATACTGATGTCATTCTTTATTCACCTTTTCTTATATAAACACTATTCTCTGTCCTGAGAAGGAATGGCTATTCCTTAACCATAAGGAAAGAAAAATGACAATAAAATCCACTCTCACTGAAACAAAACTCCCCCAAAATAATAAACAAAAGCACCAGTATTGTTAACTGGCTACAGGAAAAACTTAGTCCGCTAGCTGGAAAAAAAAAATTCAAATACAGCCTGATCAATCAATTTCCTAATTCTTAAATATGAGGGAGCTAGCTCATAATATACTGATTATTCTCTTGAAAAGAAAGGCAGCAAGTAAACAAACTTAGGATCTCCAACACAGAATCCATGGTGCAATTTACTTGCTAATAAATATGGTCTTTTCTAAGTAAACACACATGAAAGCACATGGGGGAATAGTCTTTTCTCCCTTTAGATGAAGACAGACTAAATAACAGTGGGTCAAACTAGACAGAGGGTTGGCTCAGAAGCAAAGAGGAGGCTTCCTGTTTAAGAAGGCTGAGCACACCAGTTTACCTTGATTGCCTTCACAATATCAATGATCACAGAAAAACCAACAATAATAAGGATAAATCTATGCCAACAGTAAAGCTAAAAAAGCTGAGATGAACAGAATGCTGAAGAATTTCTGAAAGATATAAAGCACATGGGCTAAAAATCAACTAAAATAGAAGGATTACAACCCAATATTTATAAAAGACTTCTATGAAAAAGAAGTATTGCACATGGGCTAAAAATCAACTGAAATAGAAGGATTACAACCCAGTATTTATAAAAGACTTCTATGAAAAAGAAGTATTCTCAGCAGAACTCAAAAATAACCATGAAATCTAAAGTAGTAGAAAGGTGATTAAAAAAGTGAATGAGGAAAATGAATGGTAAAGGAGTTTACCAATCCCTAATTCTGAATACTCAGCAGCTCCTTTTATCCTACCTGAAGGCTACAATTATAGTTCTCTACATGAAGTGAGCTGTTTCAGAAGATACCCAGAGCAGCCAATGACGTCTGGAAAAAGGAGGTGGTGCCTCAGATAACTTTCTGGCTATCATAAAAGAGGGAGTATCACAATCAATTTTAGGTTTGTCTTACAACCTAAGAAAACTTATATTTCCATTTTATTTTAACTAGCCTCCAAAATGGCCCTAGATGATTCTCATCTTCTAGTATTCATGTCTTTGAATAATATTCTATCATACTATAGAGCTGATTGGTGTAACTAACATGATATTGTGGAAATTATGGAGTGTAACTTCTGAGAATAGGCCTTGACTTCTTTTGGACCTTCTGAAGGAAGGTTCTAAAGGAAGCTAACTGTCATATAGTGAGGATAGTCAGAAAACACTGAGGTCATCACAAAAGAACTAGAAAGGGTACTCAAAACACCAAAATAGGTATAGCCCCAAGTAGGTTGGGAATTTATTTTTAACCAAACATTAAAAACAAAATGTTTAAAGGGATTTACACAGTTCCAATGTCTAGATAAAAGATGTACGGCACTTGACTTTATTTTATGCATCTAATATAACCTTTATTAATAAAACTGGAAAAGGGCAACAAAACCTTTATAGTTGAAGCTCTACTACAGGAATACAGCAACCTGAAAAGTTTTACTGTTTAATGTTCCTTTGTCTTATTCACTACGACTGATAAGTAGCAAAATTATTAAGTGATATTCTGGTGTTAATACAAAATAACTTAGAAAGTAACAAAATAAATCTCCTTAAAATGCAGATCTTCCTTATTAAAATTAAATTTAAAAAAAAGATGAAGTGAGATACCACTATGGCAAACAAAAGTAAAATGTTTTGTTTTAGTGAAGACAATAGTCATGGTTGGTAAGGTTGTAGTTAATGGAACGAGCACACAATAATTCTACATTACTAGAATTGGCAATATTCTGTTACATGATACTTGTAATACCTGTTAAATGGGATAGTGCTATTTGAAAGTAGACTTGGTTTATAAATGTATACTGCAAACTCTATAGCAACCACTAAACAAAGTTTTGTGTTTTTTAAAGAAGTGTAATTATGGACTGAAGGAGGAAAAAAACTGAGTATTACATGATTGATTAAAGCCAGAGAGGGCAGGAAAGTGGAAAACAAGACAAAAAAGAACAAAGGAAACAAAAGAAAAAGAGCAATAAATGTGGCAGATATTAATCTAGTATGTCAGTCTTTAAATGTCAATGGTCTAAATATACCAATTAATAAACAGAGCCTGTCAGAGTAGGTAAAAAACAAGACTCCATTATATGTTGTCTACAAGATACCCTTTTTAAATATAAAAACACAGATTAAAAGTACAGGGATGGGGTGAGTTATACACTAATCAAAAGAAAGTTGAGCAAATGATATTTAATTTTAGATAGAACACATTTCAGAGCAAGAAGTATTATGAATAAAGAGGGTATTAAATAATGAAAAAGGAGTGAATTCTCCAATAAGACATAACAATTCTTAATGCATGAGTGCCTAACAACATAAGATCAAAACAGAAAAGGGAAAAATTGATAGAACTACAAGAAGAAATTGATGAATTCACTTTATACTTGGGAGGCATCAATATCTATATAACAGTAATTGAGAGAAAATCAGTAAGGACATACTTGAATTAGATAGGACCACCAGTCAATAGAATCTAACGGACATTTATAGAATACCGTATCAAAGAAGAGCAAAATACTCATTCTTCTCAAGCTCACATGGCACATTCGCTAAGAGAGATCACAGTCTGGGCCACAACACGTAACTTCAATTGGAAAACACAGAAATCATATAAAGTATGCTCTAACACCAAGAGGGAATTAAAGTAGGAATAAACAGAAAAATAGCCCTGGCTGGTATGGCTCAGTTAGTTGGTGCAGAATTCCATATACCACAAAGTCACAGATTTGATTCCTGGTCAGGGTACCCGCCCAAGTTGAGGGCTTCGTCCTCCTGTCAGGGCTGGTGAGAGAGGCAACCAATCAATGTTTCTCTCTCACATGGATGTTTCTCCCACTGTCTCTCTCCCTCCCCTCCCCTGGCTCTAAAATCAATAAGCATGTCCTCAGGTGAGGAATAAAAAAATAAAAATTAAAAAAAAAGCTAGAAAATTCAACACTACAGAGTTTAAACAACACACTTCTAAATAACACATGGATCAAAGAAGAAAAATCAAGAAAAAGAATTGTAAATAAAATAGAGTATAGAATTTACCAAATGTATGAGACACAGCAAAAGCAGTCTTTAAAGGGAAATTTATGGAACTAAGTGTATATATTAGAACAGAAAAAAAAGACATAAAATTAAAAATCTAAGTTTCTACCTTAGGTAACTAGAAAAAAAACAAATTAAACCCAAAGTAGGAAAAAAAAATTAGAGATCAATGAAACTGAAAACAATAAATCAATAATAAAAAATCAATCATGAAAAACTGGTTCAGCCTAAATTTAAAATTGATAAACCTCAAGCCAGGCTAACTAAGAACAAAACATTAAAATAGAGAAGGCACAAATAACTAATACCAGTAATGATTAATATCAGAAATGAAAGCAAGACTAACTCTGTGCCCATAAATTTGATACACAGATGATACAGAGCAATTCTTTGAAAGATATACTCTAACAAAACTTCTTTAAGAAGAAATAATCCAAATAGGTTTCTATTCATCCAGAAAAAAAAACCTAAAGGAATACATTCTAAGTCATTCCCTGAGACTACATTACCCTTACAAAAACCAGACCAAACATTACAAGAAAACTATATATCAATATTTCCCATGAATATAAAAATTCTCAATGTTAGCAAATTGAATTGCATAATATGTAAAAAGAATTACAAACAAAGAGCACATGGAATTTATTCCAGGATGTAAGGCTCATTCAAGATTTCTAAAGAAACTGAAATAATTTGTAACATCAACAGGATAAAAAAAATGGATCACAGACAGGTATGTAAAATGCAATACTGTAAGAGTTCTAAAAAGGAACATAAAAAAAATGCAGGTGAATTTGGATTTGGTAGTGAATTTTTAGATACTGTAACAGGGTGGAAACCCCAGAAGGCATAGGAGAGGCAGCATCTCCCAAGAACGGAGGGTGTTTCAGGAGGTGTTCAGGAAGCCTACGAGCAGCCAGGGGATTGAAACTGGAACTGGGGTTTGATAGGCTTGCAGAAAAACTGCCAGGGGTGTCCAACCTTTTGACATCTCTGGGACACACTAGAAGAAGAGTTGTCTTGAGCCACATATTAAATACACAAATACGAAAACTGATGAGCAAAAAAAGGTTTTCAATAAATTCACAATTTTGTGTTGGGCTGCACATCCCTGTAACAAAGCCAGCAAACCCACCTGTGCAGCCTCAGCAGCTGAGCAGTTGATGACACAGGCCACACAGAACCTTTGCACAGAGCCTGCAGGGACTATAGGGGCTTGCTGGCCCACAGGGGGTCAGACAGTTGTGCCCCTGTACGTGCCTGGGAAACTCCTGCTCCCTTTTGGAAAATGGTGGCCAGAAGAGGGACAAAAACACTGTGCATGCAGCTGATGAACATGGTAGATGTTAGCTCACACTGGTTGAAAAGCCAGATGACCTGTCACACATGGGTCTCTTGGCTAAGACTTTAAAAACAGAATGCTGAGGGGAAACATGCTCTTTCCCCTCCCGTTGTTAGCTGGGTTGGCTACAGGGGTCCAGGTTAATGGGCCTGGTGGGCCCTGGAAGACCCATGCTTTGGGAGCTCCCTGGTGCCCCTCCTGAGTGAAACGTAGCAGCAGCACTAGTGCTGTGTGGGCCTGCCTCCAACGTACCAGTGAGTTGAGGGCTGGAGGGAAGAAGTAGCATGTCACAGGTAGGACTCCAGCCTGCCTGCACAGAATCTAAAGGACTCCTGAAGCGGAAACTGGCGACTGTGAATCTGTCAAGCAGCCTAGATGAGCATGCTACAGCCATCTGCATTTCCCAAAGGATGGTACTTTTTATACGGGAGACAAGGGATTCCAGATCTTTGAACTGGTCTGGCCTAGCAAAGGGTGGCAGGATTATTTCTCCTCAGGTGTTTGGGGAGTGGGGCTCTGAGGCAGACACCTGCCATTATTCCAAAACTGAATAGCCTTTAAACAAACAACCCCTTTCCTTTTTCACCAAATCTCTGACTCTAGAGTTTGCCTGTTGGTGTTAAGCAGTAGAACCTCACTGGCTGTTCTACAATAACACACCAAAAGTAAGATCCATGAAAGAAAAAAAAAATTAATAAATTGGGCTTTATTTAAATTAATCAGTTCTGCTCTACAAAAGATACTGTTAAGAGAATGAAGACAAACCACAGTCCAGGAAAAAATATCTGGAGAACACATATCTGATAAAAATGACTAGTACCCAAAATATACAGAAAAACTCTTTAAAACTCAACGAATAAGACAATAAGCAACCCAGTAAATATAGGCAAAAGATCTAAACAGATATCTCGCCAAGTGAGAAATATGGACGACAAATGAACATATGAAAAGATTCTCATTAGCATATGTCACTAGGGAATTGCATATTGAAGCAACAATTATGTATCACTCCACACTTACCAGAATGGCTAAATCCAAAACAATGACAACAACAAATGCTGGTGAGGACATGGAATAACAAGAACTGATTCACTACTGATTACATGCAAGATGTACACCCACTTTGGAAGACAGCTTGGCAGTTACTTACAAATCTATATACATTCTTATTACACAACATAACAATTACACACCTTGGCATTTACCCAAATGAGTTCAATACTTACATATATGCAAAGAGCTGCACCCAAATAGTTATAACAATTTTATTCAGGGTTTCCAAAATTTGGAAACAACCAATATGTCCTTCAATAGCTAAATGGATAAACTGTGGTATATATATTTATATAAGATGAATTATTGAGTGCTACAAAGAAAAAAGAAAGAACTATCAAGCCATGAGAAAACAAGAAACCTTAGATGTGTACTGATAAGGAAAAAAGCCAATTTGAAAATGGTAAACACTGTGTGATTTCAACTATGAGTTTGGAAAAGTCAAAACAACAGAAATAGTGAAAAGATCAGTGATTGCCAAGAGTTCAAGGGAAGGAAGGAGTAGAGCACAGGGAACGTGTAGGACAGCTACACTATTTTGTTATGATAGTGTTATGGTGGACATGTCATTACATCCCACAATATACAACTCAAAAAGTGAAGCAATGTGAAATATGGACTTTCATTAATAACAATTTATGAATACTGGGTTCACCAACTGTAATAAATGTACCACACTAAGGCAAAATGTCAATAATAAGGGAAATTGGGGTAATGGTAAGGGAGCTGGCATAAATACAGTATTTCTTTACTCTTCACTCAATTTTTACATAAACCTGAAAATACTCTGAAATGTCTATGAATAAAAAGCTAACAATAACAAAAAAAAAGGAAGAATCAAAGTCACAATTTTTGCTTTTCCCTGTAGTCAACTATGGTGATCCTGACATGCATGCAAAAATCTAGATCCAAACACTCTTTTCACTTTTAAAAATAATTTGTGGAAAAAAACAGGTGAGAACACAAGCTTATGAAAGATTTGTGAAAATGAAATATAAGTGCAAATGTAGTCAGTTTTAAATCAGTAAGATAGACAATCTATAAAGTGAAGTAAAAATCTCTATAAAATAAAATGCATGGGCAAAATCTGCTTCAGCTGATTGTGACCCTACAGGAATGCTTGCAAAGCAATGGATGGTAATTTTAAGAGAAATGTAGGTACTTCAAAAAAATTTTAAAACTAATTCATCTGTTTGTTTTTGATTTTAAAGAAATCAGATGCTTCTAAAACTCTTATACGTAGCATAAAGAAAATTATTTATATTTTATTTTTTCAACACTGATCATGGCACTATTCAAGAACATTAACTCCCAGAGGTTGGCAGGAAATTTCTGTAATATAAAGCAAATTAACATAGTATCATTTCATAAGAGTATATGATATAACAGAAAGATGTTAGCTACAAAGTGTTTATTTTATTATGACAAAACTCTATGATCCAGCTCTTTTAATAAATGTATGGAAATATAGATAAAAAAGACTAAAATTGTATAAAATTATATACATCAACATCTTAAGAGAATTATTTCCAGGTGCAATAAGTGTATATATATATATGATTACCATTTCTATCACTTTTACACTGAAGGTATATTGTCTTCTTTTGAGACTTTAAAAAATAATTATCTTGCACGTTTAAATAAAATGATGTATAATTTGTCTATACAGCTGTCAGTGCTAACTGTAACACTATGATACCCACAAGATACTGCATCATAGTGGTGCTGTAACACATCAAACAAAATACAAACAATTGAAGTCTAAAGGCTACCGGCTGCGACCCAGCTATTAGAATAAATATTTTTGGTAGTTACTTGTTATAATGTAAGTTGACTGAGAGATGCAAACCTAGAAGTGATTATTTTAAGAGAGCAACATAAGTTGACATTCCTGAGTCATCTATATTAAAAATGTAGCTCGGGCTGGTGTGGCTCAACAGATTGAGTGCTGGCCTGTGAACCCTAAGGTCACCAGTTGGATTCCCGGTCCTGGGGCACAAGTCTGAGTTGCAGGTCAGGTCCCCAATAGGGGGCGTGTGAGGGACAGCCGATTGATTGTTTCTCTCTTTCTCCCTTCCTTCCTCTTTCTCTGAAAATAAATAAATAAAATACTTTTTTAAATGTATGTTTTTATAAATGGTAGCACAATTAAAGCACATGGGAAAAAGTAAAAATGTGCATGTGTGTTTCAAAAGAAAAGCTCTCACCACCTTAGAACTTTAATCTCACCAAGGCTGTCCTCAACCTCTTAGTTAAAACTTCATACTAATTAATCCCAAATCCCACATCCATTAAGGAAGCAGCAAAAGACTGGAATTTTGTTGTTTTCATTGGAGGTGAGGAAGGAGATTGGGAGAATAACATGAGATCAAGGGGAAAAGAAATTAGGAGCAACTAGCAACCCCAACACATGCTTGTTTGAATACAGGCAAGGAGGGCATAATTTGGAATGAAAAGGTGGGTGGGGAACTAAAATAAAAGGCGGGGGAATACCTTTTACTTCTGGATTTCACTTACCTCCTAGGTTTGTAATTTTAACTCACTTTATCTTTCAATTTAAGCATTTAGTAAAATGTACAAAGCTATTGTCCCATAAGCAAATACTGTCCAAAATGGACAAATACATAATATTATGGTCACTTAATAACCAGTGTTTTAATTTGGGCTAGAATTCATTAACAAAGCCATTTCCAAAAGACTTGCAGTACTAAAATAATTAAAATTAAATGAAAGCCTTTATTCCACTCCATCAAAGACAAAAGGTTTTATAAACGGTGAGAGAGAAGAACTCTACACTAGGGGATACCAGGTACAGTAGAAGGTGAGGTATCACAGATGAAAAAAACTGAATAATTAGATTCCTGAGCTCTATGCTTTCACTTGGCAATCAGACTTATACCTTGGAGCAGGGTACCTGCTGATATTTTTGAACTGGATAATTCTGTGTTGTGGGTGGCTGTCCTGTGCATCGTAGAATTTTCAACAACACCTGCAGCTTCTATCTATCGGTTTTTAGTAGCAACCCACTTTTGATAATCAAGTAGGTTTCTAGACACAACCAAATATCCCCTGGGGTGTCATATTGTCACATCCTACAACCAGTGACTAAGAGGCAGGAGGTTGAAAAATCCTTTTCATTGGATTCTTATTAACAGAGTAGAAAAGGCTTCCAAATACTTAAAGAGAAGCACATAAGGGTTTTTACCCCCAAAATCTTTACCCCCAGCAAAATCTTTCTTCAATAAGAATCATCTACAGCTAGCAAGCCCCAGCCAGGTTCACAAACACCTGAAATAACCTTCCACTGCCCCTTATGTAAATTTAAACACACAATCAAGGACATTAAGATAGCTAAGGAAAAACTCTAAAGTGAAAGAAACCAAAACATATTGACAGAAAAAATACTGTAAAGAAAACAGAGTAAGCAGAGAAAAATAAATTTCAAATGAAACCTTCAAAGAAATTCATAAACAAAACAAAAATACCATGATGCTTTGGAAAAAATCAGAGATCAAAAGAGCTGTTGTAAATAAAAAGAGTATGAGAGCAGAAATGAGTCTTAAACATTTTTTTAAAATCAAGTAAATTTCCCAGAAAGTTTAAAGTGTTAAGACTGGAAACATTAAGACTGTTTAAACATTAAAAACAGTAGAAAGAAAATAGGTCCAGGAGGACAATATCTAATTGCACTCACAGAACAAAAAACACAGAGGCAAGGAAATTACACAAAAAGTTATCAGAAACTTTCTCAGAGCTAAGGTATACAAGTTACCAAAATGAAAAATCCCATGGAATGCACAAAATGGATGCCTAGAGACTTATAGTAAATCATTTCATATCACTGTGACTCAGAATACTGGGTACAACAAAGATAAGATCCTATAAGCTTCACACAGAAAGACTACAGAAGCTTTCCTGGGGAAAGAAAAGTTAAATGTAAAGTGTAGAAAATTAAAACAGTTTCATTTTATATCATATACTAAGAGTTCTTTCAAATTCCCAAACTACAATCAGAGTAAAGTGTAGTCATTTACAGGAACATGATGCCTCAAAACATTTGCCTTTAAGATAGCTACTGGAATCTGTGACCACACAAAATGAAGGAGTATACAAGACCAAGAATTACACAGGATACAAAAAGCAGAGCATCAGTCATAGGATAGAACTTGCATGAAAGCCAACTTTATTAAGCAACTGGTCTAACCTGGAGAGCAAAATGTTCTAGGAGAATTCTCAAACAGGGTTAAACTGATAAAAATAATTGATACTTATGAACCAATGGAGAGGACATGCTGACAACTAGCAGGTAGCTTGAAAATGAGTTAATGAAAAATATTGAGAAACTATACACTTATACACTCATGGTTACCTACCAAGAACTAAAGCATCAGTATAATGATGGGGGAGTGGTTGGGGTAGTTGTGGAGTAAAAGCTAAATCTACATAATGCATAGTGAGAAATCAATAGATAATGCCTAAAAATGAAAAAAAAAACCACAAGAGGTAGCAATATGTTATTATGAAATATGAAAGTAAATAGCAAAAGAATCTGCCCCCAAATTTTTAAGTGTTTCCCCCTAGAGAGGGGAAATAGCTACCTTGTCCAACATTACACCCTTCCTGGGCCTGAGCAAGGTTAGGGGATAAAGGCCCTCCTGTTTTGGTCCACCACAGCACTAACTCTGACGGGCAATATTCTGGAGAACCAAACTTGTAATAAGTAGTTGTGAGTTGTTTTTAATAATAAGCCATGTAGAAGTAGCTGATTCTTCAAGCATATGTTCTTTTACTTTTCAAACTGTTAACTTAAAAACAAAAGGAAAAAATTGAGAACATTTTTTTAATTTTAATTAACTTGGCTTTTTATGCTATAGAAGCCAATTCAATTAAAAATTTTTTAAACTAATATATGACTTAAGTTAAAACACAGAATTTTGGCTAGAAGCAGAAAGATCTTAAAATCAATTTCAAAATGTAAAAACAAAAGGAAGAGAAAAAGGGTTTTATTTATAGTAAAGGCAGTTCAGATTAACCTTCCTGCTGAAGTCGGCAAAAAAACTTTCAGAATAAAAATCAAAGAAATAAGGCAGCTAGAAATTCATGCGAAAATCTAGAAGGTAAATCAGAGAAACACACCACACAACAATCACTTTTTCCTGAGGCCTTTAACTATCCAGAAGAAAAGGCAGAGAAATGAAAAGAAAGACTGAGCTACTGGTGGCTTTGCCTAGTATGGAGGTAAAAAATCAAAGCACTAGACCCACCAAATGTGGGGACTCAAATAAACCATCACCCCATTTAAGCTGAGATTTTTAAGGGAAACATCACCAGTATAGGGAGAATTGGAAGTAAAGAGAACTCATATGACTTGCGTAATAGAAGAAATCCACAATCTTGAACAAGAACTGATTTGGGACTGTTAACATTCTCTAATCATCTTTCCTAGAAAAACATGCCTTCTTGAGAAAGATAACATGACTCTAGGACGTACACACTATTCCTCTAATTTTCCAAACATAAAACCAACACATAAGCACACACACACAAAAAATAAAACAGCAGAAACAGAAATCAGAAATATAATTAGCATAGGAAATTCAGAAACTGCAATTATGAGCCACAGACAAAAAAAACTGAACTATGATGCTATGCTAATAAAAGTCCCAATTGTAATTTTTAGCAAGCAGTTAAAAACTGTAAGAATGAATATAACCTTTGTATTCTAATCCACAGAATTATGAATTCCAGTGAACCCAAAACAGGAAAAAGAATTCCACACAAAAACGTCATGAAGAAATCACAGAAAATCTAAAAGAAAATTTTTAAAAGCAGATTTGTTTCAAAGTAGCAAGATTTTAGACTGACAGCTAACTTCCAAAATCAATAATGGAAGGCAAACAACAGTGGAATAATATCTTCAAGGTAGTAAAAAACAGCCATAATCCTATAATGTAATACCCCAACACATTCTTCAAGACTGAAGATGAAACAAAGACACTGTACGGTAAACAAAAAATTAAGAGCATTAGCCATTAGCATATCTACATCTAAATAATGTAGTAGACAGAAGGAAAAGGATCCCCTAAGAAAATTCAGATCTCTAGGTAGAAATAAAGAACACTGAAAGTGTAAATATACAGGGATATGTAACTCAACAATGCTGGTAGAGACCATGCTGTCCAAATGGTAATACAATACCATCTATATGTATAATTTACTAGTGGCCACATTAAAAAAAAAAAAACAAGGTGAAGTTAATTTTAGGATTCCAACATGTAATCAGAAAAAGAAGTTGAATTTATATTGTTTTTTTCTTAGTTTTAAAAATCTGGTGTTTGACATTTACCGAACATGACAACTCAGATAGTAAACTGTCATCATTAATATTTGATCTTTATTTTTATAACAGTTGTAGAAGTATATTTACACATCTAAGTAGTTGTAAACATACTTAAGGGTTTTCCAACAACTGAATAAAGTATCAATTTTGAAATTTAAATTAACACAACATAAAACCAAAAATTTAGTTCCTCCAACATTATCCACATTTTCAGTATTCAACAGACACCTGCAGTCATGGCTGCTGTATTAGACAGCACAAGTACAGAAGCTCTTTCCTGAAGATAAAATTACTAATAAAATTCAAATGCCAACAATAACAACATACATATAAGGCAGTAAGGAACAAATTGAGAGTTATCCAGGAAGTGAGAAGTGCTCCAAGTACACCAGAGATATTTGTCACGCTGCTCAAACCTAATGGAAAAACTGTGCAAAAGACTTAAAAAAGACTATTCAAAGAAGAGGCACTCCAAATAACCAATAAATTTAAACAATTTTTTCAGCCTCATTAATAACCAGGAAACTGAAAATTAAAACAATAATATATAGCTCCATTCATCAGTTTGGTAGAAAAAAAAATACTAACTGTAGGTGAGTTCATAGAAAAAAGATATATTGTACACTGCTAATGGGAATATAAATTAATCTATCACTTTGGAAAAGTTAGGCATAATCTACTCTACAAAATTGCATGCTATCTACATAAATATGCACGTTTAAAAACAGTAGCATTGTTAATAACTGCTAAAAACTGGACACAGTCCAAATGTCCATTGATATTAGACTAGTTAATTAGGGCCTATTCATAAAACACCCTATCACATTTTGTATAGTATTTTACTATACAAAAAACATTTTTAAATTGTTATCTAAGGCAGTTTATTTGCTCTACTATATATTTTTATTATAAAGTAATAAACATTTGGTTTCACTACATGCAAAATTTTAAGGTACAAGACTCTAGTTTTTACTTCATTTGACAAGATTACCCCCCAACACAGACTAAAAAATGCTAGGCAATGTGTATAAATAGGGTCCACTGCTAAAACAAAACGAAGACAGTAAGTAGTATCTTTAATTGACTACCTACGCAAGTAAATAAGAGAAATTGTAGATTCTTGGTCTTAATAGATAGCACACATGGATGGCAATCTTTCACAGAACCTTTGCAAAAGCTGATGGCTGAAATACTGAAATGACTTTAAAGTGTATAAACAAAATGTGAAAAAAGTGCTACTTTACTAAGAAAAAGCTTTCCTAATGCAAATTCATGCATTTTTCTTAACTATTTTGAATTAATTCTGATCTTAGGAGAGAAACATTATTTCCAGCAAAAACAGGTAGCATTTGAGAAACTAAAGGCTCTAAATTACAGGCTAGTAACCAAAAAAATCTTAAAATACCCATTTAAAAATCTCTCACCTGTGCCACAGAAAGGGTAAACTTTGGTATGTCCTTTTTTTTATCAGCAGTAACACAATTATCAAGAACTACAGTAACCATCACCCCTGACAACAGGCATAGGCGTTGTTGCAGGAACAACATCAAGACAAGGAGGTAAATTACACCAAGACGTGCTGCATCCTCAAACTCACTCCAGAATTTCCGGGAGGGTTAATTTCCAATATAAGCATTGTGTCTATTCCTAGAAGTTATCAAAATTCACACAGGGAGCTTGGGTCTCCCTGGATAGGTTCCCTGCTGTGAGTCATCTGCAGAGCCTCCAGATCCCATTTCTCTCTCTGCACCAGCGTCTCACCACAACCGAGGGTGATCGCCACCCCGCTACACATCTAGTGTCATTAGGTCTCCCTGAGTTCGTCCGGGATTCGTCCAAGGGACGGCAGGGAGGCCGCCAGACAGAAGGATCCCGCCTGTTTTCTGGCCTGCCCGGCCTAGACGAGCCTGTCCCCCCTCTTCCCGCGTTACCGGTCTCCAAAGCCTTGCATTCTCCCCCTTTTATTTCGCCTTTCGCCGCTGGTGCCCCTGGTAATTGTCCTGACGCCAGCCTAACCCACGTTACCTCTCACAGAAAAGCCTGCCCTTACGAGGGCAGTGCGAAGATCTAGGGACCGCGGGAAGGATCCACAGGCTCGCCTCGCGTGTATTCCGACTCGCTTCACCAGGTCCTACCAATGGTACACCACTACTCCCGGCATGCCCTGCGCAAGCTTAGCCTCTCTCTCCCACCCCGCCTATCTCCCGCCCCAACACGTGACCTCTTTTTGCCTCCGTCCACGCCCACTTCCGTTCCTCCACTTTCTCTTAGGAGGGAGGAGGGGATTGAGGGTGTAAAGAGTAGCGACTTCCTCCTACTCCTCGCCCCCGCCTCTCTACCCCCTGCTACAATGTCTTCCGGGTCGCGAGAGCCTCGAAGCCTTCTGGGAAATCATCTCATTTTCTCCCCTCCCCCTTCTCCTGCTTTCAACCAACCAGCCTCCCGTCAGAGAGGGACATGCGCAGTGAGTACCTCCCGTCTCTTCTACCCGAACCCCCCCTCCCCCCAAGCAGAGAGACCCCAGCAGCAGCAGCAGCTGATGATGAAGAGAGAGGCAGTGGCAGAGGGGGGGCACCTTTTATTTCTATTTTTAAAGGGACAGGACACTAATTTTACCCCACTTCAACCTTGAATTGAGGGGGGTGGGGGGAAGGCGGCTGAGTTCCTTCCCCCACCCTCCAGCCCCGAGACCTGAGAGGGGGATTGAGCCTGAGAGAGAAGGAGAAGGAGTTTCTTCTTCTTCGAAAACCCTCGTCCACGACTCCTACCCCTTCACCCCTCCAGTAGCCTCCCTCCCGAGCCCCCTCCACCCTCCTCCTCTTTGGCCGTGAGAGGAGAGAAAGAGACCTAAAGCCTCTTAGCAACACAGACCCTTCTTTGCTGCTGCTGCTGTTGCTGTTGCTGCTGCTGCTGCTACTGCTGCTTGGCCCTGGCTGGAGACATCTCACTACACCCAGGAGCAGCCACTTCCCCACTCTCCTCCTCCTTCCCTCCTCCTCCACTCCCCCCCTTTATTACCCTTTGTGTCATCCTCCACAGCTCCAGGGAAGGCACTCCAAAGTGGGGGGCAGGAAAGGTAAGTGTGTCTGTGGGGGCTTTATTGCCTTCCTCTGGCTCTGACTTTAACTCCGGGGCAACAGCAGCACCAAACCATATACGCAGTGTAGCTCCGGGGTGAGGAGGGGGTGGTACTGGAGGGGGGGGCGGGTGAAGGAGGGGTTGCAGTGGGGAGGGGTGTGTGAGGTGTGTGCCCATCCTGTCAGAGGAGGAAGGGCACGTTTGTTTTTATTTGCTCTTGTCAAAAGTGGTTTCTCTTCTTCAGCTAACATCTGATTGTGTCTTGCTCCAGTGGGAGAGAATACAAAAACAACCCCCTCCTTCCTCCAATAAGGCGCCAGGGAAAGAGACAGAAAGAGGCACACTTTCTAGATGTCACTTAAAAAATTTCAATTGGAGAGCTATTTACCTATTTCCCCAAGAAAAGCTCCACTGCATTTGTTTCTGAGTGGGAAAATGTCGGGGTCTGGATTGTATTGGAACTGCTTATCCATTTGTAGACCTGAGTGTTTTCCCCTTTTTGGTTCTGTATGTGATTTGGATATGGACTTAAGTGTTGGAACAGACTTGTTTGGTTTTGCTTTCCGGGTTAATTTTTTCTTTTTTCGTTTTCTCTGACCTGCATAGAAATATTTAAATTTTTAGTTGATAGAGGCCTTTGGTTAGGTTTTCACTTGTATTACTGCTTTTTTTGTTAAATGTTTGATTGCTGTATCACCACAGAAAGTTCAAAGCTTATAATGCTTAAAGTTTAAATACCATTGGTATTGTCTCTACCCACATACGTTCCTAATATTTTCCATAAGATAAGAATGTTAGCTATTTCATAATTAATCTGGGTATTTTTCTAATCTTTGTAACTTGCCTGAACAAGTAATCCCCATTGAAAACTTTATGTTGTTCTGGCTTCATGGAAGGCCAAACCTCTCCATCAATAGTTTGCTGGATTGGTACCACTTTCAGTTTTAACTGAATTATTTATTTACTGTTGTAAATTGAGAGGAGTTTCTCATCTCTTGGGGTACTGAACCAAATTCCTCACTATATGTGCAGGGGGGCATATTTCTAAAATGTGTTCTCCTGACTCAAAAAAATAATGAAGTAGTTGGTATATTCATGGTAGTTATTTATAAATTGAAAGATGAATCCAGATTTAGGCTTATAGAGTAACAATCTTGATAAAAATCACTATTCTCTCTTTTTACATGACATTTTCTTAGTGAAATGGCTTTCAAATTCAGTGCTGCATTTTATTTCGCAAAAGCTAGAAAGTATGTTTCTGATGTAGGCCTTTTATTAGGTCTTGCATGAGAGAGTGGTATTTTGTTTCGTACATACATTTCTTTATGCTTTCCTTGAAGATGGATGCAACACATATACACACACATTCTCTCTCTCTCTCTCTCTCTCTCTTTCTGTGTGTATATCTCACACCCTTTTTTGTTACTGCATTGGTATCTGTGATCCCATAATTTATATCATCAAAAAATATTTTTCTGTAAAGCAGCAATTTTGTGATCAGACTGGCAATATGAAAATAGCAATTTGATCAACTAGAAAGGATTGAAGAAAAATCTAGAAGGATGTTTGACATAAATATGATAAAGACATAATACTTTTAATTTTTTATTATCTTGATAATAAAGCCAAAACATAATACACTTATATTTTAGTGGCAGAAAAGCATTGCATATGTAGAAATTTGTCCTGTAAAATTTTAATTATCAACTCTGTGCTAAAGCAGACATTTGCACACAGGGAAAAAAAGCTGTGTAGCAGTAAACAATATGGTCTTATTTCTCTCCTTTCTGTTTTAAATTTGAACAGTTCCTTGCATTTCTCTGAGGTATAAATGGTGCACTTAAGCAGAAATCTGTGCCAAGTTCAAGTTTTTCTTCCAATATCAATACTATTTCAGGTCTACCTACATTTTCTTATTCTTCCCTTAATACCTCAGCAACCTTAAGAGATAGAAAGTAGAACTTAGTGAAGAAATCAATTTTAAGGAAAGCAAATTGTGTGAATATTTGGGGTGGTGGTTGCCCAACTGAGTGAAAATGTACACTTTTGAGCATAGTACCTCCATTTACTTTGTATCTGTTTTCCTTTGAAAACATTCTTTATCCTACCACCCCCAGGGTTCCCCTATGTGGTTTGAAGATTCCAGACTTCCTGTAGGTTGAGTAATTATTTACATTTAGAAAAACCTTTAATTTTTATTATGCCTTGTTTTTTAAGTATACAGATATATTTTAGGGTTGTAATTTTCAGCAAGGTGATATCTTGCAGGTCACTTTATCCAACTCTTCATTTTCCATATTGCTGAAGTTCAAGAGATTGAGGAACTTGCCCAGGGTTCCAAGGCCTAAATGTGGGTGGAACATGGACCAGAGAACTCAGGTCTCTTGACATTCACTCTGCTACACTGTATCACTTTCCTTTATCAGAAATGAAACTATCATCACAATTCTGTGTATGGCACTTAAGGGTTTTATATGGAGGCACATTCTTCAAAGAATATTAAGGTAAATAGCTTTAAAGACATAATTTTATCCATTTATAATAGAATAATTTGTTGTTAGTTTCTTTTAAAGAGGTGGATTATAACTATTTTGGGAATTATTTCAGCTTCCCCTAATGCTTATATTTCCCCTTACACTTCCAATTAATCAGTAAATACTACTCTTACTCTTGTATTAAGGACCCGTATATATAAGGAAAATGCATATTGTATTATAAATGTTTATTTGTGAGTCTTGCTTTATGAATTACTTTGGACCAAAGATTTTTTTTTTAAGATTTAATTTATTTATTTTTAGAGAGAGGGGAAGGGAAGGAGACAGACATGAAAAGAGACATCAGTGTGTGGTTGCCTCTCACATGGTCCCCAGTAGGGACCTGGCCCACAACCCAGGCATGTGCCCTGACCTGGAATTTAACCAGCAGCCTTTTGGTTTGTAGGCTGACTCTCAATCCACTGAGCCAGCCATACCAGGAAGGGCATGAACCAAAGAATTTTGTCTTGTTAGCATTTATATCCCTTACAACACAGTGTCTCCTGCACAGTAGGCCTTACTGGTTATTTGTCATAATTGATATTAGGCATATTTGAATTTCTTTATTCCCATTTGTAGGATTCTTTCCGTTTCCTCATTTTTCCTCTGCTCCTTGCTACAATTTCTTCAGTGCCATGAATTTTATTTTTTACCATGAATTTTATTTTTTAATTTTCACTGTGGCTTTCACTTTTTCTAATAACCAAATTAAATCCTGTGAACAATATAGTACTCAAAATAAGTAAAAATATAATCCTCCTAATTCTGGTACAGGATACAATTTGACAAGAGTGATTTATTTTAAATGAGAAGATCAAAAAAATTCCAATTAAAAATATACTAGCAAATGTTCAGGATACACTTAAATTTCATTTCACTGATTGACAGGTGCAGTAGGTTGTCAGAATGATTAGGCAGCTTTTACCAGCTCTATAAGGCAACTGTTACTTAGGTGACATGTTTCCCTGACTTTGTTTTTTTGGTCCTTACCCAGACAATTATCAACTTTCCAGTTTTCTATGGATATGAAGATTTACTCCTAGTCATCAGTGGGACCCAATGAAGTCAGCCAGAAAACCTATGTCCAACTTATGTATCTTTGCAAACTTGTCTGGATTTTGAATGTATATATGCAAAACATATTGTACTTAGCTATTAATCATTAAACATCGCTTGGATATCTATTGTCTGTCAGGCACTGTACTAGGCACCTGACAAGGATGGTTCCTACAGTTAATGTGAAGAGATAGCATAATTGTATTCCAGAAGTGTATTCGTCATATCTTTGTTTTAATGTTTCTACTTAAATGAATTTTATATAACTAAACAGATACTGTTAGGTAGAAAAATGCATGTTTAAAAAGGATATTGCTGTATTTTATTAAAACAGAAAAATATAAAGTAAAATTTTCCACTTAATACTGTATTCTGGGGATTTCTATTCTGTATATCATTCACTAATTTAGACCATGAAAATAGTCTATGTGACTATCACTGCTATAGTATTTTATTGTTATATACTTTCACTTGAAGATGTCCAGAACTATTCATTTAAGTATCTCTTATTAAATAATTACCCCCCCAAAAACCCAGAGTTTCCCAACTTAAACTTTTTTTCTCAAAAGTAACTTTTTTCTTTTTATATCTCATATAACAGGTTATTTTTCATGATTCATTGGCAAACATTGTACGTTATCATTTTGAGCACTTAGTTATTTTCTATCATATCTATCATAGTTTAAGCTGACAGAACGATTTAATTATCATGGAGTAATTATAGTATACACTATTTAGAAGTTTTGGAACTTTTAATGGGTACTAGATATATTCCTCCGAGATATTCATAAGAAATTTCCCAGTTCTAATTCTAAGTTAGTTGCAATTTTTAATCTTCGTTTTGTGATACAGTTTCTGTAACTTCAGTAAAATGAGTTGGAAGTATCTTAGTTGATGGTTGTTTCAAAAACAAAGAATACTACTGCCTTGTTTCCTGTCATGGCTTTCCTATGTAATCTGAAAGTATTAGAGAGAAAGAGATTTCCTGAATTTTCTTTGCCCTCTTAAGTATACCTTTTGGAATAATACTGATTCACAATTTAAAAGAAAGAGGAGATCCCCTGCTTGCACTGTATCTTGTGAAGGTAAATAGGCTTTTGAGAATCAATTCTTATCTCTTTCATATTGGTTTTAATTTTCTATTTTAGTAATGATCATAATTATCATTTATTATTAGTGCCTAGCACTGTGATAAATATATCAACCCCAGTCATTACAATGGCCTTGGTGAACTTGGTAACATTGTCCTTATATTACAAATGAGGAAACCTATTACTCACAGAACAGCATTCAACATTCTATTAATATAGCAGCAAAATACTTCCTGACACTTTTTTTGTTTAAGATTTTATTTATTTTTAGAGAGAGGGGAAGGAAGGGGGAAAGAGAGGGAGAGAAACATCAATGTGTGGTTGCCTCTCACACACCCCACACTGGGCATATGCCCTGACTGGGAATCAATCCAACAGGCCACCCTTTGGTTCTCAGGCCAGCACTCTGTCCACAGAGCCACACCAGCCATGCTCCCTGACACTTTCTGATTCAAAACAAAGTCGCAATAAAGAGTTACCGTCCGTAAGTACTCTGGAAAACATTAGTAAAGTCATGGCCCCAGTAGCTTATTGATTGAGGAATGGAAAATTTCTAAAAGTTTTCAAGGACAAAAAAACCAATTCTTTGTAAGGAACATAGATGCAGACCAGTGTGCAACTTGAAATAAAATATCCATAAAGTCAGTCTTCTCTTTGTATGGCAAAATGATACTTAGGCCTTTTACATATTAAACTTCCTTTATCTTGCATGGAGTTAACATTTAGCATTTTACTATATGAAATTTGGAGGTTCCAACAATTCATGATCCAATGAATATTTACTGTAAAAATTTTTATATACCTCTGTTGATAGGTGCAAAACCTATCAACAGAGGGGGGTTTACATTGCCTAGTGCTTTGGTGTGTATAAACATTCCTTCTGAATGTTCTTTCTTGTAATATTTTTATAATAGGATTAAGTTTAATGTACTTTTTTCTTTAGTACTACTTAAAGTCTGAAATATTTTTAGTATTAGGATGTACAATTTGTTGGATTCTTAAGATGCCATTATTATTATATGGTTCTTTAAAGCAGCTACTGAATTGAAATACTTTTTTGACCCAGCCAACCAGAGTTGACTTTTACATCCTTTGCTTTTAGGAGGAAAGAATAATTTTTAAAAATTCTATTTTATTAATCAAGTAACTTTCATATCCATCCTAAGTAGATATACAATCATCCTATATGCTTAAAATGACTATTATCCTATAAGTGTGATGCCAAGACATTAGGACTAATAGAGTTTGGAAATATTTTTGAACAGTAAAGAACTTTTCTGTGTCATCTACTAGACTTCATAAAAGAAAGTTTATAACAAATGTGGTTTCTTGCTTTTAAAAACAATCTGAATAGTTGATGAGATATAATGTTTATGGTCCCAAATAATTTCCTTAGATAATCTGAAGGTAATTCAGTTAAAAGTAAAGATTGTAACTCATCAGCATTTTCTTTTTGAGGTATTTCTATATTATGTAAGATTTCAGAAATTAGAATGACTGAGTATAACTCTTTAAAGAAACAAAGTGAGAACCAGGCTTAACATGGATTAAGGTTTATCTTCTAATCCAGCTGGACATAATGGAAAAGAAAATAACTAATGATATCAATGATATCATTCCTGGTGAAAAGCATATACTTCATTCAAGAGTTAGTTGTGACTAACTCTGATTTGAGTCCTCATTTTAGCTGACCTATATAACCTTTTCTTAGAGAACTTGTAATTAAATTGTGTCATTGAGTAATTTGTTAGGATGTATTGTTTTAAAGGACTAAAGTGAGTAGTTATCAGCTGTGCAGTGGAGAAAAGTCTGTTCATCTATGTTTCACCGAGTTCTTTGCCTACCAACCAAGATTCCACCAACGAAAGGAAACATTTATGTATAGTATGAGTGTTACAGCTTACATTCTTGTGTTGCCTTTTCTTTTTTTCTAACTTAATGTCTGTATCTCAGAAGTTAAAAGTTTGCCTAAATTGTTTCATAAGGTTGACCAAGTATAAAATTATTTTTAGATTTAATCTTGTATTCAAAACTATTGTTTTCTATATACAACTTAAATCCAGAAGTTGACTTAATCTGTTGACCATTCATTAACTTCATCCATACACTCTTAACATTACTAGTACCTAAAAACAGTAATCTAGGGTGTATATACAAACACTCACTGATGCGGGGGGACAGAAGTTTTTGCATTCAACAGAAGAAAGTATTGATTTTTAAATAGCTTCCTTGGGCTATACTGATCTGAAAAGCAGCCGCATGTAAGATGAAAAGGATTTTTATTTAGTTGGAAAGTTAAATGTAAAGTTTATCATTAATTAATATTAAGCAATATCAAAATATTTAGAAAGTCAAATACATGTTCCAGCAATGACAGAAATTTAGAGCCTATTTTTTACCATTATTCCAAAATCATTTCCCTTCATCCACATTCGTCACACAGGAGTTTGTGCTGAAGGATTTCTTGGCCATTTTAGAGACTGTAATCTAGTTAAAAGGTTTGTTTATGCTTCCCATCTCTGTTCTGCTGATGGCATTAGAATGCAGGCCAGCGCCAGACATCTAACTGTTTATAACATTCAAACTTAAATTAAAGCTACAGTGTTCAGTTCACTATATCTCAGAAAGTTCATACTAGCTGCAAATATCACCAGTAATGATGGCAATGATTTTGTGTAGCCATAGGTTTTCTATATCACGCCACTCTTTATGAATACTTTTTTCCCCATCTAGGAAGTATTGACATTTAATTGTTTCATGGCAGTCTAAAAATAAGCTTATCTTCTGCTAGAAATAGTAAAGCATTTCCTTTAACAATTTCATTTGGTAATAAAAACCTAATAGTTTATATTATTGCATATCTTATTTAAATGGTCCCAGATTAGTTTTTGTAAGATTAGTAAATTCTGTAGAAGGTGTTAGTTTGCTATCCAATTAATGTGACTTCTATTTCTAGTTTGAAGAACATAGCAATGTGGTGCATATTAGAAAACAAAACCATGACATTACTCTAATATTCCTCTATGTATGAGAGGAAACTAGACCCATATAATAATAGATTTTAATATTTTTTAAAGATTTTATTTATTTATTTTTAGAGAGGGGAAGGGAGAGAGAAACATCAATATGTGGTTGCCTCTCACACACCCCCTACTGGAGACCTGGCCTGCAACCCAGGCGTGTGCCCTGACTGGGAATGGAACCTGTGACCCTTTGGTTCTCAGTCCAGTGCTCAATCCCCTGAGCCACACCAGCCAGGGCCATACTTTAATCTTATGTTGCTTTTCTAGTCTGCTGCTCCTGCTGTTTGTGGTTTCTGTATTGTAAACATTTTGGTAAAATTTTAAAAGCTCTTTCTTTTTAAAGCTGTTAAAAATTCTTTAAAAAGATTTCTTCATCAACTTCTCTGTTCTTGTACAAGTTACCTCAGTGAGTCAGAATATGAATAGTTTAAATTTTCTAATTAGTAGGCAAATTTGCTATATTATATTGCTTTTTCTTTTTATAAAAATAAATTTAGTTTTTCTTAATTTTATACTTTGATTTATTAAATGTGTGCATTCTTTATATACATATTTTTTATTTGAAATACAAATTTATAGGAGTTTTAAGCATTTTAGGAAAGATCAACAATCATTAAATTGAATATTTGCTAAAACCCTTTTAATTTTAATTAAGAAATATTACAATGGAAAAATTTACTCATATTGTTGGGCACTGAAATTATCTGTTACTTTGGAATCTTGTAAGGCGGAAAATTAAGACATACTATCTATAGTATCTGAACATAGAAATTGACAACAACCATGCAAGATTTGGATTTGTAGGCTAAAAACATGGAAAGACCTCTAAAACAAGCTAAATTGAAAACAAGGCACAAAATAATATGTATAGTATGATTGCATTTTGGTAAAAAAATATACATACAGATAATATATATGTGTGTTTATATTGTATATAACATTTTATGCTGTATATACATTTATTTGTAAAATAAAAAGTGTATAAAATGTATACCTTGCACATGTCTTGGTTCTGGGCCACATCCCCAATAGGGGGCGTGTAAGAGGCAACCACACATTGATGTTTCTCTTCCTCTCTTCCTCCCTTCCCCTGTGTCTATAAGTAAATAAAAAATCTTTTAAGAAGTATATATACACATTATATTTATGTAAATATAGTAAAAAAAGTTCTGGAAAATATGTACCCAATTATGTCCTTGGATTACAGATAGTATGTATATGGAATGCTTGAAGACTGAGGAACTTTTATTGTTTTGTATACTGAAGCGTTACTTGGATTTATTTTTAACTATAAATTTATATTCATGCAGTAATATTATAATGGAAAAATATACTTACATAATAAAGAAATGAGAAATAGAATGACCCAGGAAAATTATAGTCCTAGCTCCTAATTGTTACGTGAATATATCTCTTCAATACCCTGAAGAGAATTGAGTATTGGCTAGTAATCATCATAACTTGATACAGAATAAAGACTGTTAGACTGATGTAATCTTCTTAACCAACAGGGTGAAAAGCCTAGTCAATTGAAGGAGGAACAATGGATATCCTGGTTTTTAAATATTTTGCTTCTTATTGCAAAATACATTTTTCACTATCCTGGGAAAGTGTAGACTAGTGCAGTAGTGTTGTGGAATGTCAATCAAAGTGGTGGGTGTTAAGTCGGTTTCAGTCTGAGATATGATATAATATATGGGCCTAAGCTGGACTTCTATTATTTTAATCATTGATCCAAATTATCATGTGCTTATTCAAAATACAGATGGCGCAGTCACTTACCGTTTTTATAATGTTTTCTATATCCAGGTTATTGGTTTGAATAGAGGACAAAAATAAAACAGGTTTTAAGGTTAAGTTCCTTTAAAAAAAAGTGACTGGAATATGTACTTGAAAAACACTTTGTAAAATAACATCAAACTGAGTATGTAAATATGCACAGTAAAGAAACAATTAGAATTCTGTAGAGTTAATCTCAGTGGGCTTCCTGAGAGGACATGAATTAATCAGAGTTTAGGTTGAGGAGAAAGCCTAGGTTGGCACAGATGAGACTAATTCAAGTGAGGCCAAACCTTCCAATAGAATGATGGGATGAGTATATTTATTTTTACTAGTTTAAAAGCTAGGAATAAAATTCAGCGTAACCTGTCAAAGTGGTTAGAAATAATATACCTAGCCTTATGTTTTCAAAACTTTATTTTCCAGGAAGCAGGTCAAAAAAGAAATAGGAAGAACACTTGCATAAAATAAGAAAGGGAATAATTCTTTGCAATTATGACTGGAAAAATCTGTTGGAGTCTCAAACAAGGGTATTCTGAATATGAGATGAAAATATTATAGTTAAAATAGGAAAGTTTTATCCAAGGATACCAAGGTTATTTTTCCTTTTATAATTAAAATTCATACCCAGGTTGGTCCCTAGGACTAGTAGTAAATAGTACATAATTAAAACTATAAATAAATTCTAGAAATTACAAAAAGATACAGCTTATGTTTTCTTCATTTATGTCTTAATTGCATCTAATTTATTTCCAGCTGGCCTTGTCATGTAAATTATCCAATCTATCTCTACCATTATGAATTGAACGTTTTTCCCTGAAAAATAGTTTATAGAGTTCTATCAAGTGGGTCTGTATTTTGTTTTTATCTGAAAAGTCATAATGATTTTTTTTAAGAAAACTATACAGGGATCATTGACTCAGTGTTCTGTCTCTGTCCCCCTTCCCCCTCTTCTCTAACTAGTGGTTTGCCAGTGTCTTTTTTTCAACAAATATATGTTGATGCCTATTGTGTCCTCAATAGAATAGTGACCAAAAATACACATAGGTCTTCTTGATCTTCCGAACTTATATCCTAGAGCTAAAGAAGGGTATTAATCAAATAATCATGTAAATAAATGCGAAGTTGGAACTGTTACAATTGCTATAGAGAGGTACATGGTATTCAAAATGAGGGATTTTAGAAGGATAATTTGACCAATCACTGGGATCAAGGGCAGCTCATTCTTTTCTTTTTTTCCCTTCCCTTCCCTTCCCTTTCCTTTTCTCTCCTCCTCTCTTCTCTGTTTCTTTTCTTTCTTTCTTTCTTTCTTTTTTTTTTTTTTTTGAAGCAATGTTTGGTTAGCTGAAATCTTGATGAATTAGAGTTAATTTGATCAAGAGGGAGAAAACAGTATTCGGGAAGGAAGAAACAGGGTACAAAGGCTGTGAGTGGAGAGAGAGCATGGTACTTAACACTAAATTAAGGTCAAAGTGGCAGAAGTTAAGAACTATAGATCCATGGGAAAGGTGATATGGAGTTATGTAGGAGCTAAACTATGGGATGTTTATAGGCCAAGATTGTTTTTTATCTTTAGGGTTAATATTTAAACTTAGACTGATGTTCTTAATGCTCAGCACAAATGTTTTCTACTAATAAAAGTTTCAGGAGTTCATTTTTATTTCAGTTTAAAATTCATAAAACAGATAAGGGGTGGTAAACATACAATACAGTGTACAACAAATGTGTTGTAGAATTGTGCACTTGATAGCTGTATAATTTTGTTAACCATTGTCACCCCAATAAATTCAATAAAAAGGAAAAAATAACTAACTTAATAAATCTAGCACAAATAAAATAAAATTCATAGTTTTTTCCCATAGAATCATTGTTACGGTGATGAGATCTCATAACACCTCTTTAATACTGATAAGAATGGAAAATAGTGAATTTAGCATTCACACATTGAATGTTCTGAATCTAGGGTATATTGTCAATGTTATTAGAAAAAATTTGTTAATATTCTTTTAAGAAGAATAGAATTGCAAAATGATAGCAATACAATGCCAATTTTTAGAGTAAATCATATACTCAGAAGTAACTATAAATTACTAAGTTATATTAAGTATTATTAGCCTTGAAAATATTGATGGATCTCACAAGACCAATGAAGAAACTTAGTTTTTAATTCAGCATAACATTACCAATAAAATATCTTTATTTCATTGTGATCTTTAACTCTTAAACCTCTTTGAATCCAATTTCTGTTTGCATTAGGTAATAAACAATAACAAGTTTTAAGAAATGCAGCAAATATTAAGACCATTATAAAAAATGTATTATAAATTGAATTTTATTAAGACCAGAATATCACAAAGGTTCATTAAATTGTAAGGAAGAAGTAAAATATATGCATTAATTAGAGAGGGTGCATCACTTTACTGTTGGTTGAATTCTGTCACTACATCTAAATCACCTGATATTGAACTTAACTTTCTGGCATATTTAGGTATGGCAGACTGTGCTTTTAAAGCAGATTGGTATCTAAAATTAAAAATGATGGAATGAGTTTAGTGATTATTTATTCACTTACTTGCTTTTTTATTTATTTATAAAACATTCTAAGTGAGTATCACCAGCATTGATTTATTTTTTATGCAGTGTCTTGTAGACCCTGATGATTCATAGGCCATAAGTGTTTTGGAACCTTATTAGTGTTTGAAAAGACAGTTTACTAAATTTATCTAATGACTAACGGGTCAGGGTACCTTCTGAATAGAAAGGAAGATTCACTTGGGAATTATTCAGGGATTGAATTTTTCCCTCTGTTTTATAGATTACTACTTGTCTTTCTATGGAAGTGTATTCCAAAGATCCCTAGTACTGTGCTAAGTTAACAGGTATGATTTCCACTTCCCTCTATAAACTTCCTTTATCAAATAAAGCTTAGAAAAAATGATTGTGATTAAAGAATACTGGAAAGATTTTGTACTACAGTAGTAATCACTAACGTTTATTGCGTGCTTACCTTGTGCCACTCAGCATGCTAAGCATTTTTAATCCTCTGAACCAGAAAAAAATATTTTGAGGGACACATACTTCAGGAAGTTTTTCTTCCTGGTACTAGACTGCTTATAAGCACCTATGCAAAAGCTTCTGTTAAGAATGTAAAAGTAAGACAAATAATGTTTTTGTTGTTCCAACCCTACAACTTTGGGAAGGTAAGGTTATGAGATGTATTCTTAAAATTACATATAATAGTATGTTTCTATACTCTTCTAACCACAGTATTCACAGATGATCAACAATAAGTGTTATACCCTTTTCATCAATAGGGAATAATCTTTAGAGCTTTAGAGACATTTCTGGGTTTGAGAACTGACTTCATTTACTGTACTGAAAACTGTAGCATACAGCCTTTGGTGAGCTATTAAGGTTCTGAGCTTTAGTTTATTTGTAAAATTGGTATAGTGATGTATTTCTCATAGTTTTAATTGATAAATGATAGAGTGCATAGGAAGTTCTAGCATGTTGTGGACACTCACTAAAACTTTGCTTCCTTTTCTTTCTCTGGTTTTATTGCTCTGCTTCTGTTATTAGGAAAAAACCTTTCAGAGTCTTTGTGAAATTATATATGCACTAATATTTTAATGTTTTCTCTTTTTTTAAATTATCCATTACTCCTAAAACTATTTAAAAACTTTCCTGAAATTCTGCAGATGAGGACCAGATTTATTTCATCTTTTTGCTTTCCTCCACATTGCTAATAAAATGGGCACCTATAACCTATGAATTCATGTATTAGAGAAATTTGAAGAAATTATCATACTTATTTGTTAATGTAAATATTCTACCTAAAACTTAGTGCTTTTGATAATCCCTGTTAAGTAAAATAACATGTAAATAGGTTTTTTTCCTTTTTCTTAGTTTCCCAACATTAAATAGGCAGTATTACAAAAATAACATGTAAATAGGTTTTTTTCCTTTTTCTTAGTTTCCCAACATTAAATAGGCAGTATTACAAAAAAGTTAAGAGGCCACACTCCAGAGCCAGACTGTCGGGATTTATTTATTTTTTAATATGATTATCTTTTTTAAAATTAATTTTATTGGGGCTGACAGTGGTTAATAAGATTATATAGGTTTTAAGTGTAAAATTCTATGATATGGACTCGATTTAAATTCCTACTCTTACTAGCTATGTGACATTCTGTGCTTTAATTTGCTCATTAGTAAAATAGGTATAATAATTGCACTCACCTTGGGTTATTAAATATATGTATCTTTTAAAAATACCTGCAACGTACCAAATGTCATAAAAGTGTTAACTGTTATAGTATTATGTGTATTATCTGTATATTAGTTGTAATATAGAAAGTATAGTGATTAATATATTTTGTAAGTATCTAACTTGGTAACTTTTTTTGGAACAATAATACAAATTTAGTTTAATTTATAGTTTCTTGAAAAATATGTCAGACTTTTATGTAGCATTTTACATTTGCCAACGTCTTTATTTATTTATTTATTTATTTATTAATCTTACTGTTCAGTGATAGTGGGAAAAACATTTCTATTGTTTCCCATAAAGAAATTGAGACATACAGAAAGTTCAGGACCTTTTAAAGCATGACAGTAGAAAAGTCAGTGGAAAAACTAAAACTGAATTTGAAATATTTCATGTGCCAGTATGTTGAGCCAAGCTATCTCAAATTCTTATTAAGTATTCAAACAACAAACTTATTAGTTGGCAAAATAAATGTTAACTTTCATTGGCTGTTTCCTTTAGATGTATCCCCTTAGTTCAGGTTGATTCACTGAAAGAGTATGTGAAAAAATTGTTTTAAATAGGATTAGAGTAATTAAAGTTAAGTATTAGCCTACTATCCCTTAGGACATTTTAGGGTTAAGTATGTTGTTTTTAGTTATCAACTGGCTTCTCTTCACATTTGATGAACTAGATCAAAAATTCCTTCCCTATATTTCATGTAATCAGTACTATATAGAATATGGGTTCATTTTATATATAATAGGTAAATGTGGGTGAATAAAATAGGTGAACAGGTGAATATGGGTAATTTTCAGAGTCAACCTAGAAGCTTAACCATCATTCTTAATATTTGGTTTCAGTGAAAAGTGATTCCATGTTTCAAAGAATAAAGTATTATACAGTGGACTTTTGAAAAGCATAGGATTCTAAGAACAGTATCTATATTTTTATAAACACATATTAGAGAAAGAATTAAAATAGATGTTTATTTTTATTACAGATATTGCATGCTGTCTATAATTCATCAGTTTAAGAATATGATGAATAATTTGGTTGGGATCTGGAAAATAAATGATGATGACTAAAAGACTCAGAGAATCATTTCTGTAAGAGAATTGTAAATGGTTTCTTAAATAATTGATACGAGAGTATCTAATTTCTAATTTGTAATTACTGTTCATAGTTGCTTAGACAGTAGGATTATTATATAAAATAACTTTTATGAATTTTTGTTTCAAAAATAACAGAGCTTAAAATTTAATATTCCAGTCTGAACATTTGTAAACATTTATGGGGATTTTCCCATAAGTGCCATTTTTATTTTAAAAAACTAAAAGATAATTCTATATGTGTTTAAAATAGCAAGCTATTGACTCAAAGACAATACTCTTGGTATTTTCCACATGAAATAATGTTTAAATTTTGTAAACAAGTTCTACAGAATGTTTCAGTCCCCCTTCTCTCTCTCTCTCTCTCTCTCTCTCTCTCTCGTTATTTTCATATATTCATTGTGCTGATGAGAGGCATAGACTCAGGGAACCTAATCACCTAATAACCCAGTTTGAAACTTAAATTATTTTGTAAATCCTGATGTGATTAAACCATTTTAAATTTTCCTAAAAAATACCAAGTTACATTTAAATAGTATTTTTTAAAGTTATAGCTTATGAAAACAATTATCCTCTTTAATGTCCATTGTTGTAGACATTTTAAGCTATTATTAAAGCTACCTTCAACTGCTAAGATACATCAAATCCTGACTCAAGGGAATACTAATATTTTCATAAGCAGGAATTTTTTTCAAAGAAGAAAAAACATACATTGTGTATATGTATTCATATTATATATGCATTTAGGTAAAAAGAATCCTCTAAGACTCAAGAAGCAGTCTCAGGTTTTTCCTGGTGGTAGAGAGTATCATAAGTATTTATTAGTTCACTTATTTGTTCTACAAATAGTAACTATTTGCTATGAGCCAGATATTCAGCAATAATTAAGATGGTCAGGGAACATGGAGCTTAAAGAGTGGTAGACATTACAAAGAATAAACAGTTTTTTCTGGGACTTAGAGAATGGAGATATAAATTCAGTTCTAAGTCAGATATTTCTAGGTGATAATAGTAAAGTCATGTAATTTTCATCCTTTCAATTTTATTGATGAGGGACTAGAGACCCAGAAAAGGTAAATTGTTTATCCAAGGTCATATAGCAAGTGGTATATCTAGGACCCAGTTCCCCTGCCCCCTCTACATACATTTGCTACTTGATTAAAGCAGGAAGCTGAAAGAAAAGAAAGTAAGCAAGGTGCCTAGAAAGTTGGACTAGCCACTTTGGATTTGAATTACAGTAGTTAATGTAATATGAGAAATTGTACTTTTGAAACTTATTTATTCATGATTGTTTTATTTGAATTTCTTTAAAATTTTCTTTGATTCTCCTTTATCAAATAGTCTTTCAGGGTTTTGCCAAATCCATATTTGCACACAAAAAAATTTAAAGTTCCATGCCACTGGAAGTCATGTATGTTGGTGCTATGTTTCTGAAGTTCTTATATACTATAACTTATCAGTGCTATTTTTTTTTCCTCAGTTAAAGAAAGTTGTTTCCTTTAATTATATTGACTAAGCTACAGTGTACTTGTTGCAGGAAAGAAAGAAAAACAGGATGATGGAACATTAAAAGACAATTTTTCCTGGATTGTTTTGATCTAACATGGATTTGAAATACTATTGCTGTAGATTAATCCTTGATATAGCTGATAAAAGACCATAATAAATTTTAAAGAGTATTCTGATCACATACGAAGTTTTGAATAAACTGATAAACATACAGATCTATAAGAAAGTTACATGATTTTATGTTTGTTTCCATTATAATTTTTGTAATTGATATTCCCTGTTACTGTTTAAATTCCTTTAGGGTAACAGAAAATTTGAATTTTATTTTTTTAAAGGGTTTTAAGTAGTAAAACTAAATATATATCCTAGTGACTTAGTTTTACTCAGGGACAATGAAGCACGTAAGTAAATAAACTGTTTGAAAGTATAGTCTGTAAAGCTAGATGTAGTAACATCAGAAAACATCCCGCCTACAATGCATGTAGCAAAGGAGAAAGATGGTATAACAGAATACAAAGAAAAATAATAGCTAGGAGTTGAAAACACCAATTCTGCTTTATGACCTTAGATCTGTCTTCTTAGAAATAGTGATACTATATCTTTTTCCAGATATAATATGATATGAACATATTTTAATTTATAAGAAAGCATTTCTGAAATTTTAATCAGAAACTTAATTAGAAAGTATTTTACACATAGAAACTCCATTTGCATCTCAGTTCTGAATATATTTTATTGAGTTACTAGTGCATATTCTTTAATTTTACTATCTTTGAAATTAGTGTATAGAGTCTATATGAAAATAATATGTAGAGTAAGGAATTTTATATGTAAAAATGATATCATTATCTGAGTATCAATTAGGCACAAGAATACTGGCCTGTCAGTTACATTTCAAAATACTTGATACTGGTTTGAGCAGAGGCTATTGTTCCTCATTTAGTAAAAAGGAATCCAGTGGCCTATAGTACTGGCTGTTGTCCAGTTTGAATAAATTTCATGTCCATTAAACCTGAGCATCTAGCATATGGACAGAGTTCAGTATCCAGCTGTAAGAGCCTCTATTTTTATATTTCTGTGATCTAATTAAATAAGTCTAACAGTTAATTTGATGTATATTTAATGGTACTCATTGTTGAAATTCTGATAATTAGACAAATATAATTGCTACAAATGACAAATGTTGATTCTATTTGTTCAAACTGCAATATTAGTTTTGATAACAATTTATCTTTAACATATACATATATATCCATTAATTTATTAATTGCTTACCCCATCCTGAACAATTTTACATGTTAAAGCATTACTTTTTGTTTTTGCAGAACATTTCTTCTCGTAGGTCTAAGATACGGTTCTAGTGAATGCATATTTTAATCTGAAACTTTGAGTCTAAGGCTCCCTGTATTGATATGTTTTATAAGGTTTTTTTTTAATCTTCACCTGAGGATATGTTTACTGATTTTTAGAATGAGATGAAGAGGGAGAGAGAGCGAGAGACAGAGAGACCCATCGATGTGAGAGAGAAGCATTGCTCAGTTGCTACCCGTACATGCCCAGACTGATATCTAATCCACAACCTAAGGTATGTGCTTTGACGGGATTGAACCCGCAGCCTTATGGTGTACAGGACAACATTCCCACCAACTGAGCCACCAGGCCTGGATTCTTATATTGGTATTTTTAAAAGTTCCTCAAATGCCCTGATTGGCACAACTGAGTGGGTTGGACATTGTCCTGGAAAAGGGAAGGTCGAAGGTTCGAATCCCAGTCAGGGCACTTGCCTGGGTTGCAGACCTGGTCCCCAATGGGGGTGTGTGAGAGGCATTCTCCCTCTCTTTTACCCTCCCTTCCCCTCTTCTCTAAAAAAAAAATAAATAAAATCTTTTTAAAAAGAAAAAGTTCCTCAGAGGATGCTAAAGTTCAGTCAGTTTTGAGAATTAATGTTCTAGGGCTAAGATCTACTGTGTAAAAATTTGAGGGTGCTAGAGGGCTGAAGTCACTGCAAAATGTGGACTCTGACTGTTTGGGGAGTGACACTAGAGTATGATGAGAAATTCCTGTGAGTTTGGCTTCTGGATCCTCAGCTCTAGTTGCTAAGACTAGAGCAGGCAGCTGAGAGCGCTCATCCTGCCTCAGCCCAGGGGAGAATTAGAAGAAGGGCATTCTGACTGACCAGGGGAAATTGAAGTGAGTTTAGAAGTTTCAGGAAAGTAGTATTAAAAGTAGCAGATTATATAGCCATTCACATCCTGAAGTGCTTTGAAATGGACCTCCAGAAGAGCCCCTACTCTGCCATCATGGAAGTCTTTCTTAGGGACAGAGATGAGAACCGGGTATTAACAAATTCCTGTTTAACAGCTCCCCCCCTTGTCCCAGCATGCACATACAACCTGTGCACCTCATACCCACTGCCACCCTGTTATTCTTAAAAGGCTACACATGTTTTGATGCAGAAATTGATTACTGGGGCAAAAGAAGACTTTGTCTTGTCTCCACTGCTTTTCTTTTTGTTTCTTTCTACCTATCTTCTTCCCAAAAGAATAAACAAAAAACTTAATACCTATTGGCTTGCATGTGAACTTTCTTAAGATTAGACTTTCTCCTTAGAGTTTAAGAACACGGAAATGTACACTTTGAAATCTCACAGGGTAGTGTAGTCTTTTACCAAGTTAAATGTGTCTTTATCCTTTCCCCTATTTCACAGTGAGTGAGAGTAACAAGGATAGAAGTGAGCCATAGCTCACTTCCTGGTTTGCTGGTTACCTTTTATTGTGAAGAGAGACGTAAAGATGTGTACAGAAGTACTGTTAGCCTGCTAAACCTCCGGTGAGCAGTGTAGTTGAAGACAAGTGATTAGCAGATAGTATTCTTATTTTAAAAAGATGTCAAATTTCCTTTTTATAAGAATTTATGTGGGTAAAAATAGTAAACACTATTATGATAAATGTTATTAGGTGGGTATTACTATGGTTCAGAAAACATGCTTTTCTTTCTTTTCTACATAATAGTGATTAGAATGACTAAATAAACTGGTGAACAAGACTGCTGCATTAAAAGTTCAGTAGTTGTACATCTCTACCCTTTCCTGGCAGTTTTTTCCTACCATTTGTTTTCAGTGTGTATGTAGCACTTTAAAGTTACATCTTCCTTTACATGATTGATGAGAAGTATATACTTCTATGAGGAAGAAAGGGGTTTAGGACTTAAGAGATAAAACATTTCTCATACCTATGAGTAAGCTACAGGGAACTTCAAGTAAAAGGCCAAGAGCCTTTTTTTTTTTTTTTTAATGCCCTTGGATGCCTAAAGATATTTAGACCAGCCTTTCAAATACAAGGAAAGTTTTTAAAATTTTACATTATCAAGGGCAATTACATTATTTATAAAAATTGGCTATACAGTTCCCCTAAAATCTACATTAAATAAAGAGTGAAATAAAATTTATTGTAACAAATTTGGGAAGATGAAAGAGTAACAACAAAAAAGCTACAAGTACAGTAAATAAGAAAAGTTGCAGATCTCAAAATCTCTTGGAAAGAAAACAGTGAAGTTGATAAAGTTTCCAAGCTAGCATTTGATAGTTTTATAAAAATTTCAGGGTGACTGCTTCTAAAGCTTTAAAAAAAGAAGAAAAGAAAAGGAGACCAGACTAGTAGTGCTAAAAGAAATCCTATTAAGTCATGGGAATCCCGTTCTTGGTCAGGAATTTTCTTACTGGGGCATCAGGGTTTCTGAAGGCAGTGTGACTTTTAATTTACCCTGTTTGGGGTCTTGGCTTCCCTTAAGAACTTGATAAAATCACTGGACTCTTGAGGGAGTATGTCTATGAAAAATTCTATATGCCCTTGTTTACATATCTGGGGATTCATGAACCATGTGAAGGCTAATAATTAACCCCTAGACCACCAGCATCAGAATCACCTGAGGTGCCTGTTAAAATGCAGAATACTGGACTCTGTATACCTCAAGCCTCCGTATTAGAATATCTAGTGACCTGAGTTTTGGAATCTGCATTTTAACAAGCATTTTCACATGATTCTTCTGTTTACTACTGAAGTTTAAGAATCACTGCTCTAGGACATTATGTATTGTACCAGTTCTACCCGTGGCCTTGAAACAAGATTTTTAATGATACTTAACCATATGTTGGTTACCTACTAAGTATCAGTTAGGGGCTATTAATATTAATGAGCACCAGGATCATAAAGAAATGTAGTTATTTTTACTGTGTTGAGCATCATTTTACTGAAAAATGTTATGAAAAATAAACACTTTAGATCCTAGGTCTGTGGGTATATATGGCATACAAATTAGGACAAATTTAACATATTTCTAGTCTTAGTAAAATATATTTATTTGCTCTAAAAATATATCTACAGTTACTCAAGTGTTTAATGGATATCATACTGGTATTTCCAATGATAGCTGGTTGAAAGTACTGCCAACTCAAAATAACTGAAATTGGATTCAGTGTGAATTTTGGAAAAGCATGACTTATGGGATTGTTTTAAAATATATGCAGCTTTACTTCAAATGAGATATGCACTGTCTTTAAGAAGAGTAGTCTCTATATCTAAATTAATCAGCCTTATTTATAATTTACATATTAAGTAGTGGTATGTAAATTAGTGTTGCTAAAACAGTTTAAAGACTGCTTGAAAATAGTATGTAAAATCTGACCAAACAGTTCCTTCCAAATATAGTTATGATCTTAATTTACTTTTGCTGGTTTCCTTCATTAGATAAATTCAGGGTTGAACTTTAGACTAAAAGGTCCTGCCATTATCTCATTTCAAATTATTGAATCTGAATTAATCGCTAGCTAGTACACCCATGTAGCTGAACTATTTAGTATTAGTGCATACACACTTTCGTACCGTGGCACTAGAAGACAGGTTATAAGTTCAGTACTCTTAGGACTTTCTGTTTAAACGCAGAAGAAAAACTTAACCTCAGCAAGAATTATACCATATATTTTAGTCAACTTTCTCATCAAACATGTTGTTGGGAGTTAAGGAAAACCAGGTAAAATAATATAAATTGCTCAGGAAAGAATCTTTTTTGCTAAGAGGAGAAAATAATTACAAGGTGATAAGTGGGTAAGTCAGAAATACCATTTTTGTATGAGGAAAAATACTTGTGCTATTGTTATATTACTTATTAAAATAAAAGGACCTGTTAACATTCATCTGTATTTCTTTCCTAAAAGCAAATACAGTAAATATTACTATGGAAAATCTGTTTTTTCCTAAGGTACTTTCCTTATTTCTGGAAAATACCCTATGAAATGTTTTTATGCATCCTGTGGTAATCCACATTTGCATAAAATAAGTTTAGATAATTATTTCTACAGAGATTAAAATTTAGTTGGTGATTTTCTCACTGTTTTATTTTTGACTAAAAATTATTTTTTTCTACTAGAACATACCACTTTTTATGATATATTTTTCAGTATATTGAATTTAATTTCTTGGTTCTCTTTGACTTCCTCCTCATGTGTCCCTCAAGGTCATACAAATATATGTAAACACATGCACAAACTTTTAAATGGATTATAATGGATATAATTGCAGCTAACTTTTTGATTAGCATACTAACTGGTACATAATAAATACATACTTTATGTGCATTGTGTCATTTAATCTACACAGTCACCTTCAAAGTAAGTATAATTTTTATCCCCATTTTATAGATGGGAAAACATATTAAGATGAACTAACTCAACCAAGGTCACCTGAGTAGTAAAATTTAAGCTAAGTTCAACATCAGTATTTGACTTCTTAACCACTATGCTTTACTAACTTTGATGACTTTAAATTATAATATCCAAAGTCTCTATATTAAAAAAATATTTTTTAAAAAACAATGTAGATTCCTCTCTCCACTTATTGAGAATACATGAAGATACTAACTTGCCTGTTTATTATATGCCAGGCATAATTATAGGCACTTGTATATATTGTATTTAATACTTATTTGTAAGATAGGCCTTGTTTTCCTTTTCTACAGATTTAGGGTCTACTTTTGTATCTTGTTTAAGGTTATACATTACGTGACAGAGTCAGTATCTGACACTGTAGTGCTCTGATTGCTGAATAAAAATACTGAACTTGGATTGGGTCACTTTCTCAAGGAGCCTGGAGACTAATTATTCCAGGATAAAAAGCAAATAAACTAAGATAGAGGCGAAAATAGTCTGTAGCTACTAATAAATGTAAAGAAATGTTATTTTTTTCTCTGCTGCCCTCATGCTATTAAGTATATTAGGATTCTTTGTACATAACAATCTAGAAATTTTAAAGACTTTAGCTCCTTAATTCTAGAATGGATAATAAAGTTGTGTCTTGATATATGTATACAGTCAAATTCCATATGAATCAGATAAGTTCACCAAAGGTGTGTTGTTACTGTTAATGAGAGCATTTCTTTGTGCTCGTGATGTTGTGAAGGAAATAAAAAGTCTTCAAAGATTTTCTAATTGATTGAGAAGTCTACATAAACACATCAAATTAATTCAACAACATATGATTAGGTCCTAGACTGAGTGGTTAACAGTATGTCCCAGAGGTCCTTCAAAATCAGCATTTATATAAATAAACTCATTAACATCTTCCGCAAACCTTTCTTCTGCTTATATTTACTCTCAGGGATGGTATTAATTCTGTTCACCCTAGTTACCCAAGTTAGAAATATTGCAGACTCTGCCACACCTTCCTTTACCACCATAGGCAGTAAGTCATCAAATCCTATAAAATTTGTCTCTTTCATAACCCTGTAACATCTAAGTCTCTTGTTTTATCTTCCTGTTCTGCCTCTCCATGCCTCCTTAGCTCATTCTTTGGCTAGGCCATGACAGTAAGTAGTCTCCTTAATTTATCTGCCTCTGGCTTTCTCTCCTCTAGTTTATATTCCATCTTTTGCTGAAATTAGTTCTCAAACATAAATATAACTTATTTATGTTTGTTACTACCCCAATTAAAAACTTTTAGGGGTGTCCCTGCACCTTGGCTTATATAAAATCTTACTTTCACTTCTGGCATATACACCCTTTATTTTACTATTTTACCTCAACTTAGACCTCCAATTCTTCTTATGCTTTTTCCCTTATATCTTCTTATAGCTCACCAAACTGCTTCCTCATCAAGATTATGTTGTACTTCTTCAGGTCTCCTTGCTTGTACATATGTCTTGTCTTCTGTACAATGCTTCTTGTCTTGCCTGCTCTCCTCCCCCACCCACCAGGCCTAACACAGTTTTACTACAAGTCCCAACTCACATGTCACTTCATATCAGATCATCCTGACCCTTCTCAAACAGAATTAGTTTCCTGCTTCTTAGTTAATAGCACACATTTATCTTCTATCATCATATAAGGTAGGTACTTCTTTACTTTTAGTGTCTGTCTACCTCCACGATTATGAAGTGCTTGCTTTGTTTTTATATGTACTGTCAAATCTAACTGAAACCATAAAAGATGTATGTCCTAGGTATACATTGTAGTCATTAAGACTATGGGCTTTGCAAAAGTCAGACATACCTGGATTGAAGTAAGGGCTGTGTAGCCAAAAGGAATGGAATACATTTTGTGTGGAGAAAAGGGAAGTTTTAGAAAGGAAGGAACGTGGACAATGGCAAATCTGGATGTTTTCCATATCCTTCTTGGCTAGAGTTAGGGGTAGGTAGCATGTACTTCAAACCTGCCAGAGGCCAAACTGGAAAACAATTTCAGTTAGCCAGTATTTTTAATAAACACTTTGTGTGGTTTTGTGCTACACAAGTACTAGGGGTGCAAAGATGAACAAGAAAGGGACTCTGTCTTTGAAAAACTTCACAGTGAATAGGGAAAATAGAAATGCAAGTAAATAAATATAATATCATCTAGAAATGTATGTTAATAAACTAATCATGAGAAACAGAAACTCCTTATAATAAAAATACCTTCTTTGGCAGAGAAACCTCAAGTCCTTAGTGATGCCCTAGCAACGTTTTAAAGTATGGATTAGAATTCTGTGGATGGGTAAGATGGTAAAGGCTTAGTATCTAATACACAGGTGGCAAACATAAGGCCCACGGGTGGAATCTGGCCCTCCACCTTGTTTTATCCGGCCCAGCACCTTGTTTCTACCCAGCGGCAGCACTGAGCTTAACTGTTAAGGAATAGTTACATTTATACAGTCCTAAATTACATTCTGCCCTTTGAAGGCAACCGCAAGTCTGCTGTAGCCCCCCGTGAAAATGAGTTTGACACTCCTAATCTAAGAGAATAACAGGTTCTATGGTCTGAGGTACAAAGCAGCACGACTAGAGAAACCATTGCTTACAAGATCTCATATATGTGGTTATTTATTTTAGAAAGCCTCACAAAGCAGCCTCCACTAAGACACTATAGATAACTCCCAACTTAAATGTTTAAATATGCTCTCTTGAAACAATCCTCATACCAATTTATCTTTTCCCTTTGAAGTATAAAATGGTTAGGAACATGAATTTTGGAGATCAGAATTTGAGTTCAAATCCTGAAAAGCTCAGTTTCTCTACACATCATTTTACTCACTCAAAGAGAGGGGGTATTAACTCTATAGACCTAGGGGTTTTTAGGAAGATTCAGAGAGCAAATGCATTCAAAGCTGTTGGCACAGTGCCTGGTCCATACGCAAAGGTCTCCATAAGACTCAATAAATTTTACCTATGTTGTGTGGCTCCTTATAAGCCTTCTTGTCATCTTTTATTCAGTTATTTAAGTAGTGATTTATTAAGTGCTTACTATATATTAGGTGTTGAAATTACAAAGATGAGTAAGGCAAAACCTCTGCCCTTGAATAATTTATAATTTAGTTAGGATATGTACTATATCCTACCACATGTTGAGAATCAACAATTATAACCTAGCAGATGCTTTCGTTGAGGGGGGGGCGGTAGTTAAGAAAGTAGGAACTGAGAAAAGGAACACCCAAACCTACTTGGGGCGTTATATGAAAGTCTGTATAGGAAGACTAACGTGAAGAATGAAGAACAGTTTGCTGGTTTAGACTTGGAGGATGGAGAGGAGTGAGGTCATCCAGGGAAAAGGAAGAGCACATTCAAAAGTAAGGTTAAGGTGCCGTAACTTTTTCAGAGAAAGACAAGGGATACATAAACCTTTGAAAGAGAAAAGGATAGAAGCAGAAAAAATGCAGAGTGAATCTCTTCAGATGGAGCTCTCTGTAGTTGACACATCCCCCCAGAGACCCTGAATATACAACTTTGATCCCCCTGGGAGAGAAGTGATAGCTCAGCCAGGATAAGTATGAGGGAAACCTCTGAAAAACTGACCTGTCTTACATAGTCTGGGATGCTGGGGTGGCACACTCATTAGGCATGAAGTCTTACCTAGTCTAAGAAAATACTGCCAGTGCTCTCAATAGTGAGCATTGAGCTCTGGGTCAAGGGGTGAGGCAGGAGGATCACAGGAACAAGATTTCATTAATGATGTTAGGATCCAAGAGGTAGTACCAGCAGCAAAAGAAAAATTGACCACGTTGTGGGGAGGGGGTGAGAAAAAAGCATTTTCCTGTGGTTGCTGAATGTTTCTGGTAAGAAATGTGACAAATTAACTGACTAGAATGTGGATTCATGGGACAGTGGTATATTCACTGGATCTCAGCAGTCCAGTGCTTTGTACCCCCAAATTGGACAGCATCTTAGCTCTTGAGAAGCTAGAAATCATATGGCATGTGAGATCATATGGCAGCTCTAATTTTAATTTTTGAGGAATCGCCGTGTTTTCCATAGTAGGTACACTAATTTATAATCCCACCAACAGTGTTTCAGGTTTCCCTTTTCTCCACATTCTTGCCAGCATTTGTTGTTTGTTGATTTATTGATGATAGCCACTCTGACATGTCTGAGGTGACATCTCAGTATGAGTCCCCATCTTTTTTACTTCTAAGGTGATTCAGGATCTTTTACATTTCCATATTTTTGGAATCAGATTCTCAATTTCTGAAAAAAAAAAAAGACTCTGTTTGAATTTTCACAGAGATGGCATTGAATCTGAAGATCAATTTGAGGATTATTGCTGTCTTAATGTTAACTTTCCAACCCACGGACAAGGGACATTTTTCTCTTTAGGTCTTCAATTTTTTTAAACAGAGTTTTGTATTTTTATTGTGCAAGTTCAAGTTCCTCCTGAACTTCTTAGTTAAATTTATTTCTAAGTATTTTATCCTTTTGAAGATACTATAAATGATAAATTTTTTAAAAACTGTCCTCTTTGTTTTTTGCTAATATTTAGAAATACAATTGCTTTTGTATATTGATCCTGCTAAACTCATTAGCTCTAATACATTTTTTCTGGAGAATTCCAGATTTGTTTTCGTAATTCAATTTATTGGGATGACATTGGTTAATAAAATGACATAGTTTTCAAGTGTACAGTTCTATAACACATCATCTATATATCGTATTGTGTGTCCACCACCGCAAGGCAAGTCTCCTTCCATCACCATTCATCTCCCTTATACCCTCTTCTAACCTCCCCCACCACCTTTTTCCCTTTGGTGATCACCATACTGTTGTCTGCGTCTATGAGGTTTTTTGATTTGTTTATTTTTTGCTTAGATCCTCACAGTTTTCACCCAGCCCCCAAACCCCCTTCCCCCAGGGGCACTGTCAGTCTCTTTGTATCTATGACTCTGTTTCTATTTTGTCTGTTTATTTTGTCTATCAGATTCTACATATAAGTGAAATCATATGGTACTCACTTTTCTCTGACTGGCTTATTTCACTTAGAATTATACTCTCCAAGTCTATCCATGCTTTTGCTAAAGTTAAGATTTCTTTTTTTATGGCCAAGTAGTATTTCACTGTGTAAGTGTACTACAGCTTTCTTACCCACTCATCTACTCATAGGCACTTGGGCTGCTTCCAGATCTTGGCTATTGTAAGTAAGGCTGCAATAAACATAGGGGTGAATGTTCTTTCCAGTTTCAGGTTTCTTTTTCTTTTTTTTAATCCAGTGCCAAGGATATGTTTAGTGGTTTGGGGGTTGGGGGTGGGAAGAGAACGATCTATGTCAGAAAAACATTGATGTGAGAGAGAAACATCAATCAGTTGCCTCCAATATGTACCCTGCTTGCTGTCTGAAAAAAAAACCATACAGGATCAAACCCACAAACCTAGGTATGTGCCCCAACCGGGAATCCATCCCACAACATTTTGGTGTATGGAATGACACTCCAAGCAACAGAGACATGTGGCCAGTGCAGATATGTTTGGATATATTCCCAGAAATGGAATTGCTAAGTCATAAGGCAAATCCGTTTTTAATTTATTGAGGAAACTACATACTGATTTCCACAGTGTCTGTACCAATCATCATTCCCACCTACAGGGCATGGATATTCCCTTTTCTCCACATCCTCACAAACACTCGTTTGTTGATGTATGGATGGTGGCCATTCTGACAGGTGTGAGATGATATCTCACTGTGGTTATAATTTGCATTTCTCTGGTGATGAAGACATTGAGCATCTTTTCATATGCCTGTTGGCCACCTGTTTGTCCTCATAGGAAAGCTGTCTATTCAGGTCCTTTACCCACTTTTTAATTGGATTGTTCGGTTTTTTGGGTATTGATTTTTGTATGTTCTTTATACATTTTGGATATTAACCCCTCATCAGATGTATAAATGGTGAATATGTTCTCCAATCCATGGGTCTTTTTATTTTGTTGATGGTTTCCTTTGCTCTAAAAAAACTTTTTAATTTGATGTAGTCCCATTTGTTTATTTTTTCTTTTGTCTCCCTTGCCCAACATGATATATCAGAAAACAATATTGGTATAATAAATGTTTGAGATTTCACTCCATGTGGGTTTTTTTAGGGTTTTCATGGTCTTAAGTCTAACATTAGAGTCTACAATCCATTTTGAATTTATTCTTGTGTATGATGTGAGGAGGTGGTTTTCTTGCATGTTTTCTGTCTGATATTCTCAACATCATTTATTGAGTAGACTGTCTCTACCCAATTGTATATTCATCCTTTTGAAAATGTTATTTGACTATACAAGCATGGGTTCATATCTGGGCTCTCTCTTCTGTTCTGTTGATTTATGTCTGTTTTTAAGTGAGTACCATGCAGTTTTGATTACTGTGGCCTTGTAGTATTGCTTGATATCAGGTAGCATGATTTCTCCAATTTTTTTCTTTTTTTCTCAAGATTGCTGTTGCTATCAAAGGGTTTTTGTGGTACCATATAAATATTTGTCCTATTTTTTCTATTTCAATGAAATACACTATTGGTATCTTGATAGGAATTACTTTGACTCTGTAGTTTCCTTTGGGATATTTTAATGATATTAATTCTTCCTATCCATGAACCCAGTATATGTTTCCACTTATTTGTATTTCTTCAATTTCTTTCTTCATTGTCTTCTAATTTTCTGAGTACTGGTCTTTTACATCATTAAATTTATTCCTAAGTATTTTATTTTATTTCTTTGAGGCAATTATAAATAGGCATGGTTTCTTAGTTTCCTTTTCTGATAGTTCATTATTAGTGTATAAAAATGCTACTAATTTATGATTATTTGTATCCTGCTACTTTGCTGAATTAATGTATCAGTTCTAGTTGGTTTTTGGTGGAATCTTTTGGGTTTACTATATACAGTATCATGCAAATAAAAGTTTTACTTCTTCCTTTCCAATTGGTGTGTGTTTCATTTCTTCTTCTTGTCTGATTTCTATGACTAGGATTTCTAATACTATGTTGAATAAGAGTGGTAAAAGTAAATATCCCTGTCTTGTTCCCAATAATAAGGGAAGTGCTTGTAATTTTTGCTGATTGAATATGATGTGGGTTTGTCCTGTATAGTCTTTTTCACACTGAAGTATGTTCCCTCTATTCCCACTTTGCTGAAAGTTTTTATCATAAATGGTGCTGGGTATTTATCAAATGCCTTTTCTGCATCTATTGATATGATCACGTGATTTTTTATCCTTCATTTTGTTTATGTGGTGTACCACATTTATTGATTTATGGATTTTGTATCACGTTGCATGCCCAGAATAATTCCCACTTGATCATGGTGTGTGATCTTTTTGAAGTATTTCTGGATCAAGTTTCTTAATAGTTTGTTGAAGATTTTAGCATCTGTTTCATCAGGGAAATTGGCCTATAATTTTCTTTCTTCGTAGTGTCTTTTTCTGGTTTTGGAATTACGATAACAGTGGCCTCATAAAATGAGCTTGAGAGTCTTCTCTTGAATTCTTTTGGAGTAGTTTCAGAAGGATAGTGTTCTGTGAATGCTTGGTAAAATTCACCTGTGAAGCCATCTGGTCCAGGACTTTGTTTGTTGGGAGTTTATGATTACTGCTTCAATTTTTTCAGTTGTAATCTATTTAGAGATTCTGAATGTTATGATTCAGTTTTGGAAGGTTCTGTGTTTCTAGGAATTTATCTGATGATTTTGTCCAGATTGTCCAATCCATTGGCATATAGTAGTTCATAATATTTTCTTAGAATCCTTTGTATTTCCATGGTGTCAGTTATTACTTGTCTTTCATTTCTGATTTTATCTGTTTGAGTCCTCTGTCTCTCCTCCCCCCACCTTCTCCCTTTTGATGAGCGGTTAAAGGTTTGTCAATCTTGTTCATATTTTCAAAGAAAGTTCTAGGTTTCATTAATCTTTTGCATTTTTTTAGACTCCATTTTGTTTATTTCTGCACTGATCTCTATCATTTCCATTCTTCTAGTCAGTTTGGGCTTTGCTTGACCTTTTTTTCAGTTCTTTTAAGTGTAAAGTTAAATTGTTTATTTGAGATTTTTCTTGTTTCTTGAGGTAGGCCTTTAGTGGTATGAATTTCCCTCTTAGGACTGCTGCTGCTGCTGTGTTCCATAGTTTTTGATTCATTGTGTTCTTATTTTCATTTGCTTGGAGGTATCTTTTGATTTCTTCCTTGATAATCATTGTTAACCCATTTATTGTTTAGTAATATATTATTTAGCCTCCCTGTATTTGTGTGTTTTGCAGTTTTTTTTCTTGTGATTGATTTCTAGCTTCATAGTATTATGGTCAGAGAAGATGCTTGAAATGATTTCAATCAGGAAAAGTTTATTGAGACTGGTTTGTGTCTTAACATGTGGTTTATCCTAGAAAATGTATCATGGGCACTTGCAAGGAAGCTATATTGTACTGCTTTGGGGTGAAGTGCTCTGAAGATACCAATTAAATCCATCTGATCTAGTGTGTCATGTAAGGCCACTGTTTCTTTGTTGATTTTTGTGTGGAAGATCTAATCATCGATGTCAGTGGTGGTTAAAATCTCCTACTATCTATGTGATAATGTCAGTCTCTCCTTTTATGTCCACCAGTATTTAGGTGCTTCTACGCTGGGTACATAAATGTTTACAAGGGTTATATCCTCTTGTTGGATTGCCCCCTTTATCATTATATAGTGTTGTTTTTTTGTCCTTATTATACCCTTTGTTTTAAAGTCTATTTTTCTCCTATATAAGTATTGCTACACCAGTCTTTTTTTAAATTTCAATTTACATGAATTTTTTTCCATATTTTTATTTTTAATCTGTTTATGTCTTTTGTTCTGAGGTGGGTCTTTTGTAGACAGTTCATATGTGGATCTTGTATTCTTATCTATTCAGCTACCCTTTATCTTTTTTTTTAAGATTTTTTTTTAATTTATTTTGAGACAGAGGGGAAGGGAGGGAGAAAGAGAGGGAGAGAAACATCAATGTGTGGTTGTCTCTTGCGCATTCCCATACTGGGGACCTAGCCTGAACTAAGAATCAAACCGGGAACCCTTTCGTTCGCAGGCTGGTGCTCAATCCACTGAGCAACACCAGCCAGGGCTCAGCTACCCTTTATCTTTTCAGTGGAGCGTTTCTGCCATTTACATGTAAAGTGATTATTGATGGCTACATATTTATTTCCATTTATTCTTTTTACTCTTTTTTTTTCTTCTTAAAGAAGACCCTTTAACATTTCTTGTAATACTGGTTTATCATGTGCTTTTCTGTATCTGTTGATATTATCTAACAGTTTTTTCTTTGTTCTTTTACTATGATGTTATTTCACTGATTTATTTTAAATGTTGGACCAACCGTGTATTCCTATGTTAAATGTTACTGGCTATCATGTGTAATCCAATTAAATGCTGGATTTGATGTTCTAATATTTTGATGATGGTTGTTGCATTCATATTCATACGATATTTTGGTCTATAATTTTTTTATATATTTTGGTATCAGAGTATAATGGTATCAGAAATGAGTTATGGAGTGTTCTTTCCTATTCTGTTTCTTGGAAGAGGTTAAGAAAGATTAGTGTTCTTTTTTAAATATTTGGTAGATTTCACCAGCGAAGCCATCTGATCCTGGACTTTTATATTAGACAATTTTATTATTGATTTTATTCTTTTATTTGTTATAGGTATATTTAGATTTTCTATTTCTTCAGTCAGTTTTGGGAGTATGTTTGTAGGAATTTATTCATTTCATCTTAGCTTTCTAATATGTTGGCATACAATTATCCATTATATTGCTTTATAATCATTTCTATTTATATAAAATCAGTAGTAATATTTTTGCTTTTATTTCTGATTTTAGTAACTGTTCTCCCTTTTTTAATAACTAAAGATTTGTCAATTTTGTTTTTTTATACAATCACCTTTTGGTTTTGTTGATTTTTTGCCGTTCTTTTTCTCTTCTCTCTTCATCTGTGCTCTATCTTCTTGCTTTGGTTTTAGTTTGTTCTTTTTCTACTTTATTAAGGTGGATGATATGGTATTGATTTGAGATGTTTCTCTCCTAGCATTGTTTTCACTGCATACTGTAAGTCGTTGTGTCTTGTATTTTCATTTTCATTTGTCTTAAAGTATTTTTTAATTTTTCTTGTGATTTCTTTTTTGGCATGTTTAGAAGTCTGTTGTTTAATTTACACGTATTTGTGAATTTTTCAAATTTTCTTCCATTAGTTTCTAATTTCATTCCATTGAGGTTAGAAAATACACTTGGGTTCAATCTTTGAAGCTCAGATATACAACATTTCTATTGTCATGGAAAATTCTCTTAGATAGGACTGCTCTAACACAGTGCTATTTAAAATGTTGTCCATGGACTAGTACTGATGTTCACACTATCCCTGGTCTGTGCTAAAATAAGTATAAAGGTTGAAATTATTTAGAAATATTCATAGCTGCAACACCTGAGCACGTATACTATTATCTAGTAATTCATGTTAATTACATATTTTCTCTTTTTTAAATATATTTTATTATACTATTACAGTTGTCCCATATTTTCCTCCCCTTTATTCCTTTCCACCCTGCACCCCCATAACACCATCATTCCCCCACCTTAGTTCATGTCCATGGGTCATACATAGGAATTCTTGGCTTCTCCATTACCCATACTATTCTTAACATCCCCCCATCTATTTTGTACCTACCATTTATGCGTCTTGTTCCCTGTACCTTTTCTCCTATTCGCCCCCCTCCCCATCCCCACTGATAACCCTCCTTGTGATTTCTATTTCTGTGAATCTGTTCCTATTCTAGTAGTTTGCTTAGTTCGTTTTTCTTCTTGTTTTTGTTTATTTAGGTTTGGTTGTTGATATTTGTGAGTTTGTTGTCATTTTACTGTTCATATTTTTTATCTTTTTTTCTTCTTCAAACAGACTAAATGGTAACTCCCTTTAACATTTCATATAATAGGGGCTTGATGATGATGAACTCCTTTAACATGACCATATCTGGGAAGCACTTTATCTGACCTTCCATTCTAAATGATAGCTTTGCTGGATAGAGTCATCTTGGATGGAGGTCCTTGCCTTTCATGACTTTGAATACTTCTGTCCAGCCCTTTCTTGCCTGCAAGGTTTCTTTTGAGAAATCAGCTGACAGTCTTATGGGAACTCCTTTGTAGGTAACCGTGTCCTCTTCTCTTGCTGCTTTTAAGATTCTCTCCTTATCTTTAATCTTGGGTAATGTAATTGTGATATGCTTTGGTGTGTGCTTCCTTAGGTCCAACTTCTTTGAGACTCTCTGGGCTTCCTGGAAGTCCCTTTCCTTTGCCAGATTAGGGAAGTCCTCCTTCATTATGTTTTCAAATAAGTTTTCAATTTCTTGCTATTCCTATTCTTCTGGCACCCCTAAGATTCAGATTTTGGAATGTTTAAAGTTCTCCCAGAGATTCCTAAACCTCTCCTCATTTTTTTGAATTCTTATTTCTTCATTCTGTTCTGGTGAATGCTTATTTCGTCCTTCTGGTCCAAACTGTTGATTCGAATCCCACTTTCCTTCTTGTCACTGTTGGTTCCCTGTACATTTTCCTTTATTTCACTTTTCATAGCCTTTACTTATTCCTCTATTTTGTGACCATACTTAACCATTTCTATAAACATCCTGATTATTAGCATTTTGAACTTTGCATCTGATAGGTTGGCTGTCTCTTCATCACTTAATTGTATTTTTTCTGGAGCTTTGATCTGTTACTTCATTTAGGCCATATCTTCTGCCTTTGAGCACCTGTTACATGGTAAGGGGCGGAGGAACCTACCTCGCTGCGTTGTGGTGCTATATGTTGGGGAGTGGTCTAAGAAGAAACAATGCCACTCGCTAGGCTCTCGGCCAGTTTTCAGTCACTTCCTCCACTACCCCCAAGCAAATTGAGCCCTTCTGGTACTGATTCCTGGGGACTGGGGGAAGGGAGTAGTTTTGTGTAAGTTCTAGGACCCTGTGGGTCTCTCCAGCAAACTCTCCTGTGAGGCTGGGAGTTTCTCCTGCCATTGCAACCCCTATAGGTTTTTTCAGTCAGAAGTTTTGAGTCTTTATTTCCCCACACTGGAGCCCTGGGTTGCGTGTCTGTCTTGGTTCCCAGCTGTTCCTCCTGGTTTATCCGCATGCAAATGTAGGACTGGCAGCTCTGCCAGCCCCTGCCATGCCCAGTCGTCTAGCGCCACCATTTACCACGAGTCCTCTCTGCTCTGCTGCCCATCCTTACCCCTCCTACCAGTCTGGATGAATGTTTCTTTAACTCCTTGGTTGTTGGCCTTCCATACAGTTCAATTTTCTGGCAGTTTCGGGTATTTTTTGTTTTTAAATTTGTTGTCCTTCTTTTCATTGTGCAAGGAGGTAAAGTGTATCTACCTATGCCTCCATCTTGGCTGGAAGTTCATGTTAATTATAATTTATATTAGTATAGATTTGTGACAGATTGTAAATTGAAAAAAATACAACTGGTTTACAGTGCACAGTAAGAGAAGCACTACTCTAAGGTATAAAATTGCATGATCACAGTCCATGCATATATTAATCTTTACAAGATAAATTCAATCTATTTTCCAAAATCATTGCATTAATGTATACTCCCTCAGTAAGAGTATAAGAATTTCCATTACTGTGCTGTTTCTCTGACTCTTGGTATTGCCCCTACCAACCCTTTCTTTTCTTTTCTTTTCTTTTTTTTTTTTTTAAGTTTTGCCATCTGGTAGGTGTGAAATGGCATCTTATAATTTTAATTTGCATTTCCCAAATTACTAAAGAGTTTAAGTATATTTTAATATATATATGTGTGTATATATGTGTGTATATATTAAACACATATATGTGTGTATACATATAAAAAACATTACATTCCATTGTGATGTCTTAGAAATTATTTTTGAGTCTGGGTATTGATTCTCTATTGGTTTTGTTTGTTGTAAATATCTTCTAGTTTTTAATTTGTTTTTAGGATGCTCTGATAAATAAAAGTTCTTATTTCTTTTTGTGTCATGTTTAGTAAATAGAAATTTATAACTTCTTCATAAACTTTAAAATTTTGTACTGTACACTTAGGTCTTATACCCAATTGCATCTGAATTTGATTTCTGTGTACAGTTTCTGATAAGGATCTAAGTATATTTTTTCCCTTGTGGTTAAAAGTCCCAGTATTGTTTGAAGAGTAGGTTCTCCTTTATCATTGACTTTCAATGCCCAATTGGTTTTAAATTATATTTTACTATATGTATGGATCAGTTTCTGGACTCAATATTGTTTTCCATTGGTCAGTTCCATTGGCCAAACCCTTGCTTTAATTGCTACACCTTTAAAATAAATCTGATGGCCAGTAGCATAAGTCTTGTCATTTAGTGCTTCCAAGGAAATCTCAATCAGTTTGTCATAATCTGTAAGAAACCTCATGTCAATTTTGATTAGAACTAACCTCCTATTCATAATGAGTCTTCATGTCTAAGACTTGGATACTTCTTATATTTACTGTTTAATATCATAAAGATTTGTTTTTGTTAAAGTTTTAAAATTTTCCCTATGTATTTTTTCTGTATAGTTTTGGTGCTTTAAAATACATTACCCATGAGTATTAACTGGGACAACTGTAATTGAACAACAATAAAAAATATGTACTTATGTGTATTACAAAAAGAAAATACATCACCAACATTTTTGTACAGAAGCACATTTATCTTGTGTACACTTGTTATTTATACAAAAAGCTTACTAAACACTCTATCATTATAATAATTTATTTGTATAATCTCATGATTTTTTAAAATATAGTAACTCTGAACAAATTATAAGATTTTTGTTTCCTCCTTCTCAAACCTTATACCTGTTATTTCCTTTCTTTGCCTTTGTATGGGAGCTAGAATCTTGATTGCTGATGATAATGGACATCCTTGTAATATTGCAGATCTTAAAAAATAGTTTCCACATGTCACCTATAAGATGACATTTTTTGTTGTGGATGCCTTTTATTTGATTTTTAACATCCTCTTATGTTCCAAGTATTGAAATTTATCATCACACACAAATACTGAGTTACATTAAATGCCTTTATTGAGATGATCCTGTGATTTTTCTTTTTTAATGTGTTAATGTAGCAGTTTTCAATTGGTGTGATGCAAGAATTTTTAGAACATGCAATACCCGAATATTTAGTCAGGGGCACTGACTGCTTTTCCCTTAGATTGTTAGCTAAGAAAATGACAACAGCCAACAAAACTGTAGCCATCCAGGGTAAATGAATCAAAATTGTACCTATTTTTTTTATCAGATTGGCAAAAAATATATTTTTGGTGTGCAGCAGAATTTTGTTTTTTAAATTATATTTTATTGATTATGCTGTTACAGTTGTCTCAATTTTTCCTCTTTTGTACCCTTCTATCCAGCTCACCTTCCCTCACTCAGACAATCCCCACACACTTTTGTCCATGACCATGGGCCATACATGTAAGTTCTTTAGCTATTCCATTTCCAGTACTGTACTTTACATCTCCATGGCTATTCTCTGACCATCAGTTTGTATTCTCAATCCCGTCACCTGTTCACCCATTCCACCAAACTGCCCCTCCCGTCTGGCAACCATCAAACACTCCCTATCCATGATTCCGTCTCTGTTCTTGTTTGCTTAGTATGCTATTTAGATTTAGTTGTTGATAGATATGTATTTGTTGCCGCTTTATTATTCATAATTTTGATCTTTTTTTTCTTAAATAAGTCCCTTTAACATTTCATATAATAATGGTTTGGTAATGATGAATTTCTGTAGCTTTTTCTTGTCTGGGAAGCTCTTTATCCCCTTCCATTCTCAATAATACCTCTGCTGGGTTCTAGAGCACTCTTGTCTATAGGTCCCTGCTTTTCATGATTTTGAATACTTCTTGCCATTTCCTTCCAGACTGCAAAGTTTTTTTTGATAAATCAGCTGTGAGTCTTAGAGGCACTCCCCTGTAGGTAACTGCTTTTCTCTGGCTGCTTTTAAGAGTCTCTCTTATCTTTAACCTTTGGCATTTTAATTATGATGTATCCTATGTGGGCCTCATTGCATCCATCTTATTTAGGACTCTGTGCTTCCTGGACTTGCTTATCTATTTCTTTCACCAAATTAGGGAAGTTTTCTTTCATTATTTTTTCAAATAGATTTCCAATTTTTGCTCTCTCTTTTCTTCTTCTGGAACCCCTATGATGGGAATGTTGGAACGCTTGAAGTTGTCCTAGAGGCTCCTTATGCTATTCTCATTTTTTTAAATTCTTCTCGTTGTTCTGATTGGTTGGTTTTTGATTCCTTATGTTCCAAATCATTGATTTGATTATTGACTTCATCCACTCTACTGTTGATTCCATGTACATTGTTCTTTATTTCAATTAGTGTATCCTTATTTTCTGACTGGATGTTTTTTATACTGTTGAGGTCTTCACTAAGTTACTTGAGTGCACCCTTATAACCAGTGTTTTGAACTCTGCAACCAATAAATTGCTTATCTCCCATTTTTGTTTAGTTCTTTTTCTGATAAATTGCTTATCTCCCATTTGTTTAGTTCTTTTTCTGGATTTTTGCTGTATTATCTATTCTTTAATTTGTGTCACATTTCTTTGCTTATTTTGGCAACCTCCCTGTGTTTGTTTTTATGTATTAGGGAGAGCTGCTATGACATCCTGTGTTGGTAGTATGGCCTAATGTAGTAGGTGTCCTTTAGGATCCAGTGGCACAGCCTCCCTTATCACTGAAACCGGGTACTTGAGGTACACCCTCTGTGTCGTCTGAGTACACCCTCCACTTGTAGTTGAGCCTTGATTGTTGTTGGCAGATCAATGGGAGGGATTTACCCAGGACAGTCAGCTGCAAAGACTGGCTGTGACCACTAATCACCAACCTCACCCTCCGTGAAGGACCAGCTGTGCAGGGACAGGATGGTGGTACTCTGAAGTGGTCTCTAGCTGTCTGCAGGGTGCAATGACCCTGGGGTTTACCACATGGCGCAGGCCAAGTTCAGTCCCTACCTGCATTCTGCCCAGGGCTACCCAGCATGAGCTACAAAGCGATCTTCATATGGATGCTACTTGTGATGGTCTTAGAGGTTTCCAGACAAAACCAGGCTGTGATCTATCCTGGCTACAGCTAGTGCCAGACCTGGAGCCACTTAGCAAGATGTACGGAGCCTGGGAGCTTGCTGAGGCAGGCTTTTGCTTGTTTGAGAGGATTTAGGAAGTTGTGAAGCATGAGCCAAGATGAGCCATTCATATAGAAAAGCCACTGTTAACAGCTTTGGTGCGCCAATAATTTGGGTGGTGTGGAGCCTTAGGGAATTACCAGAGTAGGGTAAACAGTGTTAGCCAGATTGATGGAGTCTCAGAGATGGCACCCACCTGCTGGCTCTGTGGTTCTGTGGAGGAAGGGTTCAGAAAAGAAACAATGACCTCTGCCTGCTGTTCTGTCTGGGAGGAAGTTCTCTCCCAGCTCTTGCCTTAATGCCAGGCACTTCAGTTCCTGCCTGTATGCCACTGGGGCCTTTCCAGCTGCTACGTTGGTCCTGGAATTTAGAGGGAGTGAGTCTGAATAAGTCCATGTGCAAATCCTTTAAGAGGAACTGCTTGGATATCTAGCATATTCTTCCACCACCTCATTCCCTGCTTGCCTTTACAGCCAGAAGTTATAAGGAATTATCATCTTAGCACTGGAACCCTATGCCAGGAACCCTGGTGTCGGTCTGGGACCCCTCGCCCCTGAGATATCCCTCCCTAATTTTTATCCACTGCATGTGGGTGTGGGACCAGCCTGTTTCACATCACCATGTCTCCCTGTCTTCACCCTTGCTACTAGTCTGGATGGATGTGGTTTCTTTAATTCCATAGTTGTCGGACTTCCATTCATTCTGATTTCTGACAGTTCTGAGTGATGGGTGCTCTATATTTTAGTTGTAATTTTGATGTGGTTGGGTGAGGAGGTGAGCCATGTTTACCTATGCCCCCATCTTGACTAGAAGTCCTGGTGTGCTACAGAATTTTATTAATATTTGTGTGCTGTAAGATGGAAAAGATTGAAAATCGCTGTGTGAATGCAAATGTTAAATTTCATTTATGCAATTTTCTAAATTAAACCAACTTAATCATATTGTGGTATCTTTTTTTGTGTGTGCCACTGGATTAGATTTTTAAATGTTTGGTTTGGGCATTTTGCATCTTTTTTTTATGAAGAGAAACTTCTGTTATTGTCCGTTTTTGTAAAAATTGCTGATGAGTTTGCCTTTTTTTTTTTAGATTCTCTGCAAGTGTTTTTGTAAGATCAGAATTTTGTTTCTTTAATACATAGTGAAATTTACTTGTAACCCATCAAAGCCATGTTTTCTTCTGAGGTTTTTAACTTTTGGTATAATTTCTTAGGGGTTAAAGAATATTTAGGGTCTCAATTTGTTCTTTATATAACGCATTGAATTTTTCTAGGGATTCATCTACATCATCTATATTTTTATATTTAAAAATAGTATAACCTTTCTAATCTCTTTAATATATAATTTGTTATATTCAATTTTTATAACAACTTTTTATTTATGGTTGGGTTTTTTTCATTAATCTGTAATGGCATTATCAGTTTTCTCATCTTTTTGAAGTCCTACATTTTGGAAGTACTGATACTTCTATTGTATGTTTACTTCCTATTTAATTTATTTCTATAATTATTTTTTCCACTTTTTATATTGCTTCATTAATTATATATTCTGACTTCTTAAACATTAATTAAGGTGCTTTTTCATTAATTTTTAGTTTTTTATCTCTTTAATGTAAACATTTAAGGCCATTAAATATCCACTAAGTACTGCTTTAGCTATATCCCAGAAGTTTTTACAGGTAGTGTTTTTGCTGTTTTCTTATAAATATTTTCTGATTCTGTTGTGATTTCTTCTGTGACTTATGAGTTCTTTAAAAGTGTTTTGTTTATTTTTGTCTTACAAACCTGTAAGAATATCCTTTTTTCTCTTACTGATTTCTATATTTAAAGGCATTGTGGGCATGGATGTGAACAGTATGAAGACCTCATTACTTACTTAGTAGAAGGATTTTAATACGTGGAATCCCATACTGTACTAGTGGGATGCATTTTTCCAATTTTAAACACAGTATGCTAAAAAATATATGTCCAGGGTGCTTTAGGGTTGTAATTTTAGACACATGCACTTGCAGTATTGTCATTACTTAGTTTTGTCCCCCTGAATCTAAGATCCCAGATATTAGCAGCCATGTGAAGAGAATATCCACAAAATTATTCCCATACTTAAAAAAAAATAGATTCTAAAATCTCTATTATTGAGTTGTTGCCTTATACTCAAAAGTTATTTTATTGTTTTAATTTGTTTTGTTTTCTGGGCCATGAAATAAGCAGTATTGTAAATCTGGATCAGATTCATTAATCATAAAGAACAGGCATTAAAATCTTCAATATGATTCATAGTTTATTCCCAAAGACGTTATATCAATGAAGGTGATCTTCACCCTGTACTTTTAAATATTTTAAAGTCCATAATGCATATTGTTCTTAGAGTGCTGTTTCAAAGGAAATAGGAGTAATTCACCTCCCCACCCTTTACCTCTGAGTTTGGGTCAACACTTCTTTTAGATTTTTCAGTATAATATATATTATTATATTAATGTAGCACTGAACTCTGATGTATCGTTTAATAATGCCATGAACTGTTTCCCTGACACTATTTCTTGTATACTCACAGATACCCTACAAACTAGGTAGTGTCTATCTTTTCCCAATAATGAAGCCAAGACTGAGATGCTAAATTTACTTGTTCAGTGTGCCTTAGCCACCAAGTGGGACGAGTCCGAGTTCAAACCCATCTAACCTCTACTTCTAACTTTGCCTAAGTTTTGTTCTGTAGAGCTTTAGTAGTATTTGTGAGGTCATTAAACCATGAATGGCTTAATCTGTTCTAATACAGAGTGGCAGAAGTAACACCATTGAGTGCAGTTGGTAGGGTATGTGAATATCTTGCACAAGATGGACAGCAGTTTGAACATTTCACCTAAAATATCATATGGTATGCTTGAGTGTAATACTGCTATGTTACAGAATTACATGCTTATGATTTTGTAATAAAAGATTTTTATGTAATAAAAACATTGTTTGTGCCGGACCCTGTATATGAATTTTATTTTCCATATTGCTTTTACTTCATTTGCATTACAAATGCTTAAAAAGAACAGTTTTCCAGAGGTACTTACTACTAAATATTCTCCACTGTCATTTTCTTTAGTTTAATTGCTTTGTTAAAAATGAGCAAGTGTAATTATAACGTTTGAATCTGTCTTCCCATATACTCTTTCATTTATCTCTTAACTTCTGTATTGGATAGACATTGTTCTTGATGTTTTTTATGCAAGTATATTTCATTATTTCTGTCTGACTTTATTTTTTTTAGATTTTATTTATTTATTTTTAGAGAGAGGGGAAAGGAGAAAGAGAGGGAGAGAAACATCAATGTGTGGTTGCCTCTCATGCGCCCCCAACTGGAGATCTGGCCTACAACCCAGTCATGTGCCCTGACTGGTAATTGAACCAGCTACCCTTTGTTTTGCAGGCCAGCACTCAATCCACTGAGCCATGCCAGCCAGGGCTGTTTCTGTCTTAACTGTGAAAGAATTACTCAAAGAATGCGTGCTAGGCAAAAAGTATGCTTCAGTTATTAGTTTACAAACTTACGCCAGGATGCATTTTTTTTTGTACGTGTGTATTAAACATGGATTTCCAGAAGCACATCGTGGCCTCTCATGAGCTTGGTCAGAACTTTTGGCTATTTCAGTCTTTAAATTTAAAGTCATTGGAACACAATAAAAGTGTTTCAATGGATGGATGAGTAAATAAACAGAAAATTGTTATATGTGTTCTTGCAATATATAGTCTCATGTATCTGTACCTTTGTGATGTTGCTAATGTTACAGAAGGAAGACTTCTGGATGAAGAACCCTGGCAAGAACTTCTTATAGGTCCTTCATTGTGATATTACTTGCTTGTATAAAAAGCTATGTATCTGTTTCTTAGTGTGCATGTGTTCATCTTAGCACCATTTATAAATACATATTTAACTTGAGTTGTCAGTGACTTTTTTAATATAAAAATAATTGTACACGCATTAAAACTGGCTTTGACAATTGAAGAAAAGTATAGTTTACTATTTGCTTTCCATATATACGGTAAGCTGCAGCATTTATACATTTAGTAATGGAGTGCCCAGAAAGCCACTCATCTACCATAGTGGCATCACTGCATTTTTTCAGCTTTATTGATGTGCAGTTGACAAAATTGTAAGATATTTAAAGTGTACAACATAATGATTTGTTATACATTGTGAGTTTCCTCCATTGAGCTAACTTATTCCTCACCTCGTGTATTTACCTTTTCTTTCTTCTTCTCTTTCTCTCTTTCTTTCTTTCAACATTTAAGTTCTACTCTCTTAGCAAATATCAACTAAATAGTGTTATCAGCTGTAGTCATCATGTTCTACATTAGATCTGTCACTATACTTTTTTTTTAAGATTTTATTTATTTTTAGAGAGAGGAAGGGAGGAAGAAAGAGAGGGAGAGAGAGAGAAACATTAATGTGTGGTTGCTTCTTGCACGCTCCCTACTGGGGCCCTGGCCTGCATCCCAGACATGTGCCCTAGACGGGGAATCCAACCAGTGACCGTTTGGTTCTCAGGCCAGCACTCAATCCACTGAGCCACACCAGCCAGGGTTCTATCCTTTTAAGTTTGTATACAGTAAAGCAGTTTTATCTTAATACATAGGCTGGTAGGAATTTAATCAATATTGTAAACTATGGAAATATACTAGTATAATTAAAAGGGTTTTAATAGTCTGGATTTAAATATAATTAAAGTTATTTTTCAATTAATAAATAGCCAAAGGAAATTCATCCAATTCTTTAAAAGATTTCTCTAGCACAGGGTTAGGAGGAATCTTGGTTCTTGCTGACTGGTGAGGTGCTTTCAGGTATTTGGAGGCCTCAAAGGCATGGATGGATGCCTTAGGAATATCCCACTGAAAAGGCACACTTTATAAGTCTGTTATTATACGGTTTGTACAATACCAATTTTTGTCATTCAGTCTTATGGTGCCTGTACTTGATCATTTTCACCTTATGTAGTCTTTACTCAGTAGTGAGAATTAATTGTACAAGTCTGCTTTTATGTTGCATATATTTGTAAACTGATTATTTTATGACCTCACTGAGGTATGGCATACTCTCAAGTTTTTCAAAATTAATTGAAATTTTATGAAGGAAAAGCTACTTATTTTATTGTTAGTATCTTTCTTAATAATTCCCAGAGTTTTGTTAGAGTGTTAAACAGATGACTTCACAGAGGAATTTGAAAAAAAAAATTACCTCTATATCTTTTTCTTACAATGACTGAAGAAAGTACATGATTATTTGTTCTGTAAGTGTATTTTCTATACTTCCAATAGATGATATTATCTCAGTCAAATCAGAAGCACCTTTTTGACTACCATTGATAGACTTCTGTCTGGCTCTGCTGTTTGTCCTGTCACCTTGCCATTTTAATCTATGTTCAGGAGCTAACCAAAGAGGCTTTTACATTTTTTCACCAAGATCATAAAAAGGTATATAAGACTAATTTCTGATGCTGATACTCTTGTGTGTGTGTGTGTTTATACCTTTTTTGTGTTTTACAGCTTTTGTTTGTGTTTCACACATTTTATTCTCCATTGAAAAAAAAAGTTTCCCAATCTCTGGATGACTCAATTTTTGAAATAATTTTGCATTTTCATTTTGTCAAGGTATTCAAACGTAAAGTGTAAGTGCCCTGGCTGATGTCGCCCAGTTGGTTGGGGTGTCATCCCATAGGTGAAGCATTGCAGGTCCCATTCCCAGTCGGGGCACATGCCTGGGTTGCAGGTTCTACCCTGGGTCTGGGCATGTACCATCCCCCACCTGGGTGCCTATGGGAGGCAACTGATCTGTGTTTCTCTCTCCTCCCATAGATGTTTCTCTCTCTCCCTTCCTCTCTAAAAGAAAGTGGCCTTGGGTGAGGATAAATTTTTTTTAGGTCAAATATCAATATAAATGATTATTCATTTCAAACATATTTACAATCCCATAGAATTTCTGTTTAAAACATTAGTCCTTTACAAAATCTTCCTACCCTCAAAACAAATAACCCTCCTTTCCTATTACAGATGCTGGCTGACTCGTGTAATTATATAAGATTATAATGATAAGTAGCTTGTAATGGTATTTTTTTTCCAGATTTAAAAAAATGTATTTTTCCATATTCAATTCAAATGGTTTAACTTTAAACATCACTCAGAAAAACCAAAGATCAAAAATAAAACATTAAAATCATGATTGAAGAATTCAGATCTATGTATAATTTAAGATAGCAATAATAAACAAATGAATGAATTTCTAGAAACTCACACTTTTCTAGCTATCTTCCCTCCCAGTTTCTTCATACTACTGTCATTTTCTCTATTCATCTATTTCTTTTTTTAAATACATTTTATTGATTATGCTATTACAGTTGTCCCATTTCCCCCTCTTCATTCCACTCCATCCTATACACCCCCTCCCTCCCACATTCCCCCCCTATAGTTCATGTCCATAGGTCATACATGTAAGTTCTTTGGCTTCTACATTTCCTACACTATTCTTACCCTCCCCCTGTCTATTTTCCACCTATCATTTATGCTACTTATTCTCTGTACCTTTCTCCCCTCTCCCCCCCTCCCACTCCCCTGTTGATAACCCTCCATGTGAAATCTATTTCTGTGGTTCTGTTCCTGTTCTATTTGTTTGCTTAGTTTGCTTTTGTTTTTGTTTTAGGTGTGGTTGTTAAGTAGCTTGTAATGGTATTTAAATGATCATTGGCACTGTGGGCAATTTTTTTTCTTTTCTGTTTCTCATTTCAGTTTTTGAGTCTGCATCATGCTTATACTGGTAAATCTCAGTAGTACATAAAATTAAACAGAACCGCTGTTAAGAATTGGGCATGTTTCTTTGTTATTTCTCCATCCTTTCCCCCTTCATATTTGAGATCATATTGTGCATCTGGTGTTTCTTACGCAGATGAAAGGGGAAATCTAGGCTATCATAAATATATTTCCATAGGGTTCAAAGCATTCTTTGTATGTATGTACTACAATTTGCTTAGCCATTTCCTTAATGTTATACCTCACATGGTATTTCTTTGCTATACCACGTAGTGATTATTATTTTGCATAAGACTTTCTTAACATCTCAGTTTTTAGGGGACTAGAATTCTTGAAAATAAAATTCCAGAATCAAAGTCTGAAGATTTTAAAAGCTATCAATTCATATTGCCATTTTACTTCTTAAGAAAGTTGAAACTGATTTTCATATTCCCATCCAACGGAATATCAGAATATCAGAATATCTTACTGTACTATTGAAAGCTTTGGATATTTTCCTCTTGTACAATTTTTAACTTTTATTTCTCTGTGTCCTCATGATATTAAGTATTTCTCATGTATTTGTTGCGATTGTTTCTTCCTTTGGTTTTAGTATTTATTCCTGATATTCACTTTGTTTTTTCATTAGTTGAAGGATTAATTTTTCATTTATGAATATGTAAAATATTATATAGTACAAATACTAACATTTCGTCATATTGGATGGAAATATTTTTCCAGTTTGTATATTAGATTGAAATCAGAATCCTCATAAAATTGTTCTACAAATTCTTTCTGTTGGCAATGTTAACCTTGAGATGAATAGATGTAATAAATATGTATATGCGCATATATGTTTCATTTTAACTTTCTTTGGTGAAATGAAGGTTGCAAGGTGCAAAATTTGACATTATTGCCTAGAATTTAAATTTGTAAAAGGTAAAATATATATATATGGTTTCTGTTCTTAAAGCAGTCTTTTTTCAAAATTTGTGTACTTTCTAAACTATTCTTCGTAGCTTAAACTCATAAAAAGTATGAATCCTTTAACATACTTTCAAAACATATTTCATATGTTGTATTTAGTAATTTAAATATTTAACAGTGTATATTCTGTAAGCTCAGAGTAATATATAAACTTTTGTTAAACTTTTTTGGTTTAACTTATGTAAACAATATTTCCTTTTTTAAGATGTGTGATTAATGTTACAGGCAAATGAGTATCTAGTTTGAATGTTGGCTTAGGGATTTTTAAATAAATAATGGTATTTGAATCACAGAATCACTCCTGAGTTTTTAATTATGTTGTTAGGATTTTTGGATGTATATTTTCTTTCCTCCACTGATATGCTCTGATAAGAACTTTCCAAATTTTATTATTACATGTACAACTGTAAAAAAATATTGTAGACTGTTTTCTAGAAAATTTCTTAAATATATATCAATATAAACCAGGTATGAACTCAGTTTCTTATATCTGTTACATAGCTATAACTACTGCTCTACATTAACAAAATAAACGGCAATCAAAAAATTACAAATTGGGAGAACATAAGAATTTCTGGAATGTATTCGCGTATTGGGGATCGGTGACCCAGTTCGAGAAGCTGTTCACTTAGCTTTTATTTGTTTCAGTACACTAAGGGAAATTTTGAAAATAATTACTCTGATCACTTACAAAGAGAAAAATCACATGTGTTTTTAAAGAAATCTGAGGTGCATACTACTTCTAGAATGTTTTAGGGATTATGAATTGATTGAGCACCAATGTTGCTTTGGTATCTACAGAATTTAAGTTATTCAAGTGTTTTGAATTTGTGTTTTTCTTGAAATTATAGGCCCTCTGTACTTTTTTTAATCCATTTTAGTATAAATCTTTCCTTTGAAAAACATCCAGATTTTAATTTGCTTGAGGAATGGAAGTAAAGTAAATGTCAAGGATGGAAGTTAGGGATCCTTAGGATGCTCTGTAGACTGTTACCCTGATGGAGGAGTCAGCACACCTTTTCTTTAACGGGACAAGGGCCTTTTATATTTACAAGCCACATTCAACTTTACTTTTGTAGCAAGACACTAGCCACGGACAATACATAATTGAACGGACATGCCTGTGTTCCATTATACCTTTTGTTTTTTTTTTATTACAGAAACAGATGATAGGCTTAGTTTGCTGTCTCCTGTGCTACTGCCTATTTTGGATGACATGGCCTTGTGTGTACAAGGGCTTACTTACTAGGTATCACTTCTCAATAGCTAAATTTGTGGTTCCTGCTTGTCGTACCTTCTTCAGGCCTCTCAATCCAGAAGGCAGTCACTGCTTTGAAGTCTGACAGAGATGCAGTTGCACAGCCAATATCACTGAAAATGAATTTAGGTATCCTGACCTTCTAAAAGGAAGGTTTGGGGTTACATAGCTCCCAACTTCACCCCCAGTTTTTACACACATAAGCCCCACCTGCTCAAATCAGGAATAGGGGAAGGATAAAACCTCTTTGCTCTTTTCTGGAACATGCACAAAGAATTACTAGCAGGCCTCTTTCCAGCCATATATGCTCTTGTGATGAGGGTTTGTGTTCACATGGTCTGGTACTTCCCAGCATTGTTAAGGTAGGAGAGGGAGAAGGTAGAGAGAGAATAGTTTCAAGACTGGAGAGAGCTGGACCAGTAGGATGTGTGAACCAGAGGTTCTAGCTATCCGTGAGAACAGCAAACCTGTAAGTTTGTGAAGTGATCGTGTGTTTTCCTCGCCTGGGAGCTTCCTCTGTCCCATGGTTGAAGCCAGACTGTTTTCTTAAAAAGTAATAACTCAGAAGCAGTGTCATGAGTATTTGAAGTCACCATTCAATGAAACATGTAGGAAAAAACAATCTCAGAAAGAAGATTAATAATACAAATATCATGGTAGAATGTAATAAAATCTGAATTTCTTCAGAGTTGAATGTGTTAAAGTTAACTGCCAGAGATGTTAAACCAGAGATGACAGAGATGATATGGGGAATAGGGAATAGGAATGTCATGAAATAAAATGCTAAGTTTGAATATTCTGTGTATTAAAGACTTTTCAGTAGAAAACAGTGTAACTCTGAGCCTCGTGTGAGTTTTCTCAAAAGTGGGAACATTGGTAATTCCCATTGCCTGGAATATATAGGAAGCAAACCTAAAAAGATAAACTTACTATATAACTGGTGTGTGATTAATACAACATATCTGTAGTTTGTATGTTCCAGAATTAAGTAGATGCTGTTGTTAAAGCTTTGGGGTGGGGAGGGGCCAAGAGACTTTGGTGGCATTATTTTTACTGGGTAGATTTATAGACATTCATTAATTTTAAACGTTATGTGTTAATAGGTAAATATTTTATGCTCATCTCATGATGAAGCCTCATCCCACACTACCTTTAGTATTTAGTATTGCTTTTAACAATACTTTAGTTCTACCAACATACGTGTTTTCTCACCTTCAGGCCTTTATTTAAGCTATGTCTTCAATGAAAAATGCATTTCACTTATCTGTGCTTGTTTCATTCTTATCAATTAACATTTGGTTTAGACCTTCTGTCAGACTTCTTTTGTCCTTCAGTGCATTTATGGTGCCATCTAATTTTGTGCTCTTTCTCACATTAGAATTATCTGGGAACACCCAGAGAACAAAGATGGTGTTCCTAGGTTCTAGTACAGATCATGGCATATAGAGGTGCTCAATAAGTATCTGTGTAACTGCATATAGATTTAAGAACAGCTGTACCTATTCTGGTTAATGGTAAGAAACAGTAGTTAATGTCAATAGAAGTTTTGATTCCATTCACAAGAACTGTGCAAAAACAAAATGTAAAAGGAATATGAAGAACATTCATTCATTCATTCAGTACATTTATTAAGCACTCACTGTGAACCAGACACTATGCTAGACATTGAAATGTTCATGAGCTTTAATTGTATCTCATCAAAGAAGTATTTTGGATTTCAGTTAAGAACCACTCAGTAATTGTTAGGTATTTTTGTTATATTTGATATTTACACATTATCATTAGACATAGAGCAGGATAAAAACAAAACAAAAACAAAAAAAAAAACCTTCAAGAATTCAGTTACATCTTATTTCACTTGCCAAGACATAAGTAAATATTTATAAGTGCTGAACCCTCCAAGACTTAAGATATGAGTCTGTATTCTATAGATTCATTCCAGATGACTTGTTACTTATGTAAATATAGTTTGTGAAAGGTATACGATGAATATTCATTCATTCAGTACATTTTATTAAGCACTCACAGTGAACCAGACACTATGCTAGACATTGAAATGTTCATGAGCTTTAATTGTATCTCATCAAGAAGTATTTTGAACTTCAGTTAAGAGCCACTCAGTAATTGTTAGGTATTTTTGTTATATTTGATCATCTTCATATATTATCATTAGACATAGATCAAGATTTTTAAAAAAAACTTCAAGAATTCAGTAACGTCTTATTTCACTTGCCAAGACATAAATATTTCTTAAGTGCTGAAACCCCCAACACTTGAGATGAGTCTCTATTCTATAGATTCATTCCAGATGACTTCTTACTTGTGTAAATATAGTTTAAAATGTCACTCTCTCTACGTGAGTACAAAATACAAACATTAAAATTAGATTCTATTTTTATTCAGCTGCTAACTGGAATTAAAAAGAAAGAGGATGCAGTTCAGGTTAAAAAATAATTTCATTCAATTCCTTTCTTTTACACTATCTCCTTCCAACTCCCCCCTTACCTCCAGAACTAGCCTTTAAAATCTCATGGTAACTGAATGATCATTCTTACTCCTCTTTCTCACCAGTGCTATAGAAAAGCTTCTTGCCTTGTATTGGCAAAGGTTTAGCAAAACCTTTTCTCCTTCAACAAGGGAGTTTGACCTTCTATTAACTCTCTAGTCTGTTTTCTTGGTGATCTGATAAGGGTAGTGTATCAGCTGTGTCACTGGGTAACATTGCTTGTGGTAAAAATGACCCCTAAAAAACTTAATGTGTACTGATACAGCACTATAAATACCTGGCAGGAAGCCATATCTTTGGGTTTCTCTGAATGCAGTGACTTATAAATGAATATTTCCTTTTAAGGCAGGGGTGTCAAACTCATTTTCACCAGGGGCCACATTAGCCTCGTGGTTGCCTTCAAAGGGCCAAATGTAATTTTAGGACTGTATAAATGTAACTACTCCTTAACAGTTAAGCGAGAGCTCGGCACTGCCGGGTAGAAATAAGGTGCCAGGCTGGATAAAACAAGGTGGAGGGCCAGATTCAGCCTGAGGACCTTGTGTTTGCCACCTGTGCTTTAAGGAATCCTGGAAGCTGCTCCTATAGAGTTGTCACAAGGAATGTTGACTTCAGGAGGAGCATGAGGCCTCCAAGTCATTGTAACTCCCTCACCTGCTTGATGTCAGTCTCATCTTGTATGGAAGCTATGATCTAGGAGGCCAGGAAAGAAAACTCCCAGATGGCTGTATGAACTACCACATGGGCTTCTGGAAGGGCTTCTGCAAGGTCTTCTGCAGAAGAGGAATTAGTAACACTGCTCTACTGGCAAGCATTTGTAGTTGTTCTGTATCATTTTGAGTAGACAGGTGCCTGTGGTAGCCTATGGTTGTCCGGTAAATCTGCATATTCAATTCAACCCAAAAAGATGCCTTAATGGTTAATAGAGAATATGGCTACATATTTCTAGAATTGTACAAATTGTACTAAAGAGAGAATGTCTTGAAACAATAGAAGCAAAAATCTTGGACTAGTTATTTCATAGTGATGCTGTCTTTGTTGTTGCTTTTTAACAGTTCACTCTTTTTTATTGCTGAGTAACATTACATTGTACATATATACCATATCTTCTTTATCCTTTCATCTATTGATGAACAGCTAGATTGCTTCCATATATTGACTATTATAAATATGTAATAGTGCAGTGAACGTAGAAGTGCATATATCTTTTTGAATTAGTGTTTTCATTTTCTTTGGATCAATACCACAGAAGTGGAATTGCTGGATCATATGGCAGTTTTATTTTCATTCTTTGCAGAATCTCACTATTGTTTTCCATAGTGGCTACACCAGTTTACAATCACACCAACAGTACTCCAGGGTTCCCTTTTCTTCACATGCTCCCCAGCACTTGTTCGTTGTTGACTGCGTGATAATAGCCGTTCTGACAGGTGTGAGGTGACATCTCAGTGTGATTTTGACTTGCATTTTCCTGATAATTATTCATGTTGAGAAACTTTAACGTATGTGTTTTGACCATCTGTATGACTTCTTTGGAGAAATGTCTCTTCATGACCTCTGCCCTTTTCTTTTATTGAATATATTTGGGTGACATTGGTTAATAAAATTATATAGGTTTCAGGTATACAATTCTACAATCCATCATCTGTGTATTGTATTGTATGTTCACCACCCCAAGGCAAGTCTCCTTTCAACACCATTTATTCCTACCTTTACCCTCTTCCACCTCCCTCTTTACCGCCCCCCCCTCCCTTTCCTCTGGCAATCACCATACTGCTGTCCGTATCCATGAGGCATTCTTTTTGTTCTTTCTTTCATCCCTTCACCCTTCTCAACCAGCCCCCAACCCTCTCCCTTCTGACAGTTGTCAGTCTGTTCTTCATATCTGTGAGTCTGTCTCTGCTTTGTTTATTTTGTTCATTACATTCCACATGTAAGTAAAATCATATGGTACCTGTCTTTCTCAGATTGGCTTACTTCACTTAGCATAATATTCTCTAGATACATTCTTGCTGTCACAAAAGGTAAAATTTCCTTTTTTTTTTTTTTTTAAATGGGCTGAGTAGTATTGCACTGTGTAAATGTGCCATAGTTGTTTTGTCTACTCATCTACTACTGATGGACATGTGGGCTGCTTCCAAATCTTGGCTACTGTAAGTAATACTACAGTGAACATAGTGGTGCATATATTCCTTTGAATTAGTGTTTCAGGTTTTTTTGGGGTATATTCCCAGAATTAGAATTGCTGGGTCATAAGAAAATTCCATTTTTAATTTTTTGAGGAAACTACTTACTGCTTTCCACAGTGACTGCACCAGTCTGCATTCCCACCAACAGTGCACTAGTGTTCCCTTTCCTCCACAACCTCACAAATACCTCTTTTTTGATTTACGGATGATAGACATTTTGACAGGTGTGAGATGATATCTTTGTGGTTTTATTTTGCATTCCTCTGATCATTAGTGACATTGTGCATCTTTTCATATGTCTATTGGCCATCTAAATGTCCTCTTTGGAGCAGTGTCTATTTAGGTCCTTTGCCTGTGTTTTGAATTGGTTTGTTGTTTTGGTGTTGAGTTGTGTAAGTTCTTTATAAATTTGAGATATTAATCCCTTGTCAGATGTATCCTTGGTAAAGTGTGTTCTCCAAATAATTAGATTGTCTTTTCATTTTATTGATGGTTTCCTTTGCTGTGCAAAAACTTCTTAGTTTGAAGTAGTCCTGTTTGTTTATTTTTTCTTTTGTTTCCCTTGCCCAAGGGGCTCTGTCACAAAAAAATAGTGCAACGAGAAATGTCTTAGAATTTTACTCCCTATATTTTCTTCTAGGATTTTTATGTCCTCGAGTCTGACATTTAAATCTTTAATCCATTTGAGTTTATTCTTGTTTATGGTGTAAGAAGGTAGTCCACTTTAATTTTTTTGCATGTATCTGTTCAACATTTCCAAAATCATTCATTGACTAGACTGTCCTTACCTCAATGTATGTTTTTGCCTCCTTTGGTCAAGTATTAATTGACAGTAAGTCATGGGTTTATTTCTGGCCTCTTTATTCTGTTCCATTGATCTACATGTCTTCATTTATGCCAGTACCATACTGTTTTCATTACTATGGTTTTGTAGTATACTCTGATATTAGGCATCATGATTCCTCCAACTTTGTTCTTTTTTTATCTTCTTTCTCAAGATTACTGTTGCTATTCAGGATTTTTGGGGGTTCCACATAAATTTTTGGAATATTCTAGATATTTGAAATATGCCATTGGAATTTCAATAGGAATTGTATTGATTCCGTAGATTGCTTTGGGTAGTATGGACATTTTAAGATGTTAATTTTTCCTATATATGAACACAGTATATGCTTCCACTTACTTGTATCTTCTTCAGTTTCCTTCTTTAGTTTCTTACACATTTTTGAGTACAGGTTTTTACATTCTTGGTTAAATTTATTCCTAGGTATTTTATTCTTTTTTAAAATGATTTTTTAAGACTTTTTAAAATTTATTTTTAGAGGGAGGGGGAAAGGGAGGAGGAAAGAGGAGGAGAGAAACATCAGTGTGTGGTTGCCTCTTGCCTGCAACCCTGGGGACCTGGCCTGCAACCCTGGCATGTGCCCTGACTGGGAATCTAACCGGCAGCCCTTTGGTTCACAGGCTGCAACTCAATCCACTGAGCCACACCAGCCAAGGCTGTTCCTAGGTATTTTATTGTTTTTGCTGCAATTGTAAATGGGGCTATTTTGTTAGTTTCCCATTCTGGTAGTTAATTATTGATATAAATGCAACTGATTTCTGTATATTAATTTTTTATCCTCCTACCTTACTGAATTTATGAGTTCTAGTAGTTTTTTGAAGGAATCTTTCAGGTTCTCTATATATAGTATCATGTCACCTGCAAATAATGACAATTGTACTTCTTGCTTTACAATTTGAATGCTTTTATTTCTTCTTCTCTGATTATTGTGGCTAGACTTCAGTACTGTGTTGAATAAAAGAGGCAAAAGTGGACATTCCTGTCTTTTTCCCAATCTTAAGGTAAACACTTGTAGTTTTGCCCATTGAGTATGATGTTGGCTGTGGTTTTGTCTATATATGGCCTTTATTACATTAGGTATATTCCCACTATGCGCATTTTGCTGAGAGTTTTTATCATAAATGGTGCTGAATTTTATCAAATGCTTTTTCTGAATCCATTGATAGGACTGTGTTTTTATCCTTCATTTTGTTTACGTGGTGTGTCACATTTATGGATTTGTGGCATTATACCAATGTTGCCTCCCCAGAATGAATCCCACTTGATCTTGGTGTATAACCTTTTTAATGTTTTGTTGGATCTGGTTTGCCAATATTTTATTGAGGGTTTTAGCATCTTGTATCAGGAATACTGACATTTACTTTTCTTTCTCTGTTGAGTCTTTATCTGGTTTGGAATTAGAATAATGGTGGCCTCGTAAAATGAGCTTAGGAGTCTTCCCCTTTTCTTGATTTATTTGGAGTGGTTTGATAAGGATTGGTGTTAGTTCTTTTTGAATATTTGGTAAAATCCACCTGTGAAGCCATTTGGTCCAGCGCTTTATTTGTTGGGAGGTTTTCGATTACTGCTTTAATTTTACTAATTGTGATCTTTCTATTCAGATTCTCTGATTCTTACTAAATCAGTTTTGGAAGATTGTATGTTTCTAGGAATTTGTCCGTTTCATCCAAATTATACAATTTGTTGGCATATAGTTGTTTGCAACATTTCCTTACAATCTTTTATATTTCTATTTTGTCCATTATTCTCCTTTTCCATTTCTGCTTTTATTTATTTGGGTCCTCTTCCTTTTTCTCTCTTTTTTTAATTTTTATCCTTATCCGAGGACACTTTTTTTTTTTTCATTGCATTTAGAGAAAGAGGAAGGGAAAGAGGTAGGGAGAGAGAGAAACACTGATGCGAGAGAGATACATTCACTGGCTGCCTCCTGTACACACCCCAACCAGGGATCGGCACTCATCCCAGGGATCTTCTGGAACTGGGGTTATATGCACCGGGACCAGGTATTGAACCCACAACCTAGGTAAGTGCCCTGAGCCAGAATCCAACTCTCAACCTTTCAGTCTTGGGATGATGCTCAATCAGTTGAGCCATACCAGCCAGGGTCGTCATCTCTTTTTTTTTTTTTTTTTTTTTTTTTTTTTTAATGAGTCTGGTTAAAGGTTTGTCAATCTTTATCTTTTCAAAGAATCAGCTCTTGGTTTCATTGATCTTTTGTATTGTTTTTTTAGACTCTGTCATTTGTTTTTTCATTGATCGTTACTGTCTTTCTTCTACCACTTTAGGCTTTTTTGTTCTTTTTCAAGATACTTTAAGGGTAAAGATAGATTGTTTATTTGAGATTATTCTTATTTCTTGAGGTGGGCCTGTACTGCTATGAATTTCCTTCTTAGGACTGCTGTGTTCCATAGATCTGGGTTTGTTGTGTTCTCATTTTCACTTGCTTCAAGGTCTTTTGATTTCTTTCTTTATCTCGTTGTTAACCAATATATTGTTTAGCAATGTGTTATTTAGTCTCCATGTCTTTGTGTGTTACTCAGTTTGTGTGTGTATGATTGATTTCTAGTTTTATACTATTTTGGTCAGAGAAGATGCTTGATCATTTCAGTCTTCTTAAATTATTGAGACTTGTTTTGTGTCCTAACGTGGTTTATCCTAGAAAATGTTCCATGTGCACTTGAAAAGAATGTATATTCTGTTGCTGGGGTGAAATGCTCTGAAGATATCAATTAGATCCATCTGATATAGTGTGTCATTTAAGGCTACTGTTTTTTTGTTGTTGAATTTTTTTCTGAAAGATATATCCATTGATGTCAATGGGGTACTGAAATCCCCTTCTATGGTTGTATTATTGTCTCTCTCTCCCTTTATGTCCGTCAAGATTTGCTTTACATATATAGGTACCCCTGTACTTCTGTAGGTACATAGATATTTACAAGGGTTATACTCTCTTGTTGGGTTGATCCTTTATCGTTATGTACTGTCCTTCTTTTTCTCTTACTATAGCCTTTGTTTTAAAGTCTGTTTTGTCAGATATGTTTGTTATCATAGCTTTTATTTCATTTTTCATTTGACTCAAATATCTCTTTCCATCCATTTATTTTTTAGTCTGTGCCCCATCCTCCCAACTTCACCAAGGCTCTTTCAGAGACTAAGCCTAATAGGCAGTCAGCAGGTGGAGGCAGGCAAAGGCCAATCTAGGGTGTCTTGGTACTTTTTGCTGACCTGCCACTGGGCGTCATGCTGGTAAAAGCCTGTCTTGTTACACAGCTTGATCCTTGCACTCACCGAACCCCATTGGAGGCAGCCTCATGCCATGGCTCATGTGTAGCTCCAAATAGGTTGCCAAGGGCCAGGTGCAGACAGCATCTGTCTTTGGCCTGCACTAGAGTCCCTCCCAAGAGGCTCAGGACCAACACAAACAGTGGCCAGCTTCAGACAACATCAGAGCAGGATCCTATAAGCTTCACAAACAGCATATCCAAAGGGAGAGCTCAGCAGGCACCACACCCTTCTGAGGCAAATTCTGCTTTGTATGGCCACTTCCTGCACAGCAGCTTGCATGCAGTAGTCATTGCAGAGCCTCACAGGCAGCCAGCCTGAGGATTGATCCCACGCACAGATGGGCCAGTATCGATCCAGACTCAATTATAGCACTGCCCAGTTTGGCTCTCTTGGTTGGAGCATTGTCTTGTAACCAAAAGTTTGTGGGTTCAATTCACAGTCAGGGCACATGCCTGGGTTGAGGGTTCGATCCCCAGGCTGGGTGCATAGGATCACCTGTCTGTGTATATACGGGAGCCAGCTGATTGATGTTTCTTACTTCAGTACTTCTCTCTCTTTCTTCTACTTGCCCTTTATCTCTGTCTAAAAGTAATGAAAAAAATGTCCTCAGGTGAGGTTAAAAAAGGAAAGACAATTATAACAGGAGGACCCACATAACCTGAACAAGGGACATTTCTAGAGCACCCACATCAGGCAATCAAGGAGACTGTGCCACTGGGTCCTACAGCACCCCTACCACATAAGACCAACACACAAAGACGGGGTCAAAGCAAATCTCTCCAATTACAGGGTTGGCCAAAAAGTTGGTGTGGTTTTTTCCATAAAATAAAAGACACATTTTTCACCAGTAACTTTATTGATTTGGATATTTTGAGTGTGTTGGATATGTCCTGCATGGTATAATGTTGATTGCTCTCAATGTCTCCATTCGATCACTATCAACTTCAACTGGTCTACCCGACCATGGAGCATCATCCAGTGAGAAATCTCCAGCATGAGACTTTGTAAACCACTTTTGACACATTTGATCAGTCACAGCACCTTTTCCATACAGTGCTCAAATCTTTTATTGTGTTTCTGTTGCATTTTTACCTTTCTTGAAATAAAAAAAACATAATATGCCAAAAATGTCACCTTTTTTTTTGTCTTCAATATTAAAATGGCTACACAAAAATTCACCAATTTTGATGTTTTTTTTTTTTTAAGGCATACCAATGTGACATCTGTTACAATACAATCTAACAAAATTGTTTTGAATGATGTTAAAGACAACTAAGCACTACTAGAGCCATCTTATGGAAAAAAACCGAACATTTTTGGCCAACCCAGTGTATAGAAAGAGACACAAGGAGGCAGCCAAAAAGGGGAGACAAAAAGGCAGGCACCAAATGAAAGAACAGGAGAACTCTCCTGAAAAAGCTAAATGAAATGGAGGCATGCAGTTTATCATATTAAAGTTCAAAATAATGGTCACAAGGATGCTGGAGTAACTTAGAACTACAACAGCAGAAAAGGGATGTAGAAACCATGGAAAAGCACCAATTGGAAATGAGGAATATATCTGACATCAAGAATACACTGGCAGGAATAAAAAGGTAGTTTGGTTGAGGAAGAGGATCAAACCAGCAATTTGCAAGATAAGGTAGAAAAAACACCCAAACAGAGTGGCAAAAAGAGAAAAAGAATTAAAATGAATGAGGGTAGTTTATGGGACCTTCAGGAGAACATGTAGTATAACAATACCCATATCATAGGATGCCAGAAGGAGAAGAGTGAGCAAGGAATCAAGAACTTATTTGAAGAAATAATGCTGAGAACTTTCCTAACCTGGTGAACTAAAAAGACATAAAAATCCAAGGAGTGCAGAGAGTCCCAAACAAGATGGACCCAAAGAGTCATAGTAATTAAAATATCAGTGTTTAAAGATAGGAAGAGAATCTTAAAAGCTGCGAGAGAAAAAATATTTTACCTACAAGAGAGGTCCCATAGGACTGTCAGCTCATTCTCACAAAAACATTTCAGGCCAAAAGACATTGGCATGATTTATTCAAAATGACATAACACAAAGAGCTACAACCAAGTCTACTTCATCCAGCAAGGCTGGGAATTAACCAGTGACCTTTAACTTTGCAGGAATACACCCAAGTAACTGATCCACACCTGTCAAGGAGGTTGAAGAATACTTCTAAGTAACTTCCATTGGAAAATGTATGATGGGGCTTTACATTTCCATATATGGTCATTCGTCAAATGTTCCCACTATTAGTGCATTGATAGGTTCTTTTTTTCTTGTTGTTTTTATGCTTTACAGACCATCTCAAGAAGTAAAGAGATGATGGGTGATAATTGCAACTAATTAGTGCTTTGGGTGTATGTACCTTATTTTACTTTTCAGTATATCATTGCTCTGTGTACCGTGTTGATAATTTGTTCATCCAATTTTACTAACGGAGTCATTTAAATTTTTTATTTAAAATTTGATCTTTGTACCCTGATTGGTTTGCCGCCACAGGTTGGACATCGTCCCACGAACTGAAAGGTCACTGGTTCAATTTCCCCATCAGGGCACATGCCTGGGTTGTCAGCCAAGTCCCCCGTTGGGGGTGTGTAAGAAGCAACATATTGATGTTTCTCTTTCACATTAGTGCTTCTCTCCCTTTCTTTCTCCCTCCCTTCACCTCCCTCTAAAAAACAAATAAAATCTTTTTAAAAATAAAATAAAATTTGATCTTTGTGTGGTCCTTTATAAGGAAGCTTTTTGGTCCCTGGTCATAATTTTAAGTAATGTGTTATAACCAGTAGTTAAAGAAAAATATTACAGACATTTTTGAGAATTGAATAACACTTTAGACTTGAACTTAATTTTTCAACTAATGAAGGATTTTTCTCATTTAATTTTTTAATGTTACAGAAATAATGTATAGTCTCTTTAGAAAAATTGTAATGTATGAGTCAATGAGAGAAAGAATTCGACATGTATAATTTACTTGTTCAGATATACCCACTGTTATCAAATGTTTGTTATTCCAGAACTTTTGTTACCTTGTGTATATAGACCAAGAGAAGGTGGAGAAAGGGAAGAAGTGAAACAGATGTATTTATTTCTATTTTATTTTTTTAATGGTATCAAAATGTGCATAGTTATACAACCTTTTTTCATTTATTACATCATGAATATATTTTTATGTCAATGCATACATATTAGCATAATTTTGAAATACAGAATGGAAGTTCTACTAAATTGAAGAACCACATCTGATCAATCCATTATTTTTATTCATGGTTTTTCTTTAGTGATAGGGGTCTCAATAGCTGACAAACAGTTATTATCCAACCAGTGTTTTTTTCTGGAATTAACATGTATATATATTTTTTTAATGTAGGAATTTTTTATTGTATTTTTCCATTACCATTTAGCCTCCCTATATCCCCCTCCCCCTATATCATCACACTGTTGTCCATGTCCATGAGTCCTTTTTACTTTTTACTCAATCTCTCTACCCCTTAACCTTCCCCCTACTCCTTAGCTGTCATCCTGTTCTTTACCCAAGACTAACGGTGAAAATTAACATTTATTTAAATGTCACCTTATAGTATGTTACCGTGTTTAGCAGCTATGTGACAATGCTGGATAATAAGGAACTTGTAGGAAACTACAGCAGGCAGTTCCTGTGTATACATAGTATTGCTAAACCATTTGTAATTTATCTTTTCAATGTCTTAATTAAATAATAAAAATACTGAGTAAGATCAGAGGACAAAAGCATGTGACATTTCTCTAAAGGCTTCTTTGTACACAAACTTAGCACTCTACCTTATGGTTAAGATTGTTCAGCAGTTGTGCTTCTTTTGTGATGATAAGTGTAATACTCATTTCAGTAATTTGATATTGGTAGGATATTTGCTACTGGCACAACAGAGATATATTCCCAACTGCTTTATCCAAAAATATTATCACAATTGTTAAAACTTAAATCTTTAAATAAGAGTACCCCTAGAAAAACAAAGCACCAAAAAACCTCAGTCAAAATAAACATGGTTTTTGTCATGGTGGGACCAGGGTTCTTTGATGGAGAAATTGGTAGAATACAGGGTATGAAAGTTTGAGGGCTCTGTCTGCTATATATCCAGTTTACATTTCACTTCTTGTCCACAAGCATATTTTGGAAATTTTTTGTTCGTTGTGTTGTTAGAAGTTCATGCCATTCTCTGATACTACCTAGGATGTTCTAGATTGGTGGAATTATAGAAAAGTCTGGTAACTTCACTAGTGTAAAAATTGGAAATACAGAAATAACATTAAGCAAGATCTTAATACTATTTTGTTTTAAAATACTTCTTTTAAAATATAAGTATAAAACTTAATTGTAGCCCTGGCTGAGTGGCTCAGTTGGTTGGAGCATTGTCCCAGACACCAAAAAGATTGTGCGTTTGATCCCCCATCAGGGCGCATACCTGTGTTGCATGTTTGATCCCCTGGTTGGGGTACCCCTGGTGTGGGAGGCAATCGATTGATGTTTTTCACATCAATGTTTCTTTCCTCCCCTCCCCCTTTTCTCTCTCCCCTGTCCTCCTCTCTCCCTCTCTCTCCCCTTCCTCCCTTTCCCTCTCTCTAAAATCAATAAATCAGTAAATGCATCAGGTGAGGATTTAAAAAAACCTTTAATATTATCATACCTCGATGATAATTTCAGGAAAGTATTAATTTAACAAAAGACATTAAAACACTAAGAACCACTTCATTTAAAGTTAAAATCACTAACATTAGATTATGATACTCTCTCCATCTTTCTGACATATGTGAACACATATGAGTGGGGCAAAACTAGGTTTATAGTTCATGTGGAAAATAATGTAATTAATAAATAATAATACAAGAATAAAACATTTCCTGTACTCACAACTGTAAACCTATTTTTGCTCAACCCTATATACATATATATTTATACATTATGCATTTTCTCTGTATGTATATAGATATGAGCTTAGTATATAGGCATATGAGTAGTTATCAGAGCCACAATTATTGAGGCAGACATTGTGCTAAGTTACTTTATATTCTCACTTGATACTCCTAATAATCCAAAGAAATAAGTACTACTCTTATCTTCTTTTATTTAAATGAGGAGACTGACATTGAGAGAGGAGAAGCAACATGTTCAAGGTTGCACAGTCATTAAATAATAGACCTTGTTACTCAAACTGGTGTCTGTCACTATCTTGTAGCTAAAATATGTGCCTGATATTTCTAAGAGCTGGAGGATCTGTTCATTAAAGGTGATCTGAAATAATTTTCTCTCTGATAAAATTCTGCATTACCCATCTCTCTCCTTGAGGCCTCTAATGCTTCCCCTTGTCTTTAAAATGCATCCTGTTTTTAAAGTTCATTGGGATGGACATTTTTACACAATCTTATATGATCAGGTGTTCTTATTTTCTGGAGTTCATCATAGCTAAATGTACATATCTGTACTCCTTGTTTTATTCATTATACACCAATGTTCATTCACCTACAGAATTCAGTATGCTAACTCAAAGATAGATTCGGCCCTGCTCAGACTAATATGATAATAGTATTTATTGTAATAGATTTCTGTCTTCAGACCAGCTATAATTCAAGGAACAAAGAGCTTTAGGTAATGGAACTACATGAACTTAGTTACCTGAAATCTGCATAGTGAAAATGAGTTATCCTTTTAAAAGATAAGTTTACTAAATTACACAATCTCACAGTGTCGTCCCTCAGGATAATACAGTTTTAGATGCAAAATAGATTCCTATTTTATCAAGAATCAAACATTTTTAAATGGGCTAAAATGAAGACTTTAGTGTTTGTAGGTAAAACATCTGTTTTAGAAATGATCAACGTGGTTTGCTTTGTATCCAAAAATACTTCTCAAAGTCTAAATATTATACAGCATAAAGAAATATACTACCTCTTTTTATTGTTATTTATTTAGGATGAACATTACTTTTTCCTGGGGTCTTAACCTATATACCAGCCAAGGGACTGATTGAGTGATTAAGTTAAATTATTTTAGATTTAACAGATCACATATCACTTTGGCTCTTTAGGGGGCATGCGATTTAGTTGTATTAAAACTGAATAAAATGGTACTCAGTTGCCCCTGAAATAGATCATTACTTTTCATGATAGGCTCTGGTATTATGAAAGCATCAGATTTATTTATTAACTTAAGACGTTTTATCCTTCCAAATTCTCATCTCCAACGAAAGTTGAATCAGTTTGATCTGAATGGAGGTAGTGAGTCCTTTCACTAGTAGTAAATGTTTATGTTTGTTTTCCATAAGCTTTGTAAACCACAGTGATTTGACTGAAAAAGTATAAATTTCTATTTTATTTTGTTAGTGTTCTGGACTACACATATGCAACTCTAGAGTTAACCTTTTTAACAAAAATGACATAAGAAATGAAATGAAGTGATAGATGGGTGAATACTCCATCCAGGTTTCTGAAAACCTAAGACATTAGGCCCTTCCCATGGAACGATCCAAGAATCCTCACAAAAATTTAGACGCTTAGTACTTGATTAATCGAAAGAGCCTGCACTCCTTAGAAATGTGAGATTCTCACGATGGCGATTATAATTACTATGTGACAATAAAATAGATCAAATCAAGACACCTACTATGATGATGAAGTCAGTTGAGAAGAGAAAAAGGTCACTTACCTTAATTTGAGATTTCCTGGGTTTTTTGTAGGGGGTGAGGAATAGGGTATAGGAAAGCTAGGTTGACCTTTTCTTCTGATCTACAAATAAAACTCTTCAAGTAAGTGGAAAGGCACACTGATGTTAAAATTCAATGTTGTAATTATTTTTCATGAATCATAAAATCCTGTGTAAATGATTTTCTTATTCCTCTTCTTTTCTTGCTCTTAAATTTAAAAACATTACCTCATGTAAACAAATGTCCATTAGTATAGGATAATTGAAAACCTACGGCAGATTCTTAAAATGGCATACTGTGTAGCCATTAAAAATAACAGATGCAGGCAATATGACAATAACCAAGACACTGAAGATATTGAGACAACCTAAATGTCCATTGACAGATGGATAGAAAAGAGAATGTGGCCTGTGTACATTTACATATAATGAAATATTCAGCCATTAAAAAGAGAGAAGTCTTGGCATTTGCAACAATATGCTAAGTCAGACAGAGAAAAACAAATGCTGTATGATCTCACTTATATGTGTACTATTAAAACCAGACTCATGGGTACAGAGTACAGATTGGTGGTTGCCAGAAGCAGCGAAGGGTGGGAGTGGGGCAGTACAATGGGTGAAGGTGGTCAAAAGGTAAAAAAAATTCAGGGATAAGATAAGTAACTTCTGGGGACTTAAATACAGCATGGTGACTGTAGTTAATACTGCACTGTATATTTGGGTATTGTTAAGAGAGTAAATCTTAGAAGTTCTCCTAAGAAAAAAATAACTATGCAAGATAATTAATGTTAACTAGACTTACTATAGTAACCATTTTATAACATGAATATATCAAATAATAATTTATAGAAACAATAATTTATTAACAGTTATTGAACATTTGCACTTAATGTTCTAAGTACTATTCTAAGCAGTTAGGAAGGAATTTGTCCCTCGCTGTATGCTCCTAACAACCCCATGAGATAGGTACTGTTGTATCACCATTTTAAAGGTGATTTACTTTAAAGAAAGAAATTTGCTCAAGATCAAATAGCTATTAAGAAGAAAAGCTAGTTATGGCCCTGACCTGTGTGGCTCAGTTTGGCTGGGCATTGTCCTGTAAAGCGAAAGGTCACCAGTTTGATTCCAGGATAGGGCACATGCCTAGATTGCAAGTTTGGTTCCTGGTCAGGGCGCATGTGAGAGACAACCAATCGGTGTTTCTCACATCAGTGTTTCTCTCCCTCTCTTGCTTCCTCCCTTCTCCGCTTTTTAAAATAAAATAAATTTAAATTATAAAAAGAAGACCAGCTAGATATGTACCACAAGTTTGATTCTAGAGCCAGTTCTACTAACTACTATATTGTATAGATCTATGTTGCTGATAGGGAAATGTGTAATATTTATTAAACAACAGGTAAAATAGCATGCAATATATAGTATGATTCTACCTGCATAAACTTGTTGACTCTGGTTATTTTTGCTGTTCAAGATATCAAGTAATTTTTTTCCTCCTATGAATATTTTACAGTGAATATTTATGATTTGTCTCATCAGAAAAAGTAAATAAAGCTTTTCTATTTTGGAAACAATAAATAAACCACTGCCCAGAATAATCTTGCCTCTTTTCTCAGTTTGTTTCTTCCTTCCACCATCAATCTTGGTGCTTTAACTTCCACAAAGCAGCAGTAGCATTGCTTAGTCTCCTTACCGTCATCAAGTCTCTCAGCGTTAGGACTTTTTATATTTGGAATTTATGTGTATCTTTTTATTTGCTTTTGGATGATTCCTCTTTCCTTTGTAAACCTCTATAGTATTTAGCTTGGTATTTGTTGGACTTCCAATAAGTATTGATGAAGAGGACAAAAGCAAAGTCAAATGTGAGCTTTCCAGTTAAGCAGTTTCATAGGTATACTATTTGCATTTAAAAAAGAGTCGTGGGTATAACCGGTAAATAATAAACCTCAGTGGAACAGAATTTTTTCATGCGGATATGGTAGTAATGACTTGGAAATTATGATAAATGGCTAGAGGAATGCTGACTTCCTACTTCCCCCAGACTCTGTTATAATTATACGAGGATGCTGGAAGAATCAGGACTTCCTTCTCTGGAGAGGGAGACCAGAGAATGGTGTCCTCTGGGTTTCTGTTAAGGCAAATAGGTCTCGAGAGGGAGCATTTTGTGAAGATGATGTGGCGTAGGGGATTGTCAATTGTTAATTAGTAATTATAGTAGCAGTAATGGAGGTGCAGTAGAAAAGTGTTGTGGGAAGGGATTATTGGAGAAATGCTCAGGGAAGAAGCCCAGAGTGGCAGGTGGCAACGAATGTAGTCTCTAACTGGCTGTAGCACAGGGGTTTATATGTCAAGGAGTGGCCAAACTCGTCAGAGGAATAGGGCGTACTGGCATAAACTGGATTTAGGGAGATTTCTTTCTTTGGTTTTCTGCTTTGTTTTATTTTTGGTTTTAGTGATGGTGATGGTGTATTTAATTTAATTTTGTTTTATTTTATTACACTTTGTAATTATAAGTAAAGGTAAAAACTGATTTACTCTATTGGACATCAGAAGAGCAGTCTAGAAACCTGTCCATTATACCTTTCTTTCTTTTTTTTTAATCTGACCTCTATCCCATTACTCTTCTATCCTGAAGCAGATGACTAGGATAAGAGAAATGTAAATAATTGTCCTGAAAGGGTGGTAACATTATCTATTAGAACTTTTTTCTCATCTACAATTATTTCTAGATATCTAAAAAACAAGAACTCAATTTAAAAATATTATGATCATACTTTAAAAAGCTAGAAATAGTCCTTAAGTATTACCATGCAGTTTTCAGATTTTTCCAATTGTATTATGTTTGGCTTTTTATTTTAAAGATTTTATTTATTTTTAGTGAGAGGGAGAGAATTATCAATGTGTGGTTGCCCCTTGTGTGCCCCCTGTTGGAGACCTGGCCCACAACCCAGGCATGTGCCCTGACTGGGAATTGAACCAGCGACCTTTTGCTCCGCAGTCCCACTCTCAATCCACTGAGCCACACTAGCCAGGGGCTTTGTATTTTTAAAGATTGTATTTATTTATTTTAGAGGGAGGGGAAGGTAGGGAAAGAAGGGGGTTGGACAGGAACATCAGTCGGTTGCCTCTCACACACACGCCAAGCCAGGAACCAGGCTCACAACCCTGGCATGTATCCTGACCAGAAACCAAACTGGCAACACTTTGCTTTGCAAGACTACATTCAACCAACTGAGCCACACTGGCCAGGGCATGCCTAGCTTTTTGTGGGATTTTTCTTTTATTTTACAGTTGTTTGTTTTAATCAGGATCTAAATCAATCCATACATTGCAATTGGTTCATGTATCTCTTAAGTGTTTCTGAATCTCAAGCTTTTCACTCCTAGGATTAATAATTGATTAGACTTACTTTTATATGTACAGTTTAACTCTAGAGATTTCAGAAAATAGCAATATATAAGAATTAAATATATAAGAAAGTACTTAACTAGTTTTGTTTTTTTTTTAGTCCCCCACATGAATGAATGAATGAATGATCTAAATAACTGGTTTGCAAGAACTCAGGAGCTGCTAGTAATCAGCCAACTTATTCAATTGTAAATAACATGTGTATAGTTGTTTTCTTAATTTGCCCTGCACTTGTGGTCTTAGAAAGTAAATATTATCCTGATTATTCTATCCTGGTTAGGAAAACAGGTCACAAAAATGAAATGATTGGTAATATACCATAGATCACCCTTAGGAACTAATTGAAAATTCAGAGCATGTTAATTTTTTTACCAGAGTAATAAAGATGTTCTGGTCTTTCTTTGTACTACAGCCAGGTGTGTATTTTCAAATAGATTACAAGTACCTTGAAGATGAAAATATGATTGGTATCGGTCAGGATAGGCGATATTATGAGGTAGTGAGAAACAACCACAAACCTCAGTGGTTTAAAACAACAAATGTTTATTCCTTGTTCTTCTTGCATGTCCATCTTGGTCAGAGGTACCTCTGCGTATAATAGTTGCTTAGGGAACTTCTGGAGCAGCCACCATTTCAATCACTGCTGATCTTGCTGTGGGGGGGGTGGGGAAGAGTCCTGGAATGTATTGCATCTGCAATTAAATGTTCTAGCACAGAAATCATACATCCAGTCACAAGGAGCTGCGAAGTTAGTCTTCTATGTGCCTTAGAGGGAGGAACAAGCGATTGGTGAGCAGTACAAATAGCAGTACAAATTACAATAAGAGTTTATGTAATAAGTCTGTTACTGGACTGCTAACAGATCTGTTCATTTATTTATTCACTCACTCATTTATTAATTAATACTTATTAAATGGCTGCCATGTACAAGTTATTTTACTAGAGAGTAAAAATATTAAAGTGTATAAAACATGTTCCATTCCTTCTCTAGGTTCTCAGAGTCTAGTAAAGACAAGAGGCAAGTAATTCTATATTAGGGCTCAAAAATATCACCCATAAGTCATATCTGGCTTGCAGCCTGTTTTTATAGGGAGCTTAAACTAAAAATGCTTTATATTTTTAAAGGGTTGCAAAGGCAAATGAACAAGGAATATGTATAACAGAAAGTGGCCTCTGCAGCCTAAAATATTACTGTCTGACCCTTTGTAGTGAAAATCTTTGCTGACCCCTGATCTGTAACATCTGTCTTTAAGTCTGAAGCTCCTCAAATGAGTCACCATCTTACAGTGTGTCCAGCCTGCAGTCCACATGCAGCCCAGGACGGCTGTGAACGCAGTCCAACACAAAACCGTAAATTACTTACAACCTTTTTTTTTTGCTCACCAGTTTCCATTAGTGTTTGTGTATTTAATGTGTGGCCCAAGACAACTCTTCTTCTAGTTTGGCCCAGAGACGCCAAGGTTCACCAAAAGGTTGGACACCCCTGGATTGTCAGATAAATGGCACACAATTACCATGTAAGCTCTGGATGTCACTTAATAATGTGCCTTTGTTTTACCTGATAATATATTTCTATGGAAATGTATGTATTTTTTTCCTGTGTTGTTGGAATGGTGATTTTATTGGCATCTTGAGTGCTTTTGTTACTGGGCATTGGAGATATGGGTCCCTGTTCAATTTGATGCGTATTTAGATAGCCACAAGATGATCAGACCCCTATAATGTGTATATGCAGATATTAAGTAATTATTTGTTTGGGAAAAGCAAGTAAAGTAACCACGAGGATGTCTACTTCCTCTGAGAAATAAGACCTAAACTTTGCGGACTTTAGAAATCAAAGTCAGGGAATGGAGTACACATAAAAAATTTTTTTTTAATTTTCTGTACTATGGACTGGGCTATGCTGTTAAGGGTTATAATTCTAGATATTTCTTAAACTGAGTAAGAAGAGGCTGTGGTTCAAAGTAGATGGGGTTCAAAGAATGTATGTCAAGTCCCTGGTATAAATGAGGCACTCGAGATGCAAGGACAAATGAGAATCACTCCTTGCACTCAAGTTCAAGATGAAGAGGGTATTCTGATTCAGGTTGAGAGGAGCAGGATTGTATAAAATAAATCTGGTTTATTCTAAAGCAACTTTGTATGAAAAGCATCCAAAATATGTAACTTTAAAGCATCAGAAGAGAAAAAGTGCCTTGAGCTTATGCTTCATACAGTCTTGTATTGACCATCAGAACTTAATTCAGTTATATATCCACTTTTATTTGCACGTTAGGTTATAGAACTCTGCCAGATTCCACACCAGTTTTAGGATCTAATTAAGGTATTCTGATATGTAGAATGTAGAATGTCAGTGCCAAAAATACCTGTTTAACAACAGTTGGTAGAATTTTAGTCTTGTTTCAAGGTCAGCTTCTATCCTGTTGAGCTGTTTGTAGGAACCATGTTTTTATAGATTTGGGGAATATCCATTTTCACATCAGGTGCTTCAGAGCTTAAACCCTTAAACATAACTATCAACTATTTTATACGTGACTGGAGTTTGCGTTCTTAACTTTGTGTAAGCATATTTTTCCAGGTGATTCCTAAGGTTCTTTCTAGTTTTATGACTGATTATGACTGGATGCAGAGGTGGCTCAGGTCTGTGATTCTAGTAACTGATCGGATTCTGAACGAGTATGCTGAGTAGTGTGTGTGTCCAGTGGGTGCTTGTTTACGTGTATACCCAGTTGGCTTCGAATTCCACCAGCCTTCTGTTTGTTTGAGGACTAGCAGATTGCTCTAAATACACTGAATGTGCCAGTGTTTACTATCAATTATGTGTGATTCATTCTCATGTCTATTGACTAGTGCTCTATCTAATTCTGAGGTATTAGTTAAAATTGCCTTTTTCTTATGTAGTTACTGCAAATGTACCATCATATAATAAGGTCACATGACGGACTGCCTTTTCTTTGACACCTAAAATAGTTCAGTGTAAGTATATATTACTTATTGATAGTTTTTTTAAAACACCTTCTTGGACCCTTTCAAATCGCTAATTTCTACATTACAAATTTGACCTTTTTGTTAGTAATTATGAGCTTCTTTTGGTCATTGCTAATTGCACATGTAATTTCACAAAACTGGGTATCATAACTATAATCTGGAATTATCCAGTAATCCCTTTGTTTTGTTGGAAATTTTAATATAAAAGAATAAGTGTATTAATTATTTTATGAAAATATTTTATTAACTATTAAAATATTTTATCATCAAAATATTTCATGCATGAAGATGAATGCTACACAGACTAGAACAATTAACCCCCATACCTAACCTTCTAAGACATGTTTATAGGAACATAATATTCAATATTGTTGGCTCGTCTCTCTCATCTATTCTTGATATACAGCTTTTCTGTCATTTTCCATAATCCACTGAATTATGTCTAGGTCAACATAATTAAAGTCTTTAAACAAAATTAAATGATCAAGTAATTGAAATTATTTATTGCCACTATACCAGTTCTAATTTATCAAATGTTGACCTGGAATCTTAGCAGAATTCTGAATAGGTTAGCTCTATCTTCCAATCTCAAAACCACGACCTTTTTATTTTAAGTACTGGGCTTTGCCTAGCCTCATTCACCCTATCTTAGATCAGTGATTTTCAAATGTTTTAGAGGTAAGAGTAGTGTGGGCAGCAATAACAGCCACTGAGGATATGGTTGTAGTTGGAGAAGCAAAATCAGTTTTGATAATACAAACTAGAGAAAGTGAAGCTTCAGAGTCCTCTTGATTAGTGGGTGATTACAAAAATACACCCTTTTTTATGTGCCTGAAATTCTCCAGTCTGAGAGACGGTCCCACCCATTCACTGTAGCCCCATGACAGTTACAGTTGTGATCACTCTCCTCCCTATTAAAACTTGCCTTTGCCCATTTTCAAGAGCGTCCGGATCCCTAAAGCTAGTTAATTTAATAAACCATGTTGTCATGTTAATAAATACTACTTTATCTTTAATGAGTCTTTGGAATTATTAAAACAAAGTCAAAACAGGAAAAAAACAATGTGTAAAGGAAGTTTGGAATCAAGGTGAAGTTGGAATCTGGAGGCGTAAAACTAGGAGCTGGTGATTAATCTTCCCTCAATTATAGCGGACAGGGTATCCCTGTACTACATTTATGAGTAAGTTGTGGTTAGCTGGGGCAGTTATATCTTGTCATGAGAGAGAGGTGTTAAAATTGTAAACCTTCGGTGACATCACTGTATGGAAATTCAGTGTAGCCTCTGTTTAGTTTTGGACATAACTTCCACAGAAAGCAAGTTTAAGATAACTTCAGGAAATGATTCAGGAATATTGGGTCATGAGAGAAGCAGAAATCTAATTTGGATTAATGTTATTTTTTTTAAAGTGTGATTTTTTAGTCTGATGAACTTTTATTGTTTAGAACCTGATATTTTACTAGTTACACATAAATGTTTATTATTGAAAAAATGACCTAATTAATTTTCCCATTAATTTTATTCAACAGCAAACCTAAAGTAGAAATTTGTGATAATGTAAATATAACATTTTGCCATATATAATAATGTTTTTTTAAAAAAACTATCTAGCATCAGATATTGAACTTGGCATTGTTCAGGCTTAAAACATTTACTATTGATCCTCAGTTTAAAGATAGGCTCAAAATAGAGTTGCTACTCTCATTCTTAAAGTTTTTAAGTGATATGTGAGAAAGATAAATACATATGTGACTCCTTTGCTAATTTGTGCATCTACTGAATTTAAAAGTAAATAAGAATTAAGAAGTAATGAAAAATGTTTAAAATAAAACAAATGTTCAAAAATATTACTAATTATGATTAAAACTATGTAAAAAACAACTATTTAAACATTAAAGATATTAGAAGGTGATGTATTAAAACACTTAATAGTTATAGTAAGGTGCTAAGATTAAGGCCTTTATTCTTCTAGATTCCAATATTTCTGTACTTTAGTTGTTAGCTTTTATGAAGGGAAGAATAAAATAAATATGTTTTTACAAAATGTAATAAATATTAAATATAGAAAAGCATTTGCTGCTTCTAATTATAGCAAATTTAAAGGCACTTATATTAACTGTAAGGATAATTCATGTACCAAAAATACTATTTTTTCTTTAGAGTATGTTTCAGTGTACAAAGCAGCTCAAAGCTCACAGTGTCAGAGTGCTAGGCAATTTTCAAAATTATTATTAAATATGTTTACATTAAAGGGGTTAAGTAAATGTTAACTTGTTTTATTGTCTTCTCTAAACTTCCTCATTCCGCCAAATGCCTTGAATAAAAGCTCCATGGGGATGGGATTCTTATCTATCTTTTCAAATTGTTGTGTCCCTAGCTTTTAAAATAGTTTCCAGGACATGGTAGGAGCTTAATAAGTACATGGTGATTGAGCAAATAAGTGAGAGAGATGTCCTCTCTAAATCCTAATTAAGTCCTGGTGAATTATGTGCAGATAGTTCCAGTGTGAATTACTACGTTCCCTATACCCTCACCTTCTAACCTGGTTAAGTAGTAAAACTAGAGGAATGTGAAATTTGTCACAAGGGTTGAAGATGTCTTGATATGCAGAGAATGTAGCAACTTGGAGCCAGGCAAGAGCAACCTAGATAAGGAGTTACATCCCCAACACTCTTACTAAAACACCTGACTCTAAGGAGTAATGTGAATAAGTACAGTAAGTAGGGTGCAGAGGCGATAGGAATATCCCGTAAGTCCTGGTCTGCTTACCGTAAATGGACCCAGGGTTGCAGCAGAACCCAAGGTGGCGCCTGCTCAGAAATTTTTCCATATTGTTTTGTGGACGCTTTGATGACCCAGTGCACCCTACTCTGGGTCTCTCCCAGAATCATAGTTTTAATCCTCATGTGTCTTCTACATAGTGCCTACTCCACTGTAACATACTTTTGTGGGGGAATTCCAGATATCTTAGAACAAACCAAATAAAACTTCATTAACTGCTCATTTTGAAAGTGATTGAATCAGTTTAGTAAGTAAATCATTTAATCTTGCACATGGCCAATGTGCTCATTATTTCCTTTTATTCACATAAACGTGATTCTATGTAAATCATTTTTAGACTCATCTAAAGCTGCTTTCATTTATTCTGTAGCCTCATTCTCTTTAGTTGCTGTTTCCCTCTATGCTTCTTTCGACTTTGTGCAAATATTTCACACTTCATATGCAAAACTAGTGTCATTTCTCATGGATCCTATGGACTCTGAGAAAGCCTAATTTCCTTTCTTTAGCCCCAAACGTTTATAGTTTTAAGCTGAAACTGCTCTCTCCAGAACTGCTTGCATGTTTTTATAATAGGATCTTTCACTCTGAGCCCTAAATTCTGAATCTTCTCATTCATTCATTGTCTTCTCTGGTATCCCTTTCCTAGAGCACACATCCATCTCCCTGTCTTACTTCCTTCAACTTTATTTCTTTTGGTTCTGACAGGTTCTCTAAACTCTTTGGGCCTTGGTCATTTGCCCAGGACCACCAGCATCTTATTCTGGATTGTTTTTTATCTCCAGTGGTCATATTTCCTATTATTCATCTCTTGGCCCTTTTATTTCTTCTCTGATTCATATTAGCTCATTCATTCACTTAATCATTCAGTCATTCTACACATACTTGGTTCACTACCATGTACCAGAGCTGTGCTAGGTGTTAGGATAAGTGGTGAAAGAAACAAACATGGTCCACTCTTCTGTCACGTTGTCTGTCCAGTTGGAGCATAAAACACTAACCTTAACCTCACACTTCTACTTCCATTACTTAATTGCATCTGGCTTCAGGGAAAAGAGGTTTTTATTACAGAACTCTATTACACATTTGCACCTAAAAAGGAAAAAAATAATCTTTCCTGTTTGTTGGTAGCTGTGGCATAGTAGCAAGACCGTTTGGCATGTTTCCAACAAAATGAATAGGTTATTTTCTGTACAACTCTTGTTAATAATTATAACCAATATTTATTAGGCCCCGTGCTTCTTGCTCATATGGGCATGATTTCCTGTGATCCTTACAACAAACTTACAAGGAAAGAGACACAGAGAAGTTAAGAAGCTAATATTTCAGAGTCATTGAGGTGCTACTTTGAGAGAGTAGGGATTCAAATCCAAGTCTGTTCTGTCCCAGAACCTGAGCTGTGTTCTCTCTCATGTTTGGCAGTTTCCATCCCCAGGGAAAGTACTCAGAAGTCAAATGTGTGAAATTTGTGTTCTCTCTTTGATCTTATAAACTAATATTTCTGCTCTATAAAATGTTAGAGAATCTTAGTTTCAAAAATGAAGATACAACCATATTTACAAAGCCTCTTTTTGATTGGTTAGTTTTGATTATGAAAGACAGTGTGATTTTTGGACAATGGGGAATATTTACTATCAAATAGAAAATATTTTCATGAAAGGATTGATTACATGTTAGTATTATTCATGATTTTAAATTATAATTGGGAGTCAGTGTTTTTACTTTGTTAAAAATGAATTCTTTTAAATAAGATGAAAAACACCATACATAGTGTCCCCCTAAGTATATATTTTTTCACTTTATAATATTCATGTAACATATTTCATACAAAAATAAAGAGAACCATCCCAATCAAGGCCTTATGTTCCGCCCTGCCCATATTGAAATAGTTTCCCCTTTTTTCCATTGTTTATATTGTTTATAAGACCTATTTTTGTGTCCTTCAAAAATTTTTTCTACCAGGAGACAATTTTTCCCTAAATATAGCACACAAAAATTAAAAACCTAGCATAGAAATACTATATAAAGTCTCTTCTTTATTTGCAGTTTAATAGTTTTCAATTTAATCTGGTAGAACACAGATTTATATAGTACTTAAAAGTATTGGACTTGAAGTCAAATAAGATCTCTATCTTACTTCATCATTAATATTGTGCAAATTAACTTTTTTTGTGCTTCTATGCTCATATCGAGAATACTACCAACTCCCTGTGACAAGCCTAACTAGAAGCTGCTCCTTTACATCAGGATTACCAAATTCTACCCAACTGGGTAGAATTTAAAATATTTCAAAAACAAGGACATAAAAACAAAAGGTATTGTATTATAATAGGTATTGAAAAAATAAAACAAGTTTGTCAGGTCTAAAGTAGTGTCTGCTCTTATTTTCTGCCTCTTAAAATACAGCTTTTAAAATATTTAAATATTGCAGTGCAATGTTTGTTGAGTTTCAAGTTATTATTTCAGTATAAATGTTTCATCATTGTTATTACTTTGATCGTTCAATAGAAACTTGGGCCTAGTAAGATTTTTTTTTCAGATAAAAACCTTTATCTGAGGTTTTTAAATATCTTCAAAGATTCTCTCTCTCTTTTTTAGGACCAACTAATTAATCTTCAGTGTCAGAATATCATATAGTTTTTTTTTAAGAGTGATTTGAGCTTACCCTATATTGGTTCATCTTCTTTAAAAAAAATTATCTTCATTTTAAAAAATACATTACTGTGAATTCCTTGGAATAAAGCCATATTATAAATACAGGGTATCTTGTTACTATTTATAAAATATTTTTGCTATTTCTTTTAATGGCAGCTGTTTTTTCCCCCCTGAGGCATTTTTCTCCCATTCTTAAGCAATCTGCTTCCCTAGTCCCCATCCCCAACTAAAAATATTTCCTCATTGCCATCATTTTCTTTATTTTTTTGGTTGAAAATTGAAACTGTTAATGACAGCAGGTTTTCAAAGGATTGTATGAAGTATTTTTTATTATCTTTAAATTCATTACCCTATTTCCTAATATTACATTTTTATCTGTTTTTGAAATATTTAGCCAATGGCTTCCATTTTATTGCTTAGGAGGTTGATGGGGACATCTGTGAAGAATTAAAAATACAGAAGGAAGACATACTACTGTAAACCGATACTTTCAGAAGATTAATTGTGCATCTGTCATTACTGATGGCACAGGATGAGGCAGGATGAGAAACCAGAGACCAAAGTTGATTTAGGCCCGTGAGAGCTAACAGATAATGAGGGTCTCATCAAACACTGAGCCTCAGGCAGAAAATTAGCTACTCCTTAAACATAGAAGGTAGAGTCTAATTTGAAGTCAGAGAAGCCCCTAAAAGTAAACTTAAATAGATTTCAGCTCCTGAGATAGAAGCTGGCACAAAAGTGGTCAGTAGGAAGGAGGAAATACTAGGCAGACTGACGCAGTGATAACATCCTCTGTCCACATAAATGTATTTGGTCCGTGTAAGAAACACGGCAGGTCGTGACCGCTGAAGCAAGGGCAGGGTTGCACAAACTGGGTTCATGGAATTCTGCTGGAACAGGAGGAAACAAGGAATGGTAGGCTTTATTGACAGCAGGTGTAAAGTGAAGTTTCACACACCACTATTATTATTTTTATTGTAATTATTGATTGTGGCAGAGAAGCTAATTTAAATCTAATTTTAAATAATAGCATTTTCTAACATCCAGTCCTAGAGAAACTTTCTTCTCCCATTACCTTAAGCCTTTTGAAACCTTGCATCCATGCAAGGATGTTGAGAAAATGACATTTACAAATACTGATAAAAGTGTACAAAATCCACTATCTATAATTCTGAACTCCAAAGAATAGGGAGGTGGGGAATCCACACTTTTTTTTTTTTTTTAAAGAAAACATTAAGTAAAAGTATACTTAGTTTAGGTAGCAAAATCTGACTTGAACTTAACTGGTGTGGTGGCAAACCCAGAGCTGAATTTATGTGAAGCTATTTATAGGTTTGACATTACGTGTGTATCAATTCTGAAATGCTACTGGCCACAAGGCTTTTGAGAGAGAAGTATTTCGGCCTTTAGTAGTTTTAGTCATGTGTCCTTGGAGTAACCTATTTAACAACTGTTAACAGTGATAGGCTTTATCACCCTGAAGAGACTAATACAGGCAGTTTTCAATTTGCATATTAGCTTTTTCACTCAGAATCTGTTTATCATAGCAATGCTGTGATAGTATCATGTCCCTAGATAGTAATATGTCCCTTGAATCAATTATGTATTAGGTTGGCCCAATATTGTATTAAAAACAAGTAAAAGTTACTAAGCAGTAGATTTTTGTGGGTCTTTTAAATGGGTTCTTACAGTATTTCTAGAAGAGGTTCAAAGCTATTTGAAATCATTGTAGCCTTGTAATCCTATGCTTTGAATAGAGCAACATTTATTTGGTGTATAAGTTTTTTTATGTTGATCTAAAATACATACTCATTATTTTTACGTTTATTATTATATAGGTATATTTAAACATTAGATATAGACATATATGCAGTGGGATCATTGGAAAGTTGAAGATACAAAAGGTGAAGATTGGGGACTCAGATACAAAAGTTTTCTTAAACGCCCAGCATATTTCAATCCTCCTTTCCTTGTTCTGAGCTGATGTGTACATCTGGAAGACCAGAAGAGACTGATCTGTAAATGACGGTTTTATAAGTACTATTTTATACTACCCACAAAATATCAGGCAATTACTGGCTGTTGGTACATTCATATTATTTAATCTTCATAACAAATGACCATGCATGATCGATTTGCCCCTTACTATCTCTCCACCCTCTTTTGTAATCCAAATTAGGCCCTCTCTTGTTCCTATTGTAGGGCATTTACAGCAAGTATTCCTTGTACCTAGAATGTTCTTCCTTTCAGTCTTTCCATGACTAGCTCTCCTTAATCAGGTCTCAGCTTAAATGTTAACTCCTCAGAGAAGTCTTCAACTACCACCAATCTAAAGAAATCACTCAAGTCACATCATTGCATTTTAATTGCTTCTGATACCTATTTCCATCCAGATTTTCCTGATTCTTTATGTGTTTGTTTGTTTCTGTTAATAAAATATAAGTAAGCTTCATGAGAGTAGGACTCTTATCTATTATGTTCACCAGTTTATCACCAGAACCTTTTTAAACAAACTGTCCAAGAAATACTTCTAGGAAAAAATGTATCAATTGAGTCTAGAAAACATAACATGATTCTGGTTAAAAAAGACTAGGAGAAATAAGGATTTGGACCAGTGGTTCTCACAGCCTTCTAAACTAACCTGGGCCAGCAGCGTCAGCAACACCTGGGAGTTGTTGGAAATGCAAATTCCAAGGACCTATTGAACCAGAAATTCTGGTGGTGGGGCCCTGCACTCTGTTTTAATAAGTCTCCCAGGTCATGATTTTGATACATAACCACTAATCTAGACATTTCTTTGCACCAGTTGTGAGAAGTATTAGTTTTGTTTATTTATAAGCCAGATTACTAATTTAAAATGTATTTTTTCTGTGCATGATTTCGTTAGCTGGATTATTCTTTTTTTTTTAAGATTTTATTTATTTAGAGAGAGGGGAAGGGAGGGAGAGAAAGATCAATGTGCGGTTGCCTCTTTCGTGCCCCCTACTGGGGGCCTGGCCTGCAACCCAGGCATGTGCTCTGACTGGGAGTGGAACCGGTGACCCTTTGGTTTTCAGTCCAGTGCTCAATCCCCTGAGCCACATCAGCCAGGGCTGTTAGCAGAATATTCTTTAAATTTTCACATATCAGAAATTTCAAAAATATACAGCTCTGATCGAGAGTCAGTATAGCTAATTTAGTGAACTGGGGACAAAATTTTGTTTGCTTTCTAATTTCAAAATAAATTTCTTTGTTTGGAATTGTCTTGAACCTGCTTCAAAGAGTAAGTTTTCATAAGTTGAAGACAAAACTTGATCACAGTATATAAGCATTCTAAGGGTTAGAACAGCCTAGTATCTCTTACAGACCTTTAGAAGGAAAATTCAGGAGAGCCCTGTATTTGAAGCCTACTGTTCTAAAGTGAAGGGTTATTCGGGGACTTTAAAATATTTTTAAAATGTCACTTATATTGTATTTGTCTTGAAATATTTCCACTGTCACTTTATATACCCTTTAAGTAGTATTAACTACATTTAGTAGTATGAGTATATAATATAAATACTTTAAAAAAAAAGTCCAGAATGGCATTTACATTGATATCTTGAGATATTAATGTTTTTCCTATTATGCACAATGCCAAAGCTTTATCTTTCTTGATCTAGAACAGAATACTTTGAAAATTTTCTAAAACTCTAAACATTTTTGAAGAGGAAGAAAACTAACTTATGAAATGCCTGCCACAAGCCAGATAAATACAGGTATTAGAGCCAATAGGTATAGAAGCTGCTATTCAGAGAGTGAAATGAGTGGGTACTATGCCACAGAGACAGGATTCAAACCTAGGGGTGTCTGAATCCAAAACCAGTGATTTTTCAGCCAGTCAGTACTGCCTCATAACTCCTGTGTATGCAACAAAATACCAGGTGAATCATCTTAAATCATTAGTGAGAGCTAGCAGGTACAAATAATAAATGAATAAATAAAATTATGGCAAGGGGTTGCTTTTTTCTCACTAAATCTAGTTAAAAGACTGACGTTACTCCCAACATACACTGAATTACTTTAAAATGTTGGGTCACAATTATGACTTCAGATTAAGCAACTCTTTTTAATGGTTGAGAAAATGTCATAGAAATGTTTATTTTCAAAATCCTAAAAAATATTAAGGTAATATTTTTAATAAGTATTTGAATATGAACAGATTTGCCCTTATTCTGTTGCTTTAGAGATTGAAACTACTTTCTTATGTCATTTCTATGTTAACTCTTGAACAAAATACAAAATTAATTCTATTTGCTGGGAAATCACTTATACTTGACCACCTATGATACTTTATCAGTTGTATTATTTAATCCTTTTAATATACATACAACCTACATTTAAGTAAAAAGTGTTCTTAATTTAGTGTTAAAATGCTAAAGTAATATAGGATGTATTTTAAGGAGATATTTTTCTTGAAAGACTTCATTTCAGATGCTTAAAGCTAATTTCTTCTAAAAGGTGTTAACATTTAATTATAGATTTAGCAATTACAGTGTTTTGAGAGTATGTGGTATCCTATAAATACAGATTACTTACTGGGAGCAGTACATGTCTGCATGCATAATACTCATTTTTAAATTAATTTCATTACAGTGAGTTTTGGAGGCTTTTTGATAGCTTTTTGGACTCTTCTTGATATCTTCAGTAGAATTTAAAGAAAATGTTCTGAGTGAATAAACAGTTTCAGATATTAAATGCTTGTAATGTTAAATGTTAATTGGGATCCCTGAGCTATCAAGCCATTTAAAATGGTGTTATGTGTGAGAGAAGGGAAACTGAGGTACCATTTTCTTCTTAAAAGAGAATATAGAAAAAGTAATTGATACACTGTTGAGAGTTAAAATAGCAGTATTACCAATATTAAATTATTCCAGGACAAATCATATAATCAGTTTAACATTGACAGTTTTCTGTTTTCTTTTTTCTTTGACATGCGCTTGACTAATTAAAAGGAAATTGCACTAGTTCTGCCTTATCCATAGAGCAGAACTTAGAGAATGTTCTGAGCCCAGAACATTCTAAGACCCCAGCAGATGGTTGAAACCATCAATAGTACCCAGCCCTATGTGTACTGTTTTTTTCCAACACATGCATACCTATGATAAACTTTAGTTTATAAATTAGGCAGTATCACAGAAGATTTGTTCTTACCATGGATCTTAGCAAACTCAACATACAATTCTTTTTCTTTCCTTTAAGATAAGTACTTTCACCTTTTCAATTAAAGGAAGCACTTTTCTGCTTCTCTTTGGCATATCCAAATTGCCAGTATCACTATTCTTGTGCTTTGAGGCCGTTATTAAGTAAAATAAGGATTACTTGAACACAAGCACAGTTAGTAACATGACGGGAGATCTGATAACCAAGACGGCTACTAACTGCCTAACGTGGGTGGCATGCACAGCCTGGTTATGCTGGATAAGGAGCTGATTCAGGTCCTGGGCAGGACAGAGCAGGACAACACAAGATTCTATTACACTACTTAGATTTTTATACAATTTAAAACTTATGAATTGTTTATTCCTGAAAGTTATTTAATATTTTTGGACTGTGGTCCATTGTGGGTAATTGAAACCTTGGAAAATAAAACCAGAGATAAGAGTGGGACTCCTGTACAGAGAGCAGAAAAGGTAAAGAAAATTACAGAGAAGGAAAAGGAAATGCTGCAGACTATGAATAAGTTCTGGAAAAACTGGGGGGATAAGTTGCTGAAAAGACAAAGCAGTTTAAAGAGTTGTAAAATATTATACTTATCATAGAGCAGTGATTCTCAGCTGGGGGTGATTTGGCTCCTCTGGGCACATTTGGCAATGTTTGGAGATACTTCTGATTGTCCTTACTTGGAGAGATTTGGTTGCGTAGTGGTCAGGGATGCTGCTTGAACGTCTACAGAACATAGGACAGCTGCCAACAACAAATAATTATCCAGTCCAGACTGTCAACAGTGTTAGACTGAGAAACCCTGCCTTGGAGAGAGACACCATCTCTCATTTGCTTAAGGCCCTATAGCTACTAAATGAAGAGGCCATAACTTGAATTTGGATTTCCTGACCCCAAGCCATTTGCTTTCCTTGAATCTCATTGTTCTTAGAATCAGAACTTGAGTTATCAGCCCTAGCCAGTGTGGCTCAGTTAGTTGGAGCATTGTCCTATAAACCGGAAGGTTGCAGGTTCAGTTTCCAGTTGGGGCACATACCCAGGTGGCCAGATTGGTACCTGCTTGGGACTACTACGAGAGGCAACCGATCAATGTTTCTCTCTCATATTGATGTTTCTTTCTTTCTCTCTCTCTCTCTCTCTCTCTCTCTCCCCCTCCCTCCCTCCACCCCCACCTTCCCTCCTCCCTCCCTACCTCCTACCTCCTCCTCTCTAAAATCAGTGAACATGTCCTTGGGTAAGGATTAAAAAATACAAAATCAAAAAAATTTGTCAGTTATCTTTGGAAAAGTGGGTGAGGGGGGAACAAAGAAATTATCAAAGTCAGTGCTATATCTATTTTTATGTGCCCCTCAATTGTAGTATAATTAGGTTTAAATTTGGTTTATTCATTTGTGTAATTTACAGAATATCTAGAAGTACCATTTGTTTCAGAATTGGTAGTTTCAATTTGTTTCTTTGTTTAAAACTTAATACATATTATCAATGTTTATTCAGTTCAGAGTGTCTTGCAAGGCATACTGTAGGTGTATAAGAATTTTTAAACAAAAGTATAGCTTTTGCGAAAATTTTGGGAAAATACAATATAAAAGAAAATGAAATGTGGGAGAAATTATTCAAAAGGTAAGTTGAAAAAAAAACACCTTGCATCCAAAATTGTTGGCAGGGAACCATCTAAGTGTTCAAGAGCAAGAAATGTTTGGGTATATTACAGTATTTATATATAAATATGAATATTATGTGTTCATTATAAATAATGTTTATGATGAGTTTGTAGTAACAAAAGTACAGCTTTATGTTAAGCCAAAAAATAAAATGATAAAAAATTTAATCCTCTGCTTTTAACTAAAAATTTAAAAACATACTGATAAAGTATCTGGTGTATAGTATTATAGTATTTATAAATTCAAAGTGGTGTTACAGTATTCTCCTAAACAAAGTAGATTATATTGATTCATTCATGTGGGAGATATTTTCTCAATGCCTTGTATGTTTCAGGCACTATGCTACATTCTAGGGACAAGACAGTGAGCAAGAGACAAACAAAACTTTTCCTTAAAATGTTAATAGTCTCATCAGGGAAGATAATCAATAAAAATTGTGTTAAGTAATAAAAGGGTCCTGTGGGAGTTTATAGCTGAACTCCTGTGTTGTTATTAGTAAGGTAGAGTAGGCTAAGCTTGGTAGCAAATTAACCCAGAAATCTCCTTAATTTATCAAACAAGCAATTTGTTTTTCTCTCAAGTAATGTCTAGTTTGTATCAGGCAACCTTCTCCCATCTTGCAGGAACATGTAAGGAACAGTCCTGTAAGTTGATTTCATCTTTTTTTTTTCCCCTCACATTTTACTGTCCAGAAATTAGCCTCATTCCTCTAACCTAACTGGAAGGCAAGCTAGAAAATGCAGAGGAGCTACGTTTGACTATTGAACACCAACTCCACCACTAGTTTTGACCACAGATTGAACAATTCAGGGAAAGCTCCAGAAGCTGTGGCATTTAAACTGAGACCTGAAAAATAAGAAGTAGTTCAATTGACCAGGAATGATATAGAAAGATTATTTCAGGTAAAAATAATCTTGTGCCAATGCCTAGAGGAAAGAGAAGGAACTAAGAACTGGAAGTATAGTACTTGAAGGATGAATGTGGGTGTAAGGCAGGTAGGGGTACAGTTCTGAAAGATCTTATAAGCTGTGTATAGGAGTTTAGAAATTATTCTGAAGTCAGTAAGAAGCCACTGGAAGGTTAAAGCATGATAAATTTTGCATAGTACAAGTGATGTAATAAAATTTGCATTTTAGAAAATAACATTTTGGTTGGCGTGAACACTGCGGATTGGAGGAAAGCAAGATTGCAGACAAGAGGCCAGTTAAGAACCACTAGCATCAGTGCAGTTAAGCAATGATGGGAACCTACAGGAATGGGAATGGAAAAAAATAGAATGGGGAGATATTTAAGAGGTATAGTTGTTGAAATTTGTGGTCTGTGAATGGTCAGTAGTAGGAGGGTATGATATATGGGGGATGTGATTGGCTAAGTTTCAGACATACAAAGTGTGTATAGCCAAACAGAAGAGTTGAAAACATAGGTCTGAGATGAGAAGAAAAATCTTAACTTGGAAAGAAATTTATCAGCACATAGATCACAACTGAAGCCACGAGAGTCAGTTTGTACTGGGGAAATGTATGCTGTGAAAGGAAAGAAAGCCTATGTCAGAGCCCTGCAGACAACGTTTAAGGCAAAGATTCTTAACTTCCACAGTGCATCTGAGTCATCATCTGAACTTTTTAAAAATATGGTACCTGGGCTCCACACTTAAATTGGTCTCAGTATGTCCTAAGATATCCCATGTTTCAAAAGCTCCCCTGGTGATTCTAATTTACAGCCGGGGTTGAGAGCCATTATTGAAGGGTTGCCCAGAAAATGAATACAAAGGCGGCTAATAATCAGTGACACAGGAAGGAAACTATCTGGTGTCTCCAAGCCAAAGAAAGAAAAAAAAAACATGAAATGAGCTGAGTAAAAAGCTGCTGAAAGTATTAAAATGATGGTCAAAAAGTGTCTTTGGATTTGTCAATATGAATATGAATTATGACCTGAATTAATTGTCATGGAGTCTAGTTGCTATAATTTGAGTAGTAAGTGAAAGGTAGAGAAAATGAGACAGTTGTTGTCACCCCTCTGTCATATACTCTTTCACCATTGTCAAAGGTTTATGATCCTAAGTGGGAGGCATTGCAATGGCAAATCTAGATAAATAAAGAGATTGGGGATTTCAGGAGGTTTTCATGAGGATCTACAGACTAGGATAACTTGAGGAAGTAAGAGTGTCAGGAAATAAAAGTAAAACAAATTGAAGCAGTAATGTGTCTGATTTACCAAATTATCTAGAACTAGAATGGAGAATTTACGTCTGAAATTTGTCAATCCCGATGACTTTGTTATATTTTGGGTGTTGTGAATTAGGAAAGCCTCATTTGGAAATCGACTAAGTTCAGTGTATTCTTAGTTCATTCCAGTGTATTCTTAGTTCATTCCTGTCTAATCTGAAATTTCTGAATATTTACTTCCTACACTTTTTAAAGGTCTTTCCTTTTAACTCATGTGCTTTATGGCAGAGTAGAGATGTAAAAGAGCATACATGCACTCATACAATACACTCCTTCATCGAGTGATATTTATCGGTCATCAGCACTATCTTATGCTGGGCATGCATTAGTAAATAAGAAAATTTGTGCCTACAAATAGCTTACAGACCAGTGGGGTGGACAGTTAATTAAACAACTAGAATATAGTGTGACAAACGTACTATAACCTGATAGGGCACCCAAACTCATTCATTAGCAGTTAAAAGAGTCTTCTGGGAGAATGTGACATTTTGTGTGAGACCTAAACCTTTAAGGAGAGTAGGAATTTGTCAAGTGCAGATTAGGGTGAGTGTTGAGTCACTGGGGAAAATGCATATTAGGGCTGAGGGAATAGAGTAGAATGTGCTTAAGGCAAGAGAAAGCAAAAAGCCATATATAGACGGTGAAAAATTAGATAGATTTTTTTAACCTCCTATTGTCTTCCTCAACTCCATTGTCAGAGATATGCTCAGATTTTCCTAGAAGTACAAACCCCTACATAGGGCTCTCAAATGCTGGGTCTCAAACTTGCATGTATAGAAGTAGCTGGTCCCAGTTATTTAATGCTGCATAACAAATTACTCAAAATTAATGGAATAGAGTAACCGTTTATTATACCCACAGCTTGTGGGTCAGGATTTCAGATTGGTCACAACAGGGATGATGTGTCTCAGTTCCATGATGTCTGGAATGTCAACTTGAGGACTAGAAGGGCTGAAATCATCTGCAACATGGTTCATTCATCTGTCTAGCAGTCAATTCTGGCTGTTGGCTGGGGGGCTTACCATATTTTGATGTGTATAATGCGCTCCCATGTATAATGCACACCCAAGTTTTTGGCCTAAACTTTCAGGAAAAAAACCTTTCATTTTAATTTTTAATTCAATTTTTTGTTTATATTTAGAAACAAAACTGATTCTCTTATTCCAAGGTATTATTTTGTATATGGACATTGTTAATTGCTTTCTACAGTTATACTTTTAATGCGTAAGCCTACGTAAAAGAATGAAAAACAGTGCTCGCTTTGGCAGCACATGTAAAATTGGAACGATACAGACAAGATTAGCATGTCCCCTGCACAAGGATGACACGCAAATTCATGCAGCGTTCCATATTTTTTTTAAAAAAGAGTAAAATCATTTATACAGATATGGAATTAGTACTACCCATGTATAATGTGCATCCTTATTTTTCCCTCAAAAATGTGGGCAAAAAAGTGCGCATTATACACAGCAAAATTCGGTGATTCTTTTCTGAAAAAGCCTCTCTGTATGGCCTCTCCTCATGGACTTGTTTGAGCATACTCAGAGCATGACAACCAGGATCCTAGACTAAGTTCCTCAAGAATAAAACCATGTGTAGTTTTATTATTTTATGACCTAGCCTCAGAAATCACATAGTGCCATCTTTACCGTACTCTATTTGTTGAAGCAGTTATGGCCTTTATCCATATTGAAGGGAAGGAAACATAGAACCTACCTTTCGGAGAAGTGTTAGTGGCATTTTAAGAAGAGAATGTGGGAAATGATTGATTGATTGATTAGTATATTTGAAAAAAGTAATCTTGCATACTCCTCATTTAAGAATGTTCACATATAAGAACAGTCTATGTTCCACCGTACCAGTCGCAGTCACTAATTGTCCTTTATAGCTTCCCTGTTACTTATGCATGATGCCTTTAACATTATTTGTGAGGTATTTTATAAATGCTAGTTGCCCCATCCCAACCAATATTTGCAAAAGCAGAAAAGCCTAGAAGTGGTACTAGGAAAAATTATATGATTCCATTGGAAATCAATAAAAGATTATTAATTAAAAGTGATAAAACTACACTGCTTTTATGTTGTCACTTTTGTCATATAAATAAATAGAATTAAATGAACATTCTTTGAGAACCTAATGTGATTTTAAGTGAAGGAACTTAATTACTACTTTATCCCCTTTACAAGCCTGCTAGCTAGGTAGGACAGTTTTGGGGGGTTTTGACCTCATTTTATCACACTACACTGTGTTCTAGCCTCAGCTATAATATAAACAGAATATTAAACTTTAAAAACAGTGTGTTCTCACAGTAAAAATAGATATTAAAGTTAGAACTACAACTCATTTTATTTGTTTGTTTTTCTTTGGCCCTGGTTTTCTCATGCATAGAATTCATTTTATATATGTGCTTGTGCAATATGTGTATGTGTATACACATATGTGTGTGTATATACAGCCACAAATACTTGGAACCATCTCTATATACATACATAGCCATAAACCCAAAATTAGGCCCTTGTTTCATTTGCATATATTCACCATCCTCTTAGTCCTCTGATTTTAAATGGCCCAGGAAGATCTGAATTTAATTGGAAGGAAAGTTTTTTAAAGTAATATATCTAGGCTGGGCAGCTCAGTTAGAGCATTGGCCCAGTGAGCCAAGGTTGCAGGTTCGATCTCTGGTCAGGGCACATACAAGAAACAACCAATGAACGCATAAATAAGTGGAAGAACAAATCAATGTTTCTCTCTCTCACTCCCTCCCTCTCTCTCCCCCCTCTCCTTCGCTCTTCCTCTCCCCTCTCTCTGCTCCCTCTCTCCCCCCCTCCCCCCCCCCAAGAAATCAATAAATAAAGTTCTGTATCTATTTTTGTTGTCAGGTTTGCTGTTCTAATCCATCCCATCCTGCCTACAAATGTAGGAACAAGGGTGAACTGGGCACAAAGTTAAGCAGCATATCACTTGCACCTGCTTCAGCCAAATCTCAGAGTCACTTACCTAAAAAAGACTTCCCAGTCTACTTTGATAAAAAGTAGAGTTGAAAAATGGTAGGCATCAACCATTTTTACCAGGTGCTGTACATTTGTTACCTTTTTTAATCTTCACAACAACTTAGAAGAGTACCTGGTATTCTCTATTTCACAAAGAAGAAAGCAAAAGCCTGGAAGAGATGGAGGAGCCTGTCTGTTACTCAGCTATGACATAATAGTGACAATGAGTAAGATTCTAAGCCAGATCTGCCCCACTCCGAATACTTCTTATTCAGTTTAGTATTAGAACATGTAGTTTTTTCTGTAATATTTCAAAGTTGAATATTATTTTTGACTTGGATTTAACATTTATGTGAGTAAATGGCTTGTTCTCTTCAGCTAGATGTATTTGTATAGGGCATAAGCAGGAGCAGTTGAGAAGACTTAGGAGGAAGGCAGGACATTAACCCTACTAAGAGCTCACAGTCTGTTTGCTGTCAAGTCAAAAAAATTTGAAGGTCTTTGATATAACCAAAAAAGTATACAAAAGAAACTATGAGTAGTATAATTTATTATGTTGTGAAATACCAGAACATTCCAACTCGCCAAGAAAAGATAGATGGAAAATTTCAATCAGAATATAAATCGCCTGTATGAAAACATAACATTCTGTGAGAAATCAAATTGTTACCTTAGATTAAATTCCTCACATATCCATGTGAGCACCATAAAGAAAATATCTTCTTGTATTATATTTTTCTACTTGTATTATATTTTTCTTTATTGCACCAAAGCCAAGTACAACCCTGTTGCTACTTACTCTTTGATCTTTCTATTATTTTGCTTTCCGTCGATGACTTTTTCCCCTTTAGAGTAACATATTTCCTTCACAGTGGGGTTGCATTTTTTTACAGAGATCAAAATTAATGTAATTGAAAACATTGCAACCCTGGAAATATTTTAATATTAATGTAGTGGCTCATGGGTAAATATTTCTGGAATCATAGAAAAGTCAAGGTAGAAGTAGTGTTATAAAAAACACTCCCAAAAGCTAATCACTATTGAAAGAAGAGCCAGGATTATGGTCTTAGTTTAGGGAACCTTTTCAAGAAGCCACACGACCCATTGATGTTCTGATGCATGTTACATGCTAAAGATGGCAAGTTAGTACATGAAATACTTCAGAAAATAATCCAGAGTGAAGTGCACTTTGTTCGTTTGAACCAGAGATTTGCCCAACTTGCCCATCCCATTATACATCCCGTTTGTTTCTTGTAATTTCTAGCTATGCCAGTGCATGGAAGACTGGAACTGGATAGTCAAGATTTTTATTTATTTTTTATTTTTAATAGATTATTTTTATTGTTTTCTCCATTACCATTTATCCCCCATTATCCTCTTCCACTTCTATCCAGCCCCCTACCCCTCCCACAGTTACCACACTCATGTGTGTATCCAAGAGTTCTCTTTCTTTTTTGCTTGATCACTCCATCCCCCTCAAAACCCCCATCCCCAGACCAGTGGTACATTTACACAATGTGCCACTGAGGAATACTCCTCAACCAATAAAAGAAGAAAATTTTACCCTTTGTGACAGCATGAACTGACCTGGAGAACACCATGCTAAATGAAATAAGCCAGTCAGAGAAAGAAAAGTACCATATGATCTCACTCACATGGAATCTAATGAACAGACCAAACTAACAAGCAACATGGTGACGGTCGGGATTTTTAAAATTTCATTATATTTTAGTCAAACACGGATCTCTGAAGCTTGATTTGAAAATAAATTCAAGGTGTCTTGCCAGTTACGAGAATAACTTAAATACATGAACTCATATTAAAACTCATCTTTAGCGTTATTCAACAGTAAATTTAAAATCGTACTTCTTATGAAATAATGTTTATGGCAGGCACCATGCATGACCAATACAGGATAACATAGGTGTGCATGATGAAATTGTAGGGAGTATGAAGGATTGAGTTTCCTCATCCTGGAATGGCCATCCAACTCCTCCCTTTCTCCTAGCTAACTCTAATTTCTTCTTTAATATACAGATTAGAAGTCCTCCCTTCTGGAAATATTCTCTGATCTATTCATTTTGCATTAGGTGTACCTCTTCTGTGAACATCTGTAGCACCCTGTGCACGCTCAGGTACTTCTCTTTATTTATCTTTCCTTGCTGGACTATGAAATTGTAATCTTCTCTGTTTTTTCATCTTTGTATCTTCAGCAGCTAATCCTGTGCCTGATACTTGGTAGGCACTAATATCTTTGTTGAATGAATGCAACATGACAAAATGAATGCAGATAGGTTTATAGGTATTTTATGAAGCACACATTCATATAAGATTGTGTTTCAGGAGGAAACCAGCATTAACTCATTACCCATAAAACATTAAACACGTGTCTTTGTTGCACTTCTTTGTCCCATTCTGCAGTGTTGTTTTTGTTCCTTTGTTTCTTCAACCTGTTGCCCTAAACAATATACAGTTGTTAATTTGAATTATATTTATAACTTTGTCAGTAAGGTTTTGACTTTATTAATATAATAAAAAAATGTTTTACCATTCTTAATTTGCACTGTATTTTTTTGTGGCCAATTTTCCTCTAGAGAATGTATCCTTAGTTCTTCAATGGAGGCCGCAGCGAAATAAGACTTATTTGCCTTATGGTAAAAATGTGACTCCTTTGGTGGATTCTTTGGAATGTGTGTTTAAAATTGTAGGCTTTCTGATCTAAATCTAAAATTGTGTGAATAGTATTTATAGTTTTTTTAACACTTTAGAGTTCACAGATTGCCTTCTTGTACTTTTTAAAAATGCAATCCTCATATTAAATGCATGTGAGATAATATAATACTTATAAGATAACATAATGGGACATTATAATGTCCATTTTATAAATAAATAAACTAAGCATCATAGAGGTTAAATAATACCCTGGATTGTACACATAGGCCTGGAATTTAATTTGTGGGAAGATTTTTGCTATTGATTCTATTTCTTTAATAGTATTAGACTTTTCTATTTAATTGTGAATTTGTGTCAGTAAGCTATTTTTACTAGGAATTTGTCCATTTATCTGTTTTCAACTATATTGACATGAAGCTATTTTAATATTCTCTTATTTTAATGCAGCATCTATAATTATGTAGTTTCTGATATTAACTATTTCTGCATACCTGTCTTTCTCTTTCTCTCTTTCCTTCCTCTCTCCCTTTTTTTCTTTCTTCCTTCTTTAACTACATTTTGCTAAATCTCTCCAAAGGCTTGCAGCTTTATTGAGCTTTTCAGAGAGTCAACTTTTATCTTTGCTGTCATCTTTATTTTGTTTATATTTTTCTATTTCTTAATTCCTGTCCTTATTTCTTGTCCTGTGGGCATTTAAGGATGTAAAATACTCAATTATTGATTTTGCTATATACCACAAGTTTTTCATGTTATATTTTGGTGGTGGTTTAGTTCTGAATATTTAGTTTCAATTCCCATCTTATTTTAGAAGTATGCTTCTTATTTTCAAAGCAATTGAATTATTTCTAGTTATCTTTTTATTATTAAAGTCTGTATTAATCTCATTGTTAAAAATGTGGTTTATATAAAATTCACTATTTAAAAGATGCTGAACCTGCATTTGTGGTCTAGAGCATGATCAGGTTTTTACTCTCTTTTGGAAATGTAGTTGAAAATAGTGTGTATTCTACAACTATTAGTGCCATTTTATATGTGTGTTCAATTCTTCTAGGTTCTTATGACAATGTCTTCTTGAGCTTTCAATTACTAAGCTTTATTAAAAATTTCTTATTTTGTGGTGGTGTTTAGTTCCACTTGTCAAGTTTTGCTTTATGTATTTTGAGATCATGTTATTAATTGCATATAAATTGGATATTATTATGTCCTCCTAGAGAAGTAAGCCTTTTTTTAATTTAAAAATGATCCTTTTTATTTCTAGTAATGCTTTTTCCTTTAGTATTTTTGACTAATATTAATATAATTTTTGATATTTGCTATTAATATATTTTTCATTTTGTACTTTTATTTTACATAAATGTTTTGAAAAGAAAACAATATAGCTATCAATAAAACACTTTGAATCCAACCTGACAATTTCATCTTTTAATTGGAACTTTTCATTTATTTTTATTATAATTAGTAATATATTTGGGTCTATATCTACCATTGAATTTTGTGTTTTTATTTTCTCACGATTTTTGTTTCTTTTTCTTTTCTTTATTGCCTTTTTGTATTCTCCATTATTTTTTTTTCTCGTTTTGGTTGTCATTCTACTAGTTTGGAAGATATACTATTTTTAGTTGTTACCATAGGTATGTTATCATGTTTACTTTTCAAATTATGTACATATCTATACTAACCTCCTGAACAAAAAAGACCTTAGAACAGAACTCACCGTGGCTGGTGTAACTCAGTGGACTGAGTGCCCGCCTGCAAACCAGAGGTTTGCCAGTTTGATACCCACTCTAGAGCACATGCCTGGGTTGCGGGACAGGTCCCCTGTAGAGGATGCTAGAGAGGCAACCACACATTGATGTTTCTCTCCCTCTTTCTCCTTCCCCTCTCTCTAAAAATAAATAAATAAAGTCTTTTTTTCTTAAAGAACATTTTAACTCCATTCACCTTTTCCCAATTTATATTTTTTTTATTTAATTTTTTTTTTATTTTTAGAGGGGAAATGAAGGAGCAAGAGAGGGAGAGAAACATCGCTGTGAAAGAGAAACATCTATGGGTTGTCTTTTGCACATGCCCCAACTGGGAACTGAAGCCACAACCTATGCATGTGCCCTGACTAGGAATTGAACCCATGACCCTTTGGTCTGTGGGACGACACCCAGCCAACTGAGCCACACTGGCCAGGGCTGTCTATTTTTCTTTTCTGTATTTCTATCATTTTTAATTCTGTAAGAGACAAATATCTTTGTTTTATAATGTTAATATTATATTTACCTCTTTTCCCCCTATCATTTCTCTGGCATTTCACATCTTGCATCTGGTTTTTCCTTTTGCCTAAAAGTATGTTCGGTGAGGATATGAATGTAATAAACCTTCCCAATTTTTATCTCTAAATGACCTTATACCACTGTCATTGTTAGAAGAATTATATTAATTATAAAATTCTAGGTTACTAGTGAATTTCTTTTAGCTTATTAAAGATAGTATTTTATTGTTTTCTGGTTTCTACTGTTTATTTCAGAAATGTAAGTATTAATCCCTCAGTCCATTGGATTTAATTTAACTTTTTTCTTTTTGCTTTTGAGATCTTTTTTCCTTGAATTTTCTGCAGTTTTGCTTTTCTTATATAGCTTCTGTTTCTCTCTGCTTTAGTGCTAATTCAGATGTATGCTAGATATTTTCATAATATTTTCCACGTGTCTTTTTTCACTTCTCTGTTTTACTTCTCTAATTCTCATTTCAGCTGTATTCAAGTTACTGTTTAACCTATTGATTGATTGATTTTTGCATTGATTATCATACTTTACACTTAAAAATTTTGTTGTGTTCTTTTTTAGAATCCATGTTCTTATATACTTTAACTTTTAATTTTTAAAACATATTAAATATATTTGTGTTGTGTCGGTAATAACTCTAATCCCTGGCAACTACTTAGGAGTGATTCTGCCATATATTTTTGTTTTTCATATATGCCTTGTTTCTATGTGTACTCAAATGACTTTTTAAAACTTTGTGCTACTCATTTCTTTGAATTTTACAGGTGAAAATATTTTGATACCTGTGATAAAAATGGATTTTTAAGGTTTACATTTGTACCTCTCAGATGCCTGAGAACACTTATTATTATGGTACCATTATTATATGACCACTTTCCATTTGGGCTTGAGGTTTTGTGGAGCAAAAGAGTTTTGAGGTTTTAGAATGCAGACTTCAGTGAGGTTAGTTTCTGGTTACAGGTTCTCAGGGAGGATCTGTATCCCTTATTTTTCCCATCCACCCAGTGCCAAAGTTCTGATCAGGCAATTTGCCTTGCATTTCCCTTAGAGGAAGAAGGTGGGGATAGTGTGACACAGTGTTTAAGAGCATTGTCCCTAGACTCAGACTGTCCTAACTTACATTTTGTCTCTACTATTAACCTTAAACGAGCTACATAACCATTTCAAGCTTCACTGTCTTGGTCTCTGAGGTAAAGATTATAATGATGCCCTTTTAAATTAAATTTATTGGGGTGATACTGGTTAATAAGATAATAATAGATTTCAGGTGTATGCATTTCAGTGGTACAATCTATATATTGCATTGTGTGCCTACCACCCAAAGTCAAATCATCTCTGTCATCATTAATTTCACCTCGTCTACCCTTTACTAAATAAACCCCATCCCCCCTTCCCTTTAATAACCACCATACTGTTGTCTGTGGTTATGAGTTTTTGTTTGTTTTTCCTGTTTATTCATTTGTTGCTTTTAATTTTATTTCCCACATATGAGTGAAGTCATATGGTTCATAACTTTTTTGTCTTATTTTACTTAGCATGATATTCTCAAGGTCCATCCATGTTGTCACAAATGCAGTATTTCATCTTTTCTTATGGCAGAGTACTATTCCATTGTACACCTGTACCACATTTTCTGTATTCAATCACTATGAAAGGACACATCAGTTGTTTCCATGTCTTGGTCACGATGAATAATGTTGCAGTGAACACAGGGCTGCATATATCTTTGCAAGTAAACGTTTTCAGATTTTTGGAGTAGATACCCAGAAGAGAATTTGCTCTGTCATATGACAAATCTATTCTTAATTTTGTGAGGAACCTCCATACTGTTTTCCATAGTGGCTGTACCAGATTACATTCCCACTGTCAGTGAATAAGGGTTTCTTTTTTCCACCACCTCCCCAACACTTGTTATTACTTGTCTTGCTAACAATAGCCATTCTTACAGATGTGAGGTGGTATCTCATTGTAGTTTCAATTTTCATTTCCCTGATAACTAGTGAAGTTGAGCATTTTTTCATTATCTGTTGGCCACTTTTTCTTGTCTTGGGAGAGGTATCTATTCAGATCCTCTGCCAATTTTTTAATTGGATTCTTTGTTTGTTAGGTGTTAAGTTGTTCTTTTTGAGTTCTTTTTGGATAGTAACCCCCATCAGAGCTGTTGTTTGCAAATATCTTCTCCCATTTGGTTGGTTTCTTTCGTTGGTGGTTTTTTTTGCTGTGCAGAAGCTTTTTGGTTTGACATAGTCCCATTCATTTATTTTTGCGTTTACTTCCCTTGCCTTTGAGGTCAAATTTATAAAACGTTTTCTCCTACAGTGGTTCATAAATTTAGTACCTATGTTTTCCTCTGTATAATTTATTGTTTCAGGTCTTCTATTTAGGTCTTTGGTCCATTTTGAGTAAATTTTTGTATATGGGTACAAATTGTAGTCTAGTGTAAATCTTTTGCATGTGGCTTTCCAATGTTTTCTGCACCATGTATTGAGGTGGCTTTCTTCTCTCTGTTGTACATTTTTAGTTCCTTTGTCAGAAATTATTTGCTTATATGTATGTGTGTTTATTTCTGGGCTCTCAATTTCGTTCCTCTGGTCCTGTGTCTATTTTTCTGCCAGTGCCGTGCTGTTTTGATCATTGTCACTTTGTAGTATAATTTGAAGGCAGAGAATGTCGTACCTCCAGCTTTGTTCTTTTTTCTCAGGATTGCTTTTGGCTTTTTGGGGTCTTTTGTGGTTCTACAAGATCTGATTTTTTTTGTTCTGTTTCTTTAAAAAATGTAATTGGAATTTTGATAATGGGTTTTTTTTATAGTTTTATGAGGATTAAATGAGTTAGTATCTTTGAAGCACTTAGAGCACAGTAAATTCTATAATTGTTACCTAATCTGATCATCCTTTTCTTGTCTACTATACAAGTTGAATAGTATTTTGTGGTCCCAGTATTATGGAGATTTTGCTAAAGGATGTCCCGCCTTTTAGGGCCACAAAAATTAATACTGAAGTTCAGATGATCAGCAAGTATTGTCAAGGTAAAAGAAAGCTTACGTGCTTGCCTTGCCATTGTGAAAACCAGTCCTCATTTAATCTTGTCCTCAGAATTCACTGCTTTTATATTAGCTCATGGGAACATTTAAGAAATATTTTTATATATTATTTTATTTTACTCGATTTGGTTGTTTTCAAGTGGTACTCATGATAAAGAAAATAGAGGTTCATTATAATTATAATCACTGTAAATAATAAAGCCAAGACTAAAATAAAAAATTGACTCTGAGCATGTACTTTAAGAACTAACTACATGAAAGACATAATATTTAAGTATTTGAAACATAAATATTTAAAATCATTCATAATCCAAAAAGTACTAATGGAAGTATCCATGCAATACAGATTTTTATATCAAATTAGAAAAGGGAGAAAGGAAGGAAAGGAAATTTGCAGCCCCCGAATTATAAGCATTCAAGAATCCAAATACCTTCATATCTCTTACTGGTAAGAATGATAATTGCTGTATCTCCTATGCAGAGCAATTTGGCAGTGTCTATTCAAGTTATTAAAATATTTATATTTGTGACTCTTAAATTACACTTCTAAAATTTTATTAAAAGAATTAAAGATATGTGCAGAAATTTAGCAACAAAAGTGATCATTTTATCACTTTATAGAAAATTAAAATATTGGAAAACAACTAATTGCCTCACAGTAAGAGAATGGGTTGAGTTGAATATGAAATACGCATATACTAAAATGCTAAATAGCAATTGCAAAAGATGCCTTTGAAGTATATTTATGCCATTGAATAAAGTTCATGATAATTTGTTATGGGGAAACAAGTGATTGCAAGCTGAAACACACAATCTAATTTTTTAAAAACAGTGTATATATAACCATAATCAGTCTCAAAAGGCTAAAAGTAAAGCTCTTGGGAATGAGGTTTTCGATCTTTAACACTTTCTTATTTGTGTTTTCTAAAATGATCTGAACATTATTAAAAATAGATAACATGCCATTAAATAAATTTTTAAGTAAGAATCTTAAGTCACAATGCCAGTATTCTAATACAACTATTTATGTTTTTGCATATTAACTTTTGTATTTTAATGCTTAGGCACATGTATTTTTATGTAGTTAAAATTATTCCATACATATATTTTTGTAATCTGCCTTTTTCTTTTGCATTTTCTAATTATTGTTTCAAGTTTCTACATGGCTTTTTAATAATCAATTTGATAATTGTGTTCTATTTAATTATTAAAAATATATTACCAGTTTAAATACTTACTTTTTATCATTTATCTATTATGACTAACATCAACTAAATAATAAAAGGATAATCTGAAGGTAATTATAACAGCTATAATTTATTACATACCTCTTTGTTGTTTCATAGAAGTTATATTTAATTCTAGAACAACTCTACAAGTTGGGTATTATTATCTTGTTATTGAAGATGAAACAGGTTTAAAGAAGTTAAGTAACTCAGTGATTATAAAGCTAGTAAGAGGTTGAGCTATATAACTCAATACAGGTTTGTCTGATTGTTTTTCTGATTTATCTGAGCTTTTTTTGTTTGTGAAATTTGTTTTCCATAACTGTTAACAGGAATAAAAATTAGTTTGCATTTATTCTGTGTCCTAAGTCCCATATCTGTTACAGAATGTTTAAGACCATTATTTTGAGGGGGGAGGAGGGGGAGACTGGATGAAAGAAGATGAAAAGATTAGTCAAAGAACATATATGCATAACTCATAGATACAGATAGCAGTGCAGTGACGGCCAGAGGGAATGGGGGATGATGTGGGGGAGAGGTGGGCAGACAGGTGGGGTATGGAAACATCTGTAGTACATAGTGTAAACAATAAAAATAAAGGAAAAAAAACTAATAACTTTCAGATTCCCATCTCCTGCATAGGAGCTGCCCCTGCCCAGTCTCTGGAAGCTCTTAGGATCTTCCTTTTTTCACCTCAGTGTTTTATAATTTTCTTAATGATTCAACTTGTTGTTTGTTCTATTTTTATTTAACTTACGTATTCCATTCGGAAATTTGTCATGTTCTATTTCTTTGATAGTTTCTTGTATTCTACTTCTGCTATTGTTGATGATGATGTTATTGTTTTTGCATCATTTTGGAACTCCTATTATTTGGATATTGGACCTCCTAGACTCTAATCATTTTATTTTTTGTTTTCTATTCATGTCTTTATTTTGTTCTACCTTGTAAAAGAGTTCTGCAGCTTTATCTTTGAACCTTCTTTTCACAAATGTATACCTTTTTTTCAGTTCTGATCTTTCTTGATCTTTGAGAGCTTCTTTTCTGCAACTTCTGAGTCTTTGTTTACTGGATACATTATAGTTTCTTATTTCTGTGAAGTTTTTGAATATATTTGTTGACGTTTCTTCAGTTCCCTGAATTGCATCAGTTTCACCAAGTTCACTATTTCTCTGTTTCCATGGTTTGAATCCTGTCTCTGTCTACTGTGAACAGAGCTTGTCCACTGGAGAGTTTCACTGAGAGTCAAATGAGCAATGAACTGGTAACTTCGGTGGGAGATCACTGAATGTTAGTATCTCAAGGTGTCTATTCTTAGGCAGTTCAGATTACACAAAGAGGAATTTTCCAGTCTTTTGCCTCTGAAGTAAAAACCTGGATTCCAGCCAGCATTCTGGGAGGCAGTCACAGTAATGGGAGTCGTGGTATAATAAACCTTAATTTAATCACACTTGTTAAATAAACAAGGTGCCTCATTTCACTCTTAGCTCTCCTTGGTAGCTCATAATCTAAGGCCTCTCTTGCACAAGCTTTTAGAGCAGTGATTTTCAATTGCTGTGCCTCAATAATTGTTCAAAACAAACAATACCTGCCTATTTAGTCAGGGGCACAGACCTCTTTTTCCTCAAATCATCAAATAAAAAAGTGACAGCAGCCAACACAACAATAGCCATCAGGTATGAATGAATCAAATTACACCTATTTTTTTTTGTCTAATTGGCAAAAAATATATTTTTGGTGTGCCCTAGAATTTTAGTAATTAGTTTATGTGTGCCATGAGATGAAAAAGTTGAAAATCATTATTCTGAAGAATAAAACTCTAGTCATCTATTTGAGTTGTTACCTGGCTCCAGAGTAGGGGAGGAGATCTGTTTAATTTGGCATCTTCTTTAAAAAATTGTGTATAAATCCTTCCATTTAAAGCCCTGCCCAAATACACCCTTGTATCCAGAAGTTCCTAAGCTTTTCTAAGGTTCTGCAATAGAATTGCTTTTTCTCTCCCTTCATTGCGCTCTCTTCCCTCCCTTCCTCCCAAATTTACCTTTCTTATCCTTACGTTATCTTGCATCAATCCAATTTCCAGTTTCAAATATTGTATTGATATACTTTACCTGTTGTTTTTTTTCTTGTAGTGTTATAGTTTTTAATTATATAAAAATATATCATATATATAATTTACATGGTATTTCAGTAAAGATTAGAAATGAACCCATGTTTCCACTATGCTTAACTGAAAAACTCACTTTATAATATTATGGTCACCCACTTAAGAATATGACATTTTCTCCATTTGTTTAAGTCATAATCTAAATATCCTAATTAAGTTTAATGGTTGCCTTCATAAAGATTAAATGCACCTCTCATTAATTACCTTCCAAAATGTGCAGTTTTTCCTTGTTATTTGAAATAAAATTTCTTCCTTCATTGTATTTTCTAGCTAGTTATTAGTTGGTGATGTTACTTTAGTATATTTAACATATATGCAAAATTTATTAAACTCATTAGTTTTATTATTTCTATATTGATTCTTTCAGATTTCATAGCATATAACCATTTTGTCAATAATATTTGACTCTTCATATGTTGCATAAATTTTTTTCTGTTCTGCATTTATAAAAAAATATTTTAAATCACTTTAAATATTATTGATAATAACTAATATCTTTATTTTATCCCTGAGTTTGGAGGGAATACTTCTAGTAGGGTTCTGTTATTGGATGTAATAATTGATTTCTGTGATGAAATAGGTCATTATTTTTAACATGTACTTTAGAAAAGGCTCAAAAACTAAGGAGACATATCCAAAGGACACAGATACCAGCTTTAAGGAGGGTCCCTCTGGACATATTTGAAACAATTAGACTATCAAAATAAATAATAATAGAAATGGATTCTAACATAATGAATTAAAAATAATAATCCATGAGTCCACACTGATATATGAAAGAAATTAGAAGTACGGGTGAATGGAAAGTACTTCTTTACAGAAGAATAATAGCTAATAAATGTAGAAAGAATAAAAATAGAAAGTCATCTTTGTTTACAACAATCATAATAAATGACTCAGGCACCAATTCGTGCTAAAGTTACTGTGTAAAAAAAGACTGTTGGGGAGAAGGATATTCACATGGTCTCAAAGTATCACCTCACAGATTACTTATTAATTAGAAGGGAAAAAGTACGTTTAAAATGGAGAAATCTGGCAGATACCATCTTAACCAAATGATTAAACTTCACAACACTAATAGAGGACACTGGCATCCTGTGCCTCCTAATGCGATGCACATCAGAAGGAAAAGATGCCACTCTTGTTACATCCCTACCAATAATGTGTAGCCTAAACCTAATCATGAGGAGTTCACCAGATACATTTGAATTGAGGAGCAGTCTGAGAAACAACGGACCTAGTCTTTTTCAAAACAGAGATATGAAAAACTAAACAAGACCAGAGAATTGTTCTAGCTGAAAGGAGAATGAGGATTGATTGGATCCTTATTAAAAAAAAAAAAGGTTAAGGATGCTTTGGGGACAAATGGTAAAATGCTAATATAGACTGAAAATTATATCATATTAAATATCAATCTTTAATGTCTTGAATGTGGTACTTATCACAGTTGTGTAAAGAATATCATTGCATGTAACTCTTAAATGGTTCAACAAAAAAGTGTGTGTATATGTATGTTCATATATATAACTGTGTGTATATGTGTACATACACTCAAGCACATACCTAGGAGACTAGGTGAAAAATAATGGTGTGTTCTGTGGGGTGTTACTATTGGAACTTCCTTTAAGTTTAAAATTTTTCAAAAAAGTTGGAAAAGTAAAATACATTATCTAACTTCGATCTGTAACATCATAAAATTTATATTTAGCTGTTCTGTGCCTACAACTGTATCTCCTTTGTAGTAATTCTCTAACAATTTCCTTTTGTTCATGATGTTTTTCAGCCTATAAAAGAAATTTTATGTGTGTTGTGTGTGAGTGTGTATGTGTACACATATGCATTTTTGAAAACCTTTAGTGTCTCTACTGAAAGGCTATTCCCCAAGGAATCTCCTCAGTGTGTGTATTTTTTATTGGAAGTTCTGCTCTGTCATAGATATCCTAAATTAAATGTGCTTTTCTTCTTTAAAAAACTATACCACTTACTAGCTTTTCTTGGAATATTATCCTAAATTGGCCTAACCTATGTACCAAGTTACTTTCTACTTGGTGCAAAATGAATGTCTTTATGAATTTTTCACACATTGTAAAATAAGCATGAGGAATTATCACATGAGCCTCTTTGCAGTTCCTCTTTCCAATACCTAATAAAAATAGAGTCTAATGTACAATTTCTTCTCTTAACAAATTACAATTTTTAAATGTTTATTATTGAATCTAATTTCCATCTGTTTATAATTTGTCAGTCTTATTTGGTCTAATGTAGTGCTGAACTTGGAAAAAAAACTCTTCCAATCAGATTCAGAAATCCTAGGAGGCCCAGTTCTATTACTGACTGGCTCTAAAACTCAGGCATCTGTTTGGTCATGTGAGTGTCTGGGTCTGTTTGGTAACGTAAAAATTTCATTAGACCAGATAGGTGTGTAACAACCACTAAATGTAACAGTGTACTCTAGCATAGAGTTGGCTGTGCTCCCTTTATTATGTGACATCTGCAGCTTTTCACTTTCAAGCTATAGCTAAAAATCTTGCTCGTTTTAGCACACAAATTCTCTTTTAACACTTGAAGTGAGGTTGGGGTTGAGAAATAAGCGGTATGACTTGCAGATTCATCTTTCTTATAATAATAATTCATTCAGTGATCTTATGATTGATGCTTCCCTTTTACACATTAAGTTGAATTCTTAGATAATGGCAGGTATATTGTATTTCATCTGCTGGGAATCTTACCTGTGGAAAACTTTCATATTTATAGTACCTACTCTCAAACTTGTACTGTGGATATTTTTGGCATTTACTGTTAACAGCTTTTAATCTCTACTTAAAAAGTTGTTGACATCCCCAGTTTTTGTTAGGGGATACAGGAACTTAAAATGACATGCAATAGAAGAACCTTTCAGAAGAATGTGAGTAGCCTCAATTCACCTTACTCTGTTGTGAAAAGCCACTTTTCGGTATAGAGGATGCTGCTCGCAAAAAGTAAGGCAGGATGGTGGGACTGGGTTAGTAAATGATGTGCCCAACTCTTTGCTTTTTTACCCCATTTTTCCTCCTTATGAGTAATCTGTAAATGACTGTATAGCACATGGGAAATATAACACAACACACAATTTTGATTCTTTTCTATTTTTTAAACTAATTTTGTCATTACAAAGTAATACTTCTTCTTTTAGTGAATATAGAAGAAATTTAAAATAGCATATAATTACACCATACAGAGATAATCATTTTGGTGCATATCCTCCAATCTTTTTCTTTGGGGATTTCCTTTTTTATTTATTTATTTTTTTTTTCAGTTACAATTGTCTGCATTTTCTCCCCTTCCCTCCACCCCACCTCAGCCAGTCTTTTAAACGAGATCTGTTGTATATGCCATCTTGTTACTTCAAATCTTTTCATTAACAATGTATCATGGGCATTGTTTCAGGTTATTTCATTTCCTTCTGCACTATTATTTCATATGGCCATGTAATATTATGTAGTTGCTCCATGTATTATTTAAATAGCTTCCTCTTGTTGATTTAAATTTTTCATTACTCTAATGTTCTGATAACTTGTAAGAAATAACTGTTAGGGCACAATTTCTTTTGAATAAAAAATATTATAGCTAGATCGAAGAGGATTGAAATTTAAAAATTTTGATACATATTGTTCAACTCATTTTTAAAAGTACTCTATACCAAAAAGATTGCTTAATATAATTTTTAGAGAAAACCAAAAATGTTTTCTGAGAACTCTAGATAACCTCTTAGCAAGCGGTGATATATTTGGTTAATGATCTGGAAGTGAGAGTAAGTTAGTTACTACCTGTTATCATTGGGAATATTCCTAATTTATATTAGGAATTTCCAATATAAATTAAAAGTATTACTAAGTAACAGCATAGAACATTTTAGCAATGTATAAAAGCTTTGGTCTTCTATAGGAAATGATTTGCTTAATGTAGTTTTCTCTTTTTCCCCCCAAAATGTGGATATATTTATTGCCTATTCTAAATTATAAAATAATAATGTATGTTACTTAAAAATATCTAATAGCACACAAATATAAAACAATAGAAAGTAAAAATTACTATCTATAATCATATTAGTTAGCAATATCTGTTAAGATTATATATAAATATATGAAATTATAATTAATTTTTAAAATTTATACGTGATCACACTAATTCTGTTGTGCAATTGATATTTAAAAAATCTACCAACATATTACTAATTTCTTCCCATATTATTGCATATAGATTTGCCTTACTCTTTTTAATTCCTGCATGATATTACCTGGAATGGACATAGTATTTTTAGTAAATAAATTCTTTATTGATAATTATTTAGATTATTTTTTCTAACCAATTACAGATTGTGAGTGCACTTCTTATCTTATACAGACATCTATGTGCTTTATTATTTTTCCATAAAATAAATAGACCTGCAACAGTGGAATTGTTTGTTGTTGATAGAGAGTAATGATAAGACTGAGCTCTGGTATTAGAGCTTGAATCCCAGCCCCCACCACTGGCATGCTGTGTACCTTTGGCAAGCTAATTGACCTTAGTATAAGAGTGGTGTGACTCTAGAAGCCACTTCATAGACAACTGTAATTGAATAACAATAAAAATTTAAAAAAAATAAAATAAAAATAAAAAAACTAAAAGAATCATTGATAACTCTATCTACTCTCTTAATGAGGAAATTCATGTCAGTTTCTATGTACCGATTGTACCTGGCATATAGAAAGTACTAAAATATCTCTATTGTTATAAATAATTTTCTTCAGTGAATTTTTACTTGTTTCATTTTTCAATTTTTTTCTTGGATAGTTTATTTTATATTGACTTGTAGGAGAATTTTTATTTTAAGAATAGTTACTTCTCTCTTTTGTAAGTTATAACAATTTTTAAAAATTATTATTTCTTCTACTTTGTTTTATATCTTTTCCTGCATTTAAGTTTTACACTTTTGTTTAGTCAAGTGTACCAGTCCTTTCTTTTATGATCTTTGTACCATACTAAGAAAATTTTTTCTTAGTATGATACAGTATTATAAAATTACCTTCCTGGATTCTGTTTTAGAGATTTCATCATTTTTATTTTCTACATTTAAATATTTACAACCATTTTTTAAAAATGTAGCTAGTACTGCTCTTCCTCTACTTCCTGAAGGGATGAATTGGAAATACTAGGACCCTTTTTAGGTTATCCCCAAGATTGAGAAAGCACTACTGGTATTCAGTGGTCAGGAGCCAGCATGTCTGCCAGGCTCTTCCAGTACATAGACCTTGCCTCAGCAAAGAATTCCTGAGTTCTACTGGACTTTGAAGCACCCTACCAGATCTTTTTATCTTACCATTGCTTTCTGCCAACAACAGTCTGAAACCACACATCAAAAGGTGTAAATAAAAATGACAGTGGATTTAATCCATTGCTTTTCAGATTAACTGAGTTTAAAAATAGCACCAGAGTATTTGGAGAAATTCTAAATTTTATGTACCCGGAGGAATATGTAGATTAGTACAGTTCTTTTTTGTTATTGATTGCTTCTTTTCTATGGTAGTATACTCTTATTTTATTGACACAATACCTCTCAAATGTAATTGAAAACAACATTAGAAAATTTCAATCACCTCTCCTGTTTCTTGCATTATTTCTCTTCATTGGATGCCATTTGCAGAGTTTATTCACCTTTGTCTTCTCTTTTGAACTACTGATTCTCCTTTTATATCCAGCAATCCTTATTTATATAGGTCTCCATAAATAATATTGTTGCCACTCCTCAGCAACTTCAGCACACAGGTGGGTGTGGCTGCAGGGGTTCCCTGACAGGAGCAGGATGGGAAAAAGTGAATTTTTCTTACTGAATATGGTAAACTTGTAGAACAGAAGTTCAGCGTTTTTCCATACATAGCAGTGGTCAGAGAAGTTGTTCCCTGTTATTTTATATAAATATGGAAGATAATATAGTTTGAGTTTATAGCCTTCTATGGTGAAAGTTTCTTAAGAACAGGACCTAAAAGAGTTGGAAAGATATAGCTTACAAATAATCTTCCATAAATATAATTTCTCAGTGTTTTTTAAAATAATTATCTACTAGTGAAGCCTAAAAAAGACACTTCTAGAATGTGAAAGCTTCTTTGGAGATTATGGTGAAAAGGTACATAAGTATACAGTCACGTGCCAATAATGACCAAATAGTTATGAGAAATGAGTTGTTAGTGGGTTTTGTGGTTGTGCAAACACCATAGAGTGCACTTAAAGCTAGGTGGTATAGCCTGCTACCCACCAAAGCGAGATGGAATAGCCTTTGCTTCTACACTTCAAGCCTATACAGCTTGCTACTGCACAAAACAACACAAGATTAAATCAAGCACATGAGAAAATGATGTAATCAGGAGACAAAGTAAACAGGATTTTTATGAGGCGGCTGCCAGCATTATACAGCATACTGTTTTACAGCATTCTTTTTTTATAAGTATAAAGAGTCCACTGTAAAATAATGATAGAAAGTACAGTATAGTACATACATAAACCAGTAACATAGTCATTTATTATCATTTCCAAGTGTCATGTGCTGTACACAGTGTATGTGCTAGGTTTGCTTACACCGGCATCGCCTCAAACCCATGAGTAATACACTGTGCTACAGTGTTTCGGCCGCGAGGATGTCACTAGATCATAGGAGTTTTTCGGCTGTATGATAATCTTACGGGACAACTGTCATATATGCAATCCAGTGTTGACCAAAACGGGATTATGTGGTGCATGACTGTAGCTTCTACAGAATTTCAATAACAAATGAATAAATAGATTTCTTATGGCTGTTTATTCTTTACTTTTTTAGTTAAAGATGGAGTTTCTCCAAACAGCTAGGAGATGCATAGTCCAAGTTCGTAGCCTTTTGTTTTATCTAACCCTAGAACCAAATACTTGAAATGGAAAAATCACATCACCTTCAAGTAATTTTCTACATACTCTTACAGCTAGACATTACATAGAAGAAGCTAGACAGAAACTAGTTGTACGTACTTGCCAGCTCAGGATGTACATCCATACATTTTTGAAAGCCAGATGGACAAAGGCTATAAAGTTACATGCTTTTGTAAATAAAGAGCCTAACCAACCCACAGACCTAGGTGGAAAAAGAATTCACCTGTTTACATAAAAGAATACCTGTACATAAACCATCTCCACTGCCACTGTTGCCGTCCTCATCGTTGTTTATTTAGTCTTCACTCAAGCACATGGGCAATACTCTGTGCTTTGAATGGATCATGTCACTTAATTCTTATAAGAACCCAATAAGGTAGATACTCTTACCTCCATTTTGTGGATTTAGAAATTAAGGCACCGAGAATCTAAGTAACTAGCTAATACTGTTATCCCTAGGGGAAAAACCAAAAAAACAAAAAAACTCATGCAGAATGAATTAAAAATCATGCTTATAGCATGCTGCATCTTCATTAAAAAAAAAAAGAGAGAGAGAGAGAGTTTTGTATCTGCTCCAGTACATAGGAAAACTTGTTGACTGAATCTTGGGAAATCTTCACCATAAAGCATAAAACACCACAAAGGATCTTGTTCTGCTTACTACTAGATTAGGCATTGCCAGTATTTCACTATGGCCCTGAAAGAATGGCCACCACTGAATACCCAGCACTTACCACACTGCCAAGCTGTAAATAATCACATAGTACGCAGTAAATAATCACAGAGAATGAGCAGACCTCTGTAATAATAGTCTCATGGGCTTAAAAAATACATGATATAGTCGTTCTAACAAACAAATTAGTTTCAAAATGTGCTCACAAGTTATAAAAATGAATTAATTTGCCATATTAAATTATTGGTATAAATCCATTTATTTTCAAGAAAAACTGTTAAAAGTTCATTATTTTAGCTTTACAATGATTAATTAAGCTATTATATCTAATAATAGTTTAGTGTTAGACCTGTTCTTGCTTAGTCGTGGTCAAACTTGGAAGCACATGACAAAAAGGAATTTAACTTTGTGTTCTCTTTCACAAAGGTAGCATTTCCCAAGTCACTTAATGTTGATTTCATTCACAGTAGTTTATATACGGTGAAAAGATGGTGTTAAATTATTTTAACAGCTTTATGGAGATATAACTTATATGATTTATATTATGTAATGCACTCATTTAAAGTGTATTAATTCATTGATTGTTCATATATTCAGAGAGTTGTATAACAATCAGCATAGTTTTAGATTCACTTAATTACCCCTCAAAAAAAATGTACGCCAAAAACATGTACCCATTAGTGATACTCCCTATTCTCTCCCACCAT